>NW_006432224.1:2412494-2413818 GCF_000325575.1 Pteropus alecto | reverse complement strand
GCGGGCCCCGCCACGGCCCCGTCTCAGGGCGGGCGCGCCACGGCCGGTTCCTCCCACGACGTCGTCTATGAAAGGCTGGAACTTCGGTGACCAAAAAAGCATTTCTGCGGTGGCGATGCGTTTGCGTCCGGCTGTCTTCATCCGCGCCGAGGCCGGTTCCCTGAGCCCTTTCTCCCTCCATCTTCCAGCAGAAACCAGCTGAATGAAGCTCGTGCCGCCTCCTGAGCACGAAGCCTTCGCGGGTCACGGGGGTCAGCGCCGGGGACCGTCCCCGCGCACGGCCGAGACGCGGCGTCCCTTGTGTCAAAGCTCCTGGGGGACGTGCCGCAGCACACGGCAGGGCTGCAGACGGCGGGACGGGAAGGCACGCGCAGGGACAGGCAGGGCAAGGGCCGAGCGGAGCGAGACTGCTCGAGGACAGGCAGACAGCTGTGGCTGGAGCGGGGAGCTCGAGGTGACCTCCTGCGTCGCATTCCGGCTCGGCCGCTTCCTCGCTGTGTGACCTCAGGCAAGTCAGGTAGCCTCTCTGGGCCGAGCATAAAACTGGCAGAATATGTGTTCCCCTCGAAGCAGTCACGGAGTAAGTGCCCCGATTCGTGCCTCGCACTTGGGTAGTATGACGTAAGGGCCATCGTTGTGGGGCCAGAGGTGTGGCGGCATCTGATGGCTGCCTGTGGACGCAGATGGTGCCGGACGCGTCTGCGTGTGTGTGTCCAGCCGTGCTGACAGACGTGCTCTGGCCGGCCCACGGGGCCAGCGTGCCTGTCCCCCGGAGGAGACCGTCCACATCCCGGACCCAGAGGGAGCACACGGCGCGGGGCTCCAGCCCTGTCCCATACGCCGGACGAGGAGGGACGCGGGCGGAGAGGAGGCTCAGGTGGTCGAGGGGCGGGGCACGTTCACCGACACCTCTGTGAGGCTTTCGTGTACTCGTGTGTCTCACCGCGACAAGTGTGCACGGTGACAGGTGATGACCGGAGTTAGTGGGGTGATCACGACGTAAGGTACACAAAGGTCCAATCGCTATATCGTACACTCGAAACTAACAAAACTCACGTGATGTCGTATCCGAACCACGCTTCAGATGGACGAGGAAAGACAGCCACGCCCCGCAGAGGCTCCCACCGCTGCTGTGTCACAGATTAAAAGCAGGAGGCCAAGCGAAGGTTCTGGTGGGGGCAGAGGGGTGCAGAAGATGGAGGGAGGGGCCAGGCAGTGCCCAGAGGCCCGGTACTGCCCCTGCCACCGGCGAGGGGGACGCGGGGGGGCGGCAGGTGAGGGGTACGCTGGGGGGCGGGAAGGAGGGGGAAGGGGAGAGGGAGGG
>NW_006432224.1:2412073-2412396 GCF_000325575.1 Pteropus alecto | reverse complement strand
GGAGGACAGGGGAGGACGAGGAAGGAGGGAGGAGGAGGGAGGGATGGAGGAGGGAGGAGGGAGGACGAAGCAGGGAGAGAACGTCTTTCAGGCTGAATCCAGAGCCCAGGAGCTCTGCGGGCGAACGTGAACATCTCTTCGAGGTAAACCCGGGGGGCGCGGCGCTGGGGCGGCGGGAAGGTGTCCTCTGGGCCACCATGCATCCTGGGGGCTGCATCGCTTCTGTGGGACACACGTGGTCGCGTCCTCTGCTCTCCGACGCGAGAAAGCAGCTGTTCACGGGCCCCAACAGGCCGAGCGGGGCTGAGCAGGGCCAGGGATGG
>NW_006432224.1:2404945-2412007 GCF_000325575.1 Pteropus alecto | reverse complement strand
TGTCCAGGGACGCGAAGTCCCGGCCGCGCCGGTGCCACATGCACGGCCCGGGGCCCCACCCTGCCCCGGCGGAGCTGGGGGACCTCCCACTCCCTGTCTGCCCGCCATCTGCCCCCCAGGGGGCTTGCCGCTGTCCAGAGCGACCGTGCCCCGCGCCCCGGACCAGGGCCAGCACTCGTGGGAAACACCTGGACACGTCCGGAGCGTGGGACACCACGCTGGACACGCATGGGTCACCGCCAGCGGCAGAAAGGGCTGAACCCGTGCCCCGCGCATGCGCCGGGGGCTAAACGCTCACCCGCTAAATATGACCAGATGCCCAGTTCGAAGTGATTTCTGATTAAAAAACAAAAGTGAGCGTCAGCACGTCCCATGCAAGGGCGGGGATGTCCTGCTGCTGCAACGTGACCTGTCACTGACCCGCATCCGCCCTCCCTGGCTGTCCCGAGCTCCCTGTGCTAAAGCCGGAAACCCCAGGTGGCCTCGCACGCTCGAGCGGGGACCGCGGAGGGCAATGAGTGGGTCGCGTTTTCCGTGACAGGGCGGGCGAGGGTCTCGGTGTCCGAGCTGAGGCGTGACAGTCCCCAAGGGCCAGCTCAGAGCGTCGCAGCCCCAAGCCACCTGCCTGGCCCGCTCCCGCGCCAACCGCAGACCCCTAGGCCAGACGCCCAAGGGCCCGGGTGGCAGGTGCCCTCCCGCCGTCCCCTCAAACACCCGATCTGTCCCCTCGAGTTTTCAAGTTTGTTTTTCTTCCATTTCCTCGTTGCGCTTTCCCTGCCCCTGAGGGTTTTTCTCACGGTCGGCGAGACACTTGTCCCCTGCAGGTAACCCTTGTCCTTCCCGCCCCAGAGGACGAGGCGCCCGTGGACGTGTCCAGCTTCGTGCGGGGCAGCAGGTGAGAGCAGCAGGCTGCAGTGCCACCCTGCAGTGCCCGGGGTGACACGCGCTCCACGTGTGACAACCCAGCTGGCTCGAGGGGCGGCTGACACGCCGGGCAGGAGGCCGCGGGACTGGACCGCCTTCCGCAGGGGCCAGCACAGCGGAGGGGGTGTCAGCGCCACCTTGTTAAAGGGGACGGGGCCAGCTTAGGGCCCTGAACTGGAGCTCTTGTCACCCAGGCCCTCCCGGGAGCCACGGACGCTCAGACGCCAGCGCCAAGGCCGCCAGCAGCGCCAGGTCTGTCTGGAACCCGTGACGTGGTGTCTTATGGCACTGTCCCTTGATTACTTGAAAGTCGGTCGTCCGTAGCTGCCACGCACGGCGATGTCGTGCGAACCACGAGCTCTGACCGATCCGCGCTGTCGGGCTGGCAGAGCTGGCAGTGCCAGCATCTCTGGGTCCAGAATTCTTTCAATTCCCTGTTATTTTGTGCTTCGGCCCAGAGAATAATCACGGGTCAAGGTCCCAGGCTGTCCCCAGTGAGCGCGTGAAAGGCAAAGCGCTTCGGGGCTGTCGCAGACATCACTTTCCCAGCCACGCGTGTCTGCAAGGACGCTCGCCCGTCCCCGGCGCCATCGGCAAGGCGCTCCCAGCCGCCAGCCTCTGGGGACGCGAACCAATTTCCATCGGGGCGGATTGTTCCCAGTGTCCGCGGAGCAGTCGGGGTGTCGCGTCAGTGGGTGCCGGGCGCCCCTGAGGTCGAGCGCCGTGAGCCCGTCTCGCTCCCCGTGACCCTCACGCGGCCGTGGCTTTTGTGTCCCCGCGATGCTGCGATGTGGCTTCTCGTCTTAAACGACGCGGCCGTGCACTCGGGCCGCCATGCACGCCCGCTGCCCTGGGCGCGTCTCCCACAGATGCTGGCCCCGCGGCCCCAAGGGGACGGATAACCAGGCGGCCGTTAAAACGACGAGAAACCCGATCGTGGCGAAATGCTAAGCGTTCGCAGAGGGGACAGATACTGAACGTGACTGAAGGAGTTAGTAAGACGACCTGCGGACCCGGCCAGGTGGCGGTTCTTCCCATGTGAAATACGAAAGCGGCCTGTGGCAGCGGCCCCCAGCCTTGTGGCACCAGGGCCCGGCGCTCCTGGAAATCCGAGCCTGAGGAGCTGAGAGGGGCTGAGGCGGTGACGCCGGCGCTGGGCAGTGGCCGCAGATGCAGACGAAGTTCCGCTCGCTCGCCCGCTGCGCCCCTCCCGCTGTGCGGCCCGGTTCCTACCAGGCCACGGACGGTACCGGTCCGCAGCCCAGGGCTTGGGGACCCTGCTCCACGGGGTTCCACCATCGCCCTGAAATGCCAGACTTGACTTCAAGGCCAGAGCATTCACTGATGCTGAGGTTTGGGGGCCCCCGGCGGCCCGGGCCATCCTGGTGCAACTCGGGGGTGAGCGTGGGGAGGGAGACCACGCTGGGGGCGCGTGCGCACGCACCTGCTGCTTCCCTGTGCGCGGGACCCCGTGATCTGGGCTGCTACACACGGTCCACAGAAATCCAACGAAACGGGAACTTCCTGCCACCACCAGGGGTGAGGGGACCGGCGGGAGCAGGCGTCCGCGTGCGCCTGTCCACCGGCATGTCACCGGGGTCCGTCTGTTGGGACCCAGAAGTGGCTGGCCGGCGACAGAACGCGAGCCGCAATGGGCCACCCAGTCTCGTGAACTTCACTGGGTCTCCCTCTGTGACTCTCTCAGAGGCCAGCACACACAGACTGCCATGGTCACCAGAGGCCACTGCAGGTCCCTCGGTACGGGGTCCCCGCTGGCGGCTGGCTCCGTCGCTGGAGGCCATGATGATGGACTTAGCGCTCACTCTTCGCCCTTGTGTTACGTCTCCCGAATCACACCGCACACAGAAACAACTCGGCCGCCTTCATCACAGCTCAGAACTTCATTTCTGGGAGCCCCAGCAGGCACACACGGGGCCATCGCAGCGACAGCTCACGCCCACTGTGAGCCTGGCTGTAATTTGGGGGTAGGAAGTACAAATGAGGGAGGGACATTCTCTGGTTCACCTCCCGCCCCCGGCAAGGCCACCATCCTGGAGCCTGACGGCGAATGGGTGACAGATGCCGGATGCCCTCCTGCCCCGACTGCGTGAGAATCAGCTTTTCACGATCAACATGTTTTCGTACGCGGTCCTCAGAAGGCGTTACGTAATTCGCAATTCAGCATTTCAAAATGTTTTTCTGATATGCCCGGTGGAGGAAGGCACAGAATAAAAAGCGAACATCACCCACTCAGAGTCCTGGATGCCACCACCTTTAGCCATTTCTGCTTCTGGCTTCTCTGGCACTTAGCAGCCTAATTCTAAATGGCACACGTACGCCGCGGGCTTGATATCCACGTCGGGCATGATCTATTGACTATGAAACGCAAGGCTTAGGCGACCTTCGCTACATCTCCCCTAAAATGGGACAGTTGTTATTTTTAGGTTTTCCGTGGATTATCTTTGTGACTTTGGAACGCACCCAAATCTCATTTCTTGTTCTCTTATTGTCGATGTAGCAGCTTCTGTCGACTATTCCTTAAAAACTTTTACACGGTCAGAGCTGATCATTTTAGGGGTTATTTTATGAACGTAAGTCTTTCGCGGTTCGTCCACAGGTTGACTCGAGAAATCTAGAACCCAGCGAACGTTCTTTATGTTACTCTGACTGCGCAGGTACCGTGGCCTCGGGCGGCCCCTTCTCCACGGAGCCGGGGCCGGTGCCGATGGCCACGTGAAGGGTCGAGGCCAATTCACGCCACGTTCTTGTTTCCTTCGCGTTTTGACGCGAGTTTCTTACAAAGCGTTTTGTTTTTCTTGGACTTTTGAACCGCCTTCGTTATTCTTTGCTGATGAAACAAACGTGCCTTGGCGAGGTGGTCGCGGCTGCCAGATGTCACTCACACGACTTCCTGAGGCCTCTGGCTGGAACGCGTCCCACGGCGACAGGCAAAGTGCCTTGGAGATACATTTCCTAGCACTTCAATCCGAAACCGTTTCGCTCACACGCGTAACTGTTTTCTGGGTGCAGAGTGTCGGGTTTTAACCCATTCATTCCCCGCTGGCCCTGAAAACACTCGCCAGAGGGGCTCGCGGCGGAGCGTTCACCCCGAGACCCCGAGACACTTGCGAGTCACAGCCCTAACGTCGCCCCCCAGTCCTCGCCGTTGTGATGTCCGTCCGCGTCGCTCTGGTCCAAACGACGTCGTCGTAGTCACAGCGTCCTGTTTTCAGTGGCGGCGTCCCACGCTCCAAACGGAGTCGTTCTCGGGTGCCGAAAACGTCACCTCCTAGAGAGCGCAGCTTCCTACGCGTGACGGTAGCATCGTTCTCGAACAGTCGTTAGCTGAAGGCTCATCTGATGAATCCGATTTTCCCAAAATAGCGGTTTTTCGGGGAGGGCGTCGGAGGACGGGCCGGCGAGGCCTCCGTCACGCTCGGCACCGGATGGACATCAGCCGGCTCGGGACGCGCCCCGGGACGTCAGCTCGCGTTAGGGTCCCTGTCGAAGGTGTGACTTCCCCTGCGAAAATGGTGACGTTGGTGATGGCGATGAGCCACTGCGGCCTGTTCCACTGAGGAATAATTTCAAAAGTGACCAGCGAAGCGGACGCCCCAGCTGCCTCGTCGGCCTCGAAGCCGCCCTGTCCGAAAGGGGTTTCGCGGGAGGACGAAGGGACAGACGCCGACGATGACGGCCTCGAAGCGGTGTTTACGGGGATGCTGCTGGCAGGTGCCGTGCAGGACCCAGAGTGGGGACATCTGGGTCGACGCGGCCTCTTTCGGACACGCCTGACCTCGGGGGAACGGGGACCGGCGAGAGAGCCTGACCTCCGCTTCGGAGCCTGCACCATGTCGACGATTCTTCCAGATCCGGCGAGTCACGGGTCCAGATTCCGCTGCGGAAGACAAACCGGTGTCCAATGTCCTGTCACTGTCTTCGGCTGCGTGTGCCCCGCCGACGAGCGGCGGGCCGGCGTGCGCTGGTCTCAGGAGCCAGCCGCCAGCTGGGACCCCTGTTCCGAGGGAACTGCAGTCGCCTCTGGTGACAATGGCAGTCTGTGTGTGCTGGCCCTGCGCATGCGACGGCCATCTGGTCCCACAGGGAAGGCGCTCTCTCTCACACAGGCCCCGAGTGACCTGGGCAGATCTCGCCGACGAGGTCGCCACGCATCGTTCTTACCTCGGTCAATGACCTTCTTGGCCGGGGACGTGGCGTCCCGGCCGGGAACTTTCATTTCTATTTCTGTAGATTTTATTATTCAAGCTGTTCTACTTTCTGTCTAGTTTAATTTTCTCACTTTCAAGTTTCTGTTTTCCCCTTCATTGTAGCAATTGTGCTAATCGTTAGGAGGTTTCTTCAACGGTCTCTCTAGGCTTCTATTAAAATTTTGATTCTTCATTTGCAAATTCCAAAAGCATTTTTGTGTTGGAAGTGTTCCTTTCTACAGGAATATTCTTCAATCGGCGTTACTGAAGTATAATTAGTATGTAATTGTGCACATTTAAAGCGTACAGCTTAGGCTTTGACACCGTATAAGCCCATGACACCATCAACAAACACAACCATAAGCGCATCCACAGCCCCTCAAAGTTTCTCGTGCATTTTTATAATCTCTCCACCCTCCCACCTCTGCTTCCCCTCATCAGATACCCACCCATCTGCTTTCCGTCACGATAGGCTAGTCTGCGATTTCTAGGACTTCACATAAATGGAAGCAGACGGAAGGTACCTCGTGTTTTTGGGTTGGGCTTCTCTCACTCGGCATCATGATTTTGAGAATAACCCATGTTCCGTGTGTGAACGGTTCACCTTTTTAACTGCTGTGTGCAGTCGACCGTATATTGTTTACACCGCAATCTGCTTATCCACGCATCTGCCGACGGACATTGAGGCTGTTTCCAGTTTGGGGCCTTTGCAAAGAGAGCAGCCGCGAACATCCACGTGTAAAACTTCGTGGACGTGTGCCTTCATCTCTCCCGGGTAAACGCCTAAGAGTCGATGGCCGTATCATATGGCAGATATGTGTTCAACTTTTTAAGAAGCTGCCGGTATTTATAACCTATTGCTGCGTCACCAAAACTTAGTGGCTTAAAACAACACACACGCGTGATCTCAGGATGTGTGCGGGTCGAGAATCCAAGCACGGTTTAGCTGAGCGCGACCCAGGGCTTGGCCAGCCTTGAGGAGTCACCTGACGGCTCACGAGGAAGGACCCGCTTCCGAATCCACTCGCACGGCCGTTGGAAGGACGCGGCTCCTTGAGGGCTGTTAGACCGAGGGCCTCGGTTCTGTGTTGTCTGGAGACCCGCTCGGTGCCTTGCCAGGTCGGCCTCTCCCATGCGCTGACTTGCTCCTCAAAGCCATCAAGGAGCGCAACTGTTAACAAGACGACAATGACAATCTCCGATAAGTCGGTCACGGAAATGGTGTTGCTTCAGAGCCGTTGGATCCCTTTGGTTAAGAAAGATTATTTCGATGATCAGTTTGACCCCCCTAACTCAGAGTGAGAGCCCACCGTTCCGCGCGTAAGAGCCTTTCAACATTTCCATGCTACGAACTTTACCCTGTATGGTTACTCTTTTTATATTTAAAAGTGAAAGAATCTTTTGAAAACAAGTAGCCTTCTGTTCATGCACCTACGGATCACTTCGTACAGAATCAGATTGACACCTAACGTCACTTTCCTTCTGGGTCTGTGGCTGCTTTTAATAATTCTTGTTGTGTGGTTCTGCTGGTGAGTTCTTTCTGCTTTGCTATGTCCACGAAAGCCATCATTACGCTTTGGTCTTCGAGGTCTATTTTCACCGGGTATAGAATTCTAGGTTGACAATTTTCCGTTTGGTACCTAAACATCTTGCTCCTTGTCTTCCGGTTTGCTCGGTTTCCGATAAGAAGTTTCCATCGCTCTTATCTAAATGCAATGAATTTTTACGGACTGCTCTTAAATTTTTTCTCTTCGTGTCTGATTTGATGTCTGATTTAAAGAAATTTGATTATGATGTTTCTTGGCGTGGCTTTATGTTTCATGTACTTGGGGTTCAAGGAGTTTCTTACATCTGTGGGCTTATAATTTTCATCAAATTGGGGACATTTTGGCCGTTATTCCTTCAGATATTTTTCTCTCCCTTACCCCCC
>NW_006432224.1:2397156-2404926 GCF_000325575.1 Pteropus alecto | reverse complement strand
CCCCCCGCCCCCCGCCTCGCGATCTCCTTCTGGGCACCAAGGACGTGCATAATAGGCCACCACCAATTGTCCCACAGTTCACTGATGCTCTGTTCAGGTTTTTCTTTCCTGTCTTTTTTTCTCTCCGCGTTTCATGTGGATCATTGCTTTTGCCATATTTTCAAGCACTTTTTCTTCAGTGTCTGATACGCTATTAATTCCATGTGGTGAGTTTTTCGTCTGTAGAATTTTGATTTGGTTCTTGGACGTCTTCGATATCTATACTGAACACGTTACATCTTTACCTCCCTCGACACGGAATGTGGTTACACCTGTCGCCCATTTTCTCATCCTGGGCATCTCTGGGTTTGCTCATATTGACTCTTCCTACTTGGTCATATCTCCTCGCGCGCTTGATAAAATTTTACTCAATTCCAGACGCTGGAAATTTTCTCTTATTGGCCAATGGATATTTCGTATTTGTACGAATGCTCTTCAGAGTTGCTCCTGGATGCAATCCAGTCACTCGGAAATAGTCGCCTGGTGTTTTGAAGGCTTGTCTGAGCCTTGCTCGGCTGCACTCCTGTGAGTCGCTTTCATTCTCGGGCTACCGGGCCCCACTGCTGAGGTGATACCCTTTGGGGTCTCTACCCAACTGCACGTGAGTCATGAGGCTCTTCTCTCTGGCTGGTGGCCGTCTGAACTATTCCCAGGCCTGGGCAAGCTCCGGAGTTGCTGCCTTTGGTCCTTTGCCTGGCCACTGGCGGCTCTTTCACAGGCGCGCGCTGTTCAGTCCTCGGCCGGAGGCTGCCGGGGGACTCCGAAGAGCCCCAAAGCTCGCTCTCTCTGTGCCATCTGTTCCCAGCGCTCTGCCCGTTCGAACCTGAGCTACGCTGGCCTTGCCGGCCTCCCCGCTCCGTCTCCCGGACTCAGGCCATCTGGCGCCACCTGGACAACCCCGTCGCAGACCCGTCCCGCAGCCCGGCGGTGCTCTGGGGCCGCCCGCGGCATCGGCCCCCCGTGGTGCCGGATGTCTCACGTCCAAGGTCGGTTTCATCTGTCTGTCCAGATGTTTAGCTGTTGCCCGGGGGAGGACGACGGTTTCCGGTTACACCATCCCAGCCGAGGCCACAGTCCAATACCTTGTCCGATCGATAGATCTGTCTGAGATTCTAGCTGTCATCTGCTCATCACAGTTTCTCTTTCTTCCAGGATTAATTTTTTTCTCTGCTTCTGCTCGTCGGAGTCTGTACGATTCCTCTCACCGTCCTCCTCCCGCGGCGGCCCATCCTTGCTTGTCCGCTCCCATTCGAGAGCGGGGCCCCGGCGTGGGTGTCCTTCGTCAGGTGTCTGGAGGGACAGCTTTCTGGTTTGTCCGCAGAGAAGTAAGTACCCGAGTGCCGGTCTGTCCCGCGGGAGCGGGGAGGGTCTGGGAACAGGACCGCCGGGCACAAATGCCTTGTCACCGAACTGTCATCGAACGTCCCGCCTGACGCCCTCCCTCGCTCCGCAGCTCCGCGCCGTCGCTGCCGGGGGCCCCCTCACGTCCCCTGCGCCCTCATGCCTGGCGCTGTCCCGTCTGTCACCTGCATCCTCCGCTTCCGTGTCCCTTACCCGTTTTAGTATCCCCTCTGCCTGTAACTTACCCCGTCTCCGGCTCCCCTTCCCGTGTGGGGAGATTCTTTTCACTTTGTACCTCTTTATTGGGATTTGGATGGAAAAAGAAAACGCATTTGCAAAATCCACCCTCTTAAACCCGAAGTCTGTTTTTCCCCAGCTTTATGAGCCCTTAAGCTCCCGCAGATTCAACACATAATGGTTTCCCTTAACTCACAGACATGTCTAAGCGGGAGGCGACGAACGGTCCGAGCTCTGAGCCACCCGGTGCCATGAGTCCGTGCTGCTCGGACTTGCTGTCCGCGGGCTGGAAATGCCCGGTGCCGACTTGGCCGGAGCAAGACCCGTGACCGCCGAGGATGAGACAAAGCTGAGCCCTCGCAGCGCAGACCCAGCGAGCAACCCTGGGGCCCTGGGGTCCAGCTGAGCCAGAGCTGGAGCACGTCGGTCCTCGGACACTTGTGCCCTGCGAAGGACACGCCACCCGAGGTGCCGCTCCGCCTGTGGGAGGCCCGTCGCCCGGTGCTGACGCTGTGCAGACACCAGCGTCCTCACAGGCAACGCGCTGCACAGCAGGGACGTGGCCTCGGGGACCACAGGCCCCTGGGAGACGTCTCCGGACTGAGCGGAGGAGAGACAGCTGCACGGGAAAGGCTCCTTCCCCTGTCAGCCAGGAGAGAACAGAAACTCTCTGCTCCTCCCCGCTCTCGGAGATGATGTTTGCATAGAACCAACGGCGATTTCTCAGATTAACCCTCCAATTAAAAAAAAAAACAGAATCCTGATTCCCTGAGTGTCTCTGAACGGCCGTGTGGAACATTCGAAGATGGATGAGCATTCCGATGTCGCAATGTCGCGCTCTCCCGGGCCTGAGCTTTGAAATTTCCTGTCTCACGACTAATGAGACGTAATTTCAAGCGCAAGGAGAAGGCGAGAAACAGCTCCGCGCCCTCTGCCCTTCCCTTCGGCTGTTTACAGAGGGCTTTTAAAAACAGACCATTTAAATACGAATGGTGACTTCCCGTGAAACCTTGGATGCAGAACCAGCAAGAAATATGGCCCCCGATGGTGAGACAGGAAAAAACAGTCTCTGTAATCAAAGCCCTAACATAACAAACAGGCAGAAGCATTTCCGGACAAAGAGCGCCAAGCAAACATTCACATCCTCGCTGTACTCAAAATATTTTTACTAGACCAAGTGCAAAATATTATTATCGTTAATATTGAGTTTATCCGTCCTGGAATGGATCCAGGCTCCGGTTCTCCCAGAACGTCCGGTAGGAGCCAAGGTCCGAACGTTGATCATGGCAGTTACTTCGGTTTTAATTCTCTTTGTATAAACGCAGAACTGGGTGTGGGCGAAACCCACGCCCCGCAGCCCCTGCCCCCAGCCACCTCCCGGCAAAACCAGCAGAGCAGAAATCCTAAGGGATGAGGGCGGAACTGGGACCGGGCGACAGTCCCGGAGGGCAGCTCGGGAGAGGAAGGGGGGCCCCGGTGAGCGCCCCAGGACCCTGGCTGGCCGAGGCCCCGGGCACCCTCCAGAGAGGGGCCAGGGCCTGGGGCTCGAAGAGAAACCGCAGATGGCTGAGCAGGTGTTGGCCCCGGTTCACCAAGGCAAATGCTAAGCTGCGTGGGCCGTTTATTTAAATGAAACACTCTCTAAAAATTGAGATGTGACTGCCATATACCACGAAGGTAGTTTCAACGCGGTGATTTGATACTTGAACGTAGCGCCAAATGACCACGATGAGCCTACTTAACACCCGTCACCGCGGGCAGTTACTGAAATGTTTTCTTCTTGCGATGAGAACTGTTAAGATCCGCTCTCTCGTAACTTCCAAAGACGCGGCACGGTGTCATCGGCCGCACGTGCCCAGGACCGAGCGCCACGTAACTGCAGGTCGCGCCTCTGACCCCTCCTCCCACGGTGTCCGCCCTCCGACCCCTGGCGAGCACGGACGCTTTTCACGGACACGTCACACACGTCCCGAGGCGTGTCCACATCACGCGTGCGCGGTTGTCGTCTGTTTACAAACTGCAGCCGACGCTGTGAACAGCGCCCGGCAGGACGTGGCGTCGGCGGCCCCTTCCCCAGGGACAGCCCCGTCCTCGTGTCCCAGCAGCCACCACTGCCCCGCACGAGCGCCCTTCTTCGTGCTCCTGGATGGCACTGGACCTCCCGATGAATGCAATAAGCTAAGTGTGACTTCGTGCCCACGCGTTCCAACTGAGCAGGCCCAGGCCCAGGATGGCAGGGAACGGCCCCTCCCGGCACAACGCCGGCCGAGGGCACAGTGCAGGGGAGGGGTCCGTGCGGGGAGAGCAGAGTCCCCGAGGGAAAGCAGACCCTGGTGGGAGGGGCGGCTGAGGGGGCGCCTCAGAGACTGTACACGTCTCCATCTGCCACGGGCCACCCGCTCAGCCACGCAGCTGGGCGGGCGGTGACAGCGGCTTGGAGCCGTCCTCGGCCGTCCTCTGAGATGGGCTTGGGGGCTCTGACCATGGCCTGGCCCCCACCTCCCAGCCCAGACACCCCCAGGCCGGCCACCACCCAGGCCACGGCCCTGTCCTCGGGAAGACCAGAGGCGATGGGGTCACGGCACCCGGTGCGGTGCGAGCTGTGGGACAGGGGCCCACGGGGCCACCGCAAGGACTTGATTCTTCTGTGCATCGCTGTAGCCATTTGACGTGAACCTGCTGCGTGAACCCACCGCGGAGGAACGGACGGAGGGGAGAGGGGTTGGCAGAGCCCCTCCTGCCGTGCCTGATGGTCCGGGGAGCAGGCCCGACACCCAGCTGGGCTGGCCCGGGGACCAGGAAGCCGAGGTCCCTCCCCAGGGGAGCTGAGCGCAGGCAGTGCCCTGGCCGGGAGAGGCTCCTAGGCCTGGTCGCCGGGGACCTGATGAGCAATGGCCCAGGCAGGGAGGTGTCCGTCTTAAAACTCGGGGGGCAGGCCATCCGGGCCGCTCCCCCATCCAGCAGACCTGTGAGCGCTGGGCAGTGGCTCGCCGGCCCGTCCTGCTGATGTCATCAGACCCACGACGGCCTGCTGGGGACACCCCAGCTCTCTCGCCTCTGTGCCCGGCGAGACCCTCCGGGGCCTCCGAGCCGCACAGTGGCCATGCCCTACCGCGAGCTGCGTCGGCGACGGCCAGCGCGCCCCTCGGCAGGCGTCTGAGGCTGTGCCCGGCCTCGCTTTTCCGTCCCGAGCAGGCAAGAAAGAGGAGGCGACTGTGCCTTGGCCAGAGCGTCGATCTGAGAGGCGGGGAGATGCACCGCCTCGGTGGCTCCCGGAAGACGAGGAGGCCCAGAAAAGTCCCTCGCGGCCTCTGACAAGAAGCGAGACTCGTGTCAATGCCTTTGGCAGCAAACGGCGAAGAATAAGAAGCCGTCCAGATAGCAGGGGTCAGCCAACCCCCTCTGGGACTCTGGACCGAATGACGCTGGGACAGCTCCGCCGCCCGGCCTCGTCTCTGCTCTTAAAAACGACCCAGTCCCCCGCCGTCCCGCTCTGCCACGTGCCTACCCTTCCCTCCCCCGTCCTGATTCCGCACTAGTGACAAATGCCGCTTCCCCTCACCGGCCAGAGCCCACCTCCTGTCAGAGTCCCTGGGGGCTCGTCACCCACAGGGGGAGGGCCTCTGACTCAGCGGGTCTGGGGTGAGCCTCAGAAGCTGCTCCTCGCATACAGCCCCAGGAGGAGGAGGGCGGAGAAGCCGGGCTCGGGAGCAGCCCGGCCCGGGGGAGACCGGTGGGGGGCTGGCTCCCTCTCCCTAAAAGGAACCTGTCTGGGGCTGGAGTGGCGATTGCTCCATACTTTTGGGGGCCGGGGCTGACTGTAAATAGGTTCCCAGTCCGTCTGGCCATCTCGCACTCGCCACCCTCCCCCGGGCTTGGGGCCATGACCGCGCGGGTCAGGAGGTGTGGGGCTGGGGGCTCCCCTCTCCTCCCACCACACCGAGAGAGAGAGAGAGAGAGATGGGAGAGAGAGAGAGAGAGAGACAGAGAGAGGGAGAGAGGGAGGGAGAGAAGGAGGGAGGGAGGATGAGAGTGAGGGCCGCGGGGAGAAAACCAGGGTTTGGACCGTCCGTCCCCCCGCTGCTCCATGACCCCGGAGGGCAGGGCAGTGACAGCCGTCGCTCAGGGACATGTCGGTGATGACTAAACATCTGAAGCATCCGCCCTGCGAGCTGTCAGGAAGCGCTTTGCGAATGTGGAGCGGAGCGGGCCGCACTGGGAAGCCGGCTGCTTCCAGGAGGGGGCCGCGGGCACCCCAGATGGCCCAGAGCTGGGGCGGGGGGCTTTAGGGCGCGAGCAGCGGCTTTTTTTCTTCGAGAGCGCAGCCCCTCCAGCACGGGCCTGCTCCTCCGGGACGCCGCAGGGGCGGGAGGCCCAGGGCGGTCCCCAGGGTGCGGTGTAGACTGTAAACACGCATCATGGGGTTGGCCGTCCGGCTCCGGCCTCGCGGTTTGCAGGAAGCCCAGCCCTGCAGCTGGGCCTGGGCGGCGGCCCCCGGCCAGCGGCCAGCCTCGCCTAGGCAGCTGTGCCCTGCGGCCCGGCTGGGCGGACCCTCTGGTCCCTGCACTGCCCCAGAGGACCCCGCCAGCGAGGGCCAGGTGCTCACAAGGAGACGGGCTGGGACTGTGGGGCGATCACGGCTGGGTCCTCGTTTCCCGGACGGGACGAGCTGGCCCGTCTTCGGCGGTCTGCGCGTGACGGCTTCCCCCTGCTGTGTGCCGGGCCTCGGTGCACCTGACCACGGTCACCTCGCGGGGACAGTCAGGCCAGAGCGAGGACAACACCTACGTCCCCCTCGTCCCCAACGCCCTCCCACAGAGGCCCCACGAACCCCGACACACGGCTTCACTGGACACGAAGTTCCAGCGCAGGACCAAGGTGTGCTGCCATCTCGAATAAGAGCGCTGGTCCCCAAGGTGCCGTGGTGGGGACCGTGGCCCTGAGGAGCACGCTCCCTGCTTCGTCACCCGGGACATCTACTGCAAAGTCGCCGCCCTGACGCCTGAGATCCTGGCACCTCGCGGCCCGTCACCGCCGGCCCCGACTCGCGACCGCTCCCCAAAGCGCCGCGTGCACCCCGGGCCACTTGCTGTAAAGGACGAGGTGTGACCGGCGTCCGCACTGTCACAGGGCCGGCGCATTCACCCCGCGAATGACCTGGTCTCCTGCAGCCCTGCGACTCACAGACCGATTCACGCCGAGAAGCGGCTCCGGCCGCCCGAGGTATTTAAAGAGCCTTTTCTGTGTTCATAGCCTAATTCTGGAATCAAAACATATGAAAAGACACGTGAAGCCGTTCAAAACTCAACAACACTACAATCCTCCCGCCCCAGCGAGAGAGGGGCCCACAGGGTCTAGAAACATCCGTGGAAACCGGGCGGTCACTTGGCCGTTCTGCTGGAACGTTCGGCCTTCATTCTACAGTCGTCCGGAATCGGCCATCTCGGTGGCAGGTGAGGCCCTGTGGCCCTCCACGGAACCCTGAAGGGCCGGACGCTGTCCCGGCCACGTGTTCTGGTGGGACCTGGGCCGAGGCGGTGGCCGGCCACCACCCCCGGCTTCCTGGCCGTTCTGCTGAAGTGACCGTCCAGCTGTCTGGTCTGCTTTTCGTGGGTGCCTTTCCCAGGCTGCCCAGCGCCGTCTGCAGCCGGCAGCCCTCACCAGCGGCACGGCCCGGCTTGTCCCGCCAGGACAGGGGCCCCTCCCGTCCTGGCAATGCTCTCGTCCAGCGCCACCAAGGCCCGCCGGACGCGAGGCCCAGCTCCAGCCACCGCCCTGCATGGCCCGCAGCTGGCCCGCCCCGCTTCACGCCCCCCACGTGGGCACTGGCGACATGCTCACGGAGGGTGGGTGGGTGGCTCCCCGTCGGTCTGTCCCAGGGGGCCGGAGACGGGACTGCAAGCCCAGGGGGCCGCCGCACGCTCCCCCGGGAGCCCCGGACACCGCGCTCTCCCAGTGCCTGGTTCCAAAGGCCAAGGTGGGGCCAGGGGGTGGCCACTGAGTGACCGACCACACCAATGACCACGGGGACCCTGGCCCGGCAAGCCTCGCACGACAGGACCGTGACAGAGGAGGAGGCGAGGACAGAGGGCCAGGTCCGCCCCGGAGCGTGCGGCCCCGACTGGCTCCGACCGCGGCCCCGAGGCTCCGACC
>NW_006432224.1:2395763-2397121 GCF_000325575.1 Pteropus alecto | reverse complement strand
CACACTGGCTCCGACCGCGACCCCACACTGGCTCCAACCGCGGCCCCAATGGGCTCCGACCGCGGCCCGGCCGCAGCGGAATCAAGGGTCACATTACAAACCCAGTTCGGTCCTCGAAAAACTGAGAAAGTGGCGCCTCCCACGCCCCTGCGGTGTGGGCTGAGGTTATCCCGCCTGCTTTGGGGCTCCCCGAAGGGACAATGCCCCGTCGCTGTTCCAGGTCGAGGGCGGTCCCCCGACCCGTCTCCGTCCATCATCCGTTGTCTCTCAGCAGACGCGCCCTGAGCACCTACGGCGAGCACAGCCCGGCGGCCCCCAGCAGCAGGCGGGGTGCGCTGTCCGCGTCCTGGGTGTGAGGGCGCGTGTGGCCAGTGGCTGGTGACACGGGGCCGAGCGTCGGGTGCAGCTGGTGTTGGGCGCCAGGCTGCCGGGCCGGGCACGGGGAAGGGGCAGCGATAAAGGCGTCCGAGGGAACTGGAGCTTGAATGGGCCACAGTGACCACCACAGGTGATGCCCACACAGGTAACCCCCACAGGTGACCCCCACAGGTAACCCCCACAGGTGACCCCACACAGGTGACCCCCCAGTGACCCCTCCACAGGTGACCCCCACAGTGACCCCACACAGGTGACCCCACACAGGTGACCCCAGACAGGTGACCCCCACAGGTGCCGCCGGCCGCTCCGCACCAGCCGTCCTGCTGTCTGGGTGGGGTCCGCACGCAGTTGGCGTTCTTTGCGGGTCTGCGTGCCCCACGCCCCATCTCCCTGCTCCTGCTCTGCACGGCTAACGCCCGCCCTTGGCCGAGGACATTCATGTCACTCGTTTTAGCCCCGGCTCCGCGGGGCGGCCGGTCTGCCGAGCAGACGCTATACTCCAGGACTTCGCTTTGCCTTCGGCCTGTGGGCTCCTGTTCCTCAGGGGTGTGGCCGCCCTAGCTGGGAACAGGTAATGGACGGAGGTAACGTCCAGGCCCCATCTGCTGCCTGGGCCTCCTGGAGGGGCTGACGAGAGGGAGGCCAGGCCCCACCCCTCTTTCTAGCTGTCACTCCACGGGACCGTCCTTAGACTCACAGACGCTGGTGGCCCCAGAGGACGGAGGTTTTCTGGGTCACAGCCCGCTGGCTTGGGGAGCAGAGGGAGGCGGTGAGGACGGGGTGTGTGAGGAAGGCTGATCTGACGGTGTCCAGCCTCCATCAGGCCCTCACCAGGCAGGATCGGACGCCCCGTCCACTCCGGACCCTCCCAGCTCAAGGTGACAGGCCGGGCGCCGGCCTCTCGTCTCAAGAAGCTGCCCCTCCGCCCGCCGCCTGCAGAGTGGACCAGAGACAGAAACAGAACTCAGCGCCCCCGGCCC
>NW_006432224.1:2391713-2395582 GCF_000325575.1 Pteropus alecto | reverse complement strand
CCCCACCGTGCCCCCCCACCCCGTTTGGTGTCCCCCACTCCTGAGAGGTCTCCAAGGTTGATGTGTGTGGGGGTGCGCGAGGGCAGCCCCTGCTCGCTCTCGGTCTCGTCCAGACCCAGAAGCCTACGGCCCGTCCTCATGCCGTCCGCCAAGTCCAACTGGACTTCAAGTCCATGGTGAACTCACACGAATGTGGGTGGACGAGTGCCCGAGTGCACACGGCTCCCCACTGGGCCAGCCCCAGCGCCCGCTCGAGGCCCTCCGCACGCCGGGCCTCCAAGCACCCCGCCGCCGGCACTGACCCCGGACACACCTCTCGTCAGTCCCGACTCCCCGGCCCGATGAAGGACGAGGGGACCTGGGTGGAGTCACCTGACGCGAGTCCGCTTAAAGGTGGACCCCATTTCAAAGAGAGAAAACAAGGGGCTTGACCAGAACATTCTTAAATGAAACAACTGTAAAGATGTACAGATATTCATAAATGAGAAGCTCATTTGGTCCTATATTTGTAAAAAATTACCTACGTGCAACTGTGAGCTACTTAGAATGCGAGATGAAGGAATCTGTTGTCAATTAGTCTTCGGTATAATATTAATAACAAATACTTCCATGGCATTTACCACGTGCCAGGCGCTGTTCTCAATGACAGATGTAGATGTAGCTACGCACACAGGAAAGGGCCAGAGCAGCGCACGCACGTGCGCGCGTGTGCATCGCCTGTCCGTCCACACATAAGTGCGCGCGTGTGCATCACCTGTCCGTCCACACGCACGTGCCCGCGTGTGCATCGCCTGTCTGTCCATCCACACACACGTGCCCGCGTGTGCATCCCCCGTCCGTCCACACGCACGTGCCTGCGTGTGCATCGCCTGTCCGTCCACACGCACGTGCCCGTGTGTGCATCGCCCGTCCGTGCGCAGCCGCACATCCTCACTCAATGCTCAGGGCCATCGCGAGACGAACACCATCACTGCCCCCATTCTGCAGGCGTGGAAACCGAGGTGCGGAGAGCTCAGGTGACTGGCTGCTATTACACGGGTGCGCGGGGGCGCCCCGGGACGGTGGCATCTGAGTCAATGCTGAAGGAGGTGAGGCAGGGCGCCCTGAGCAGGCAGCAAGGCCCGGAGACAGGGAAGAGCCAGGAGGCCGCTGAGGCCGGGGTGGGGTGAGGGGAGGGGAGCCAGGCAGGGGAGATGACGTCACTGGGGGCAGGGCCGGGTCCTGCCGGCCTGTGGCTCCGTCTCTGCACGAGCCAGGGAGCCACGGGGCACTCGGGACAGCAAAGGGGCACGTCGGCCTGTGTGACAGGGTCGCGGCCTGTGTGACAGGGTCGCGGTCTGCAGGCCGAGGCAAGGCTGCAGGATGCAGAGGGGGGCGGGGAAGCCAGGACAGGCAGTGGCCACGGTGTGGGGACAGTGGTCCCACGGCAGGTGCACCTCGGAGGAACCGGAACGGAAGAAGGGAGTTGGCTCGGGGACTGAACCATGTGGCCTGTGTGACGGGAACCGCCCTATCCCAGGTCAGGGGTCCTGAGGGGCCGCAGGGACACGGGCTCAGGCCGCTCGGAGCTGCCCTGCCGACGAGCTGAGCCGGTGCTGGACACGCAGGGTCATGACGGTCAAGGCGGGATGCCCACAGGGGCTCCGGGGAGGGAGGCTCGGGACGCCCGGCCCCACGGGGGGCCCAGCTGTGAGCACAGAGGAACCGGGTGAGCGCCGTGGGGGCCACGGGCGGGGCCGGGCTGAGTGGCGGGCCAGGCGCGTGGCTGGAGACAGTGGGTGCAGACAGCTCGAGGAATCTTCTGGAACAGGAAAGGAGAGGGGGCAGTACCTGGAGGGAAGGGAGTCAGAGGCGGGCTTTTCCGCTTGACGCTGGCCTCGAGGGCACCGACGAGGAGGAGCCACGTGTCCGGGCGGTGGCCTCGGCGGGAGGGCGTTAGCTCCACGCTGCGGGGCAGGCCGAGCGGGGTCTGCGGCCGGCAGGGCTCCGGCCCAGCAGAAGAGGCAGAGCCCGTGGCCTGACCCTCGGCTCCCGAGTCCGCCCGGCTCTGTCCCCTCTGTGTGCTCCCCTCCGGGTGCCCCGTGACAACGAGCCAGAAAGGGGTGACTCTGAGGGGCTCGCGAGCAAACCTCTCCCGCGCTGACCCCAGGATGGAGGGGCCGGGGCCCACGACGGGGCGTCTCCTGCACGGTGGCCCACAGCATCTGCAGGGGACGGGGACGCGGGGTCCCCAAGGCCCACTCTCCTGATCTCCTCCCCCCTCCACGGGACACCTGGACCCATCGCCCCGTGTCTCTCAAAGGAGCCGCCGGCTGAGGGCTGGGCTCGCGGCGGGCATCTGCGGGCTCGCCCTCGCCCGGCAGCTGTGGCCTCTGGGGGCCTCCAGCAGGCGAGGCGCTGTCACTCACCCGGAGTTCACGCCCGGACCCCCCTTCCTGCGCCCGTCTGACGAGGGGAGGCGCTGGGTCCCCCCTTCCTGTCTTTCCATCTAGCATCTTCCTTCCATTTATGTGGTGTTTGCTCTAATCTTGGCCTTGGCGTTAGCGGGTGGCTTCGGCTCCCACTTAAACTTCACAAAGAGGAATTCAAACTCGAACACAAATGAGCAATGTAGCTAAAAACGGGAGACGCGAAGAGAAGCTTTTTTTAAGTCAGTGCAAATATTTTTGGAATTTACTGTTCCTTAGAAAAAACGACTTGCAGACGGAGAGTCTGCATCCTGTGTTTGAGCACCAGGGGCCTCTGGCGTCCTGATGTGTAAACCCAACACGGCGGCGCGCGAGGCCACGAGGCCACGCTGCCGGCCCGGCGACGCGGGAACAGCGGTCCTCTGTCCCCCCGGCCCCCGCGGGCCTCGTGGCCGCTTCCTTTCCTCTTGGATGACCGAGGACAAATGAGACGCCTCACAGGAAACACGCAGACTGTCGCAGCGCGAGTCTGGAAAGCGAGCTGACGCTTCACCACGGGCCTGTTTCGGCTTGAGCATCTGATGGTCAGACAGGAGCTGGGAGGTGCCGCCTGGGCCACGTAAACATGGGAACAGCGAGATGCCACGAAAACGCGCGTACGCCACCGCCGGGCATGGCTCCCGCGTCCCAGATGGTCAAACGCCGACAGGGAATCAGCCCGTCCTCTAAGGCCCCTGGGATGACCGAGGAGGGTGACCGCACGGCCGAGGGCCCCACCCGCTCGCAACCAGTGCGGCCCGGTTGCCCCGTAAAGCTCCCCCCAAAAGCCCGGGCTGGGGTGACGGCATTCAGCTTGGCTGTTTTCGCGAGCTGGTCGGGGTGACGGTGCGTTTGGCAGGTCCGCGCCCAGGGTCCCTCGACTTCCCTTAGTGGATGCTGCGGAGCCACTGAGGGTCCGGTCCCGCTCCGCGTCACCGGTGAAACGAACGACGGTGTTTCCAGAAGTCTGCGAACCACAAAGCCATCGACGTGAGGACTGGGGTGGGGTCCATCAGCAAGACGTTTAGGGACGACACAGGGTGCAAAGCTCATCTCTGGGGACAGACGTCGGCATCGGGGCGCTGGGAACCACCCGGCTGCTGGAACGTTCTCCGTCCTGAGCCGGCGGCGGGGTCAGCAGAGTCTCCACGTAAATCGCCGAGCTGGGTGGAGCCTCCCCCGGGTGGCCGTTAACGCTCCATGGAAATCGAGCGAACCAGTCTACGGGGAAGAAGGCGCCGTCCGAACGCATTTTTACGAGTTTGACGTGGCGGGTGTGTGTTCCCCGAATGGCCACGGCAGTGCTGCGGGCCTGTGAATGCCCCGAGGACACCCGGAGGTGGGGTCTCCCGCCCGCTCACCACGCACAGGTGCTGGGGACGCTGTCCTCACCAGTCCCGGCCGGCCCTGAGGACGCCAACA
>NW_006432224.1:2390492-2391488 GCF_000325575.1 Pteropus alecto | reverse complement strand
CGGACCACCCGCTCCATGCCAGACCCCTATTCTTTTCCTGACCCATGGAGGCATCGACGGCTGATTCAGGCCCCGAAGTTCTGCGGGTAATTTGTCACACACCTGTGCTGGCCTGCTCAGGCTGCTGTGACAAATACCACAAACGGTGGGCGGTTTATCAACAACGAATGCTGATTCCGCACATTGCTGGAGGCTGGGAGTCTCAGACGGAGGTGCAGGCGGCTTCGGCGTCTGGTGAGGACTTCCTGTCCTCGCAGGGCGGGGAGGGAGGGGAGGGGCTGCTCTCTGGGGTCCCCTGTATAAGGACAGTGAGCCCAGCCCTGAGGGCTGCACCCTCCTGCACCTGTCCAGTCACCTCCCGACAGCCCCACCTCCTAACACCACGCCCTGGGGGGTTCGATGTCAGCATATGAATCTGGGGGGCGCAAACGTTCAGACCACAGCAGCCACCAAAGCTGGAAATGTCCCTTCGTGGGTATAAATAACGGGAGGAAATCGCTGAATATCTGAGCGGAGGGATTAGCGCCTTCTCTAATGGTTCTATAACAAACCGGTATAATTCATGTAGCGAAAATAAAACTCAACGCAAGTGAGTCTCAGAGGGCACAGGACTGCAGCACCTACTCACGCGTGCCCTGCGGCCACCTGTGCCCCGGACCCTCCGAGACCTGCGGTCACCTGCGTCCTGGGCCCTCCCGGCCCTGCGGTCACCTGTGCCCTGGACACTCCGAGACCTGCGGTCACCTGCGCCCTGGACACTCCCAGCCCTGCGGTCACCTGTGCCCTGGACCCTCCGAGACCTGCGGTCACCTGTCTCCCAGACCCTCCCGGCCCTGCGGTCACCTGCGCCCCGGACCGTCCGAGACCTGCGGTCACCTGTCTCCCAGACCCTCCCGGCCCTGCGGTCACCTGCGCCCCGGACCGGCCGAGACCTGCGGTCACCTGTCTCCCAGACCCTCCCGGCCCTGCGGTCACCTGCGCCCCGGGCAAGCACAG
>NW_006432224.1:2390147-2390474 GCF_000325575.1 Pteropus alecto | reverse complement strand
GCAGAGGGGCGGCCGTCGGGCAGGGGGCTGTGATCACGCCCGTTTGCATGGACGTGGGGCGGGGGGCGGGGGCTCCGCCTGGGCCAATAACACATTCTTGGCTAAACTCTGCCTCCCCAAACGCCTTCCCAAAACCAAGTGAATTAAGGGGCTTAGCCTCAAAAGCGTTTCTAAGAACGGCATGAAAACATTCCTGCAAACGCCCGCACGCTGAGCTTCCGGAATGCAGCTCGCCGGGGGGTGAGACAAACACTTCGGCACACGTGCGGCCCTGGGCGCGGGCCGGTGACGTGCGGGCCACAGCGCTGTCACCCCGGCGCCCGCCTC
>NW_006432224.1:2389807-2390053 GCF_000325575.1 Pteropus alecto | reverse complement strand
TCGGCTTGGCCAGGACGGGGGCCTGCTGGCCAGAGCGGCGGCCGGTCCCTCTGGCTCGGGGCCCGGTGCTGGGCAGGGCTCACGCCACCCTTGCTCGGGGCGGGCGGGGAGCGAGTGAGCGACCTGGGCTCCAGGGAGGGTGCTGCTGAGGCGGGCGGAAGGACACGTAGCCACGAAGGCTCCCGGGGGAGGGTGGGCGTCAGTCCCACGGAGGGCGGCACCCAGGGCCCGGGGGGGCCGGGTTTG
>NW_006432224.1:2374462-2389646 GCF_000325575.1 Pteropus alecto | reverse complement strand
CCGCCCTCCCTGCCCCCCAGCCCTGCCCGGACCCCCAGAGCTGCGCTGTCCCGCCCAGGTGAGCACGACCCAGCCGAGCACGACCCAGCTGAGCATGGCCCCTCTGCCCTCTCCCCTGGGAGAATGCCCAGCCCTGCCGCGCTGGCCTCGGAGCCTGACCAGGGCCACTGTCCCCCCACATGGCTCAGGCCCCTAACCCCATTCGCGAGGCTGACCCCCAATACTCCTCTCCTCCTCACCCTGGGCTCTCCCCGGCACCCCGAACCAGCTCCCAGGCACACCCACATGCAGCGAGTCCCTGGCCTGGCACTGGCTGGTGAGGGGACAAGGGTTGAGGCCGGGAGACACCCAGAGTCCCCACCCCTCCTTGGTGCTGTGAGCAGGCCCGCGAGTGGACAGGGCTTCTCGGGTGACCCCTCCCGGACGGGCTGCCCGGCCCAGGACACGGTCAGGGTCAACACCGTCCTGCAAAGCGACGCCAGGACCGTCCACACCCGGAAAGAAAGCACGGCGCAGACGAGAAGGCCGGCCTGCGACCCAGGTCGCCCCTCCGCACACGGACTCCGAGCGTGGACCTTGCTCCTTCCAACGCTGCGATCGTCACAGAGGCCTCGACCCTCAGAGCCAGGCGCCCCTCACGTCCGGCCCCGTCTGCACGCTCAGGACTTCACTGGGCCCCATGGGCATAAACAGGCGGTGGCCGCAAGGTGTGGCGTCCCCAACGGGAAGTGGACGCTGACGGCTGGGAAGTGCTCTCGTGGGTCAGGCCACCAGGTGACCGCTGTCTGTGACTCATCGGTGGCTGTCCGCTTTCCGTCCCTCAGACCTGCGGGCCGGTGTTCACTGCGTGTGGCCCAAGTGAGGTTCGCGCCAAAGCGCGCCGTGGAGCAAACGCGATGGCCCGCTCACGCGAAGACGCGGAGGAAAGGTGTCTGTGGCCGGACGGTGACCCCCAGTGCCGGTGGTACGTGGAGACACTGGCTTTCCTGTCCGCAGCTAAGAGCAAAGATGGCTGTCATCTTTCTGGGGGGCTTTCGGCAATACGTTCGAAGCCTTAAGATACGCGAGACGCCGTCGGTTCCGGTGGCATCGGGCTGACTTCTTTCAGACCCACGCGCCATCAAGAGCGCCTGGAGAAGCCGGACAAACCTGTGTTCAGACACCTGCATGAAGGCGCCAGAGGGACTCAGGACAGGGCGAGCCTGAGGCCACGACCCAGGGGGGTTGCGGGGGGCGGCTCGGGGGACGAGGCCGGCACTGGGGCCGCTTTCTGTCTCGAGGCGCTGGCCCACTCGCAAACCGAGGCTGGCAGCTGAAAACTCGGGCCGAACCACTGGCAGCCTCACAGGACAAGGGGACACAGTATGCGGTGGAGGGCACGCGAGAAGGGGTCCAGGTAGACACCCCGGGCTTTCATTCTGGAGCGCCGAAGAGCCCTCTAGGGACACTGACCATCCTGGTGGGTCTGGGACTGTCCTGCCTTTAGCACTGAAAGGCCCTTGTCCCAGACAAGCTCCCAGGCTCAGGCAAACCAGGACGGCCGGTCCCCTGGGTACACCCTGAACCAAAGCGGAAGCCCGGCTCCAAACCCACTCGGTCCCTGATTAGGTTAAGTGATCTGCCCCTTATTTGATGCCGGCCGAAAACGAAAGTGAATCTTCTCTGGAGAAAGATGTCACCGGGGCCTCCAATCTGCTCTGCAACTGTCAGGCACAACGTCCAACCCTCGACACAAAATCACCAGTTCAGAACGACCAGGAGGCACCAAGAGCAGAAAACACGGAAAACAGAAACAAACCCCTGGAGATTTTGACGTGGGCGTCGGGCTCTTCAAAACTTTAAAATAACCGAGATTCATATGTTCCAGAAATTAATGACAAGGTGAATATTTTCAGGAGCATCCTGGGAAAAATGAAGATTTTGGAACCTAAGAATACGGTCACTAAAATATCAGGCGCGAGTTAAAAGACCAGACGCAGCTGAAGAAAGTGATCACGAAGGCAGGTTAGAGGAATCCACGGACTTAAGCGAGAAGACGGGGAAAAAAATGAAAAACAGAAAAGAATTTAAGAGAAACAGATGGCATTCCGGTCCCAGAAGAAGAGAGAGCACATGGGGGCGAGGAGCGATCTGCGACGAGACGATGGCCGAGAACAGTCCCCGAACGATGAAAGACAGAAAGCCACATATTCCAGAAGAGCTACGAAGCCCAAGATCGATAACTGGAAAGAAAACGACATTTAGACACAACCTAGTGAAACCGCTTCGAACCAAAGAGAAAATCCTAGAAGCTGCCACAGAAAAAAGCCGTGTTCCCTTCAAAGGGAGCGACGGGAGCCCGCAGCGGCGGTAAATTCCCGCCAACCTAGGACCCGACGTCCAACAAGAAGATCCTTCAAAAGTGAGCGTGACGTGACGACGTTCTCAGACAGGTGAAAGGTCAGAGAAGGTTCCACCACGGCGCGCGTGTGGGACGCTCAGGAGTTCTTTAGACGGAAAGAAATGATTCCAGATGGAAAGACAGATGCAGGGGACAACGCGAGGAAAGCGAATGTGGACAAGCGAAGGACCGTACGGAACAAGGATCATCGTTTGGGGACACTATGTGACATTTTGGAATGATGAGAGATCACTCCCCCAGGAAGACATAAGGATTCTACGTGAGCCTCAAAATTACGAGGCATAAATTGACCGGACTAAGATGAAAAAAACAAACGAATTGTCTATTACATCTGGAGCCTAACAGGCCTCTTAGTAACTGAAAAAAGTTGACCCCCCCAAAAAAGTCAGTAGCAATATACATGATTTAAACTCACACTCGGCAAACGAGCTAACTGACACGTGCAGAACTCTGCCCCCCAAAACTGCAGACGGCACTTTCTTTTTAATTGGACACGGAACATCGGCAAGATGTGACCACGCTCTGGAGATGTGATGCTCATCTCAACACAGTCCCGGTCCCTGAAATCAGGCGGAGCGTAGAATTCAGACAGATCGATAACTAGAAATCCCCAAGCGGTTTTACATTACGTCATATGGCTTCTAAATAACCCGAGGGTCCGAGAGGAAGTCACGACAAAAATGAGAAAATCGCTTGGACCGAATGCTAATGAATATGGGACAGACTGAAACCTGAGATGTGACGAAAGCTAAGCCGCGATGGATGTGTCAGCGAAGACGCCGCAAATGGACGAGCCAGGCGGAGCCCGTGCCATCCCACCTGGACACGGCGCCTAGAAGAGCTGGGGAAGTCATGGGACAAAGCGGAACGGCGGTTGCCGGGGTTGGGGACTTGCTGCTCGAGGGGGGGGCTCTCCGCCAGGGGACCTTGTTCTCCTGTCCCTTTGGGCAGCTCTCAGGGACAGCCCCCTCTTAACAAACACACGCGAGGCCTACGGTATTGCAACATCGTGGTAGAAAACATCTTAAATATGGAGAAGCGACAAGCTGAGAAATAAATCTTTGGAATGCTTTTGATGTTTATCCTTCCGGAGATTTTTCCTGTAGACGTATCGTACCTGCACTTTGCTTTGGTTTCCATTAAAAAAAAAACAAAAACGAACAAAAAAAACCCTGAGCCCATTCTCAGCACATGCTTGTGTATTTTGCCTCCTGCGCTAAACATCATGACAATTCATGTTATTAAATATTCTATTTTCTGGATTATTACAATTAACGAGTACCCCGCTGTCGGGCATTAAAATGGAAAATTCTTCTGCGTTGCCATTCGATTATCCTACCGTTTCCTATAATGTTTCTGAAAAAGATCTTGTCGTAAACACTTAGGATTATTTCATTATTTTTCTGGTACCACTGCTGCCTCAACTACTACATTTTGAGGTTTCTTTTCTTTCGGCCAGAGAGACATTTACTGCGCACCCACGTCCCTTGGAGGACCCAGAAGGCATCTAGTACATGGCTCTGACCTCGAAGACCAGTCTTATTCCCACTGATTTTTATTGTATTAGGTTCCTACTGATGCTGTAACGAATTGCCACAGAGATAGGGGCTTGAAACGACGTCATGTATCATCTTACAGCTCTGCAGGTCGAAACCCTGACGCGGGTCGCGGTGGATTGACGTCAGGGTCTGGGCGGGCTGCGTTCCTGCCCGGGGTCCCAGGGGACGGTCCGCTGCCTCGCCTTTTCCGGATTCTACGTCGTCATCCGGGGCTCGCGGCCCCGCCCTCCACCTTCCAGGCGGACAGTGTTGCATCGCGACGGTCACTGTTTCCTCCAATGACATCTGAGAAAGGGTCCTCGACTCTGGGGATTCGTGTGATTACCTGGCCACCCCCAAGAAAATCTTGATCATCTCCCCATCTCGAGGTCACCCCCACAGCACAGAGGACGGACGGCGACAGCAGATTTCGAGGTCGAGCTCCCTGTCACCAGGAACACAGGCTTCATTCACTCACCTAAAGACAATGTTAAAACCGTCACACAGACCCGGACCTTTCTGGGGAACCGCTGGCTGGAAACACGAGGTGGCCGACTCCGTTTTTAATCCACGGTGTTTGTAAAGGCTCATCCCCCGGTGAAGACGGCTGAGCTGGGCCTGGCATGGGCCCCCTGACCCTGAGGTGGGGGCTGGGGCCACCGTCTGCCAAGCTCGGCCCATCGTCCATGGAACCAGACATGGCCCGTGTGACTTACGGACCCCGAAGAGTGCCAGGAAAGCTGTCAGGCGTGCAGTGGGCCTGTAAAGGCTCGGAGTGACCCAGCTCCCGCCTGCTGGGGTGAACCGCGTCCCATGTGGCTCCAGGGAAGGTGCCCAACAGTGTCCCCGCTGGGAGTGAGGCCCGGACACAAGACAAGGGACACCGGGACGCAGCCTCCAGAAGCACTGCGCGCGGCCCGACCTCGGTCACTGGCTGGTAGGGGGATACGGGAAGTGTCAAAAGGTCAAGTCCAGGTGGCCTTCTGGGACACCCGGGGCCAATGGACCTTCTCTTCCTCAGAGGAACTAAAATGAGGTGATGTCGGCCTCCCTGAGGGGCACGGTCGCCAGATTTTCTAGGGAAAAAATCAGGATGCCCAGTTAAATTTCATTCGGATTGAATTTCAGATAAACACTGCACGCTTCTTTAGTGAACGCAGGTTCCGAATAATGCACGTTTCCACGCTTATACAAACAACATCTGTTGTTTATCCAAAAAGCAAAAGTCGTGGGCGAGGCGGGGGGCAACCCGGCCCCAGGGACTCCCCACCACAGGGAGCCATTCCCGCGGGATGGAGGTCACCAGGGGGAAACAGCACCACCTGGGCCGGGAGGGCTGGTGCAGGGAGGTGGGGGCCGCCCAGATGGAGCTGGGGTCACGGGGGGCCACACGACGGCCACGGCAGCCCTGCAGCGGGGTGGGTGGGAAGAAGGCCCGTGACCCCGCTGCCTCCCACCTGTCCGTCTCCTCTGCGGCCTCTGCTGGCTGGACCCGGATGTCATCTAGGAAGCCTCTGGGGACAGAGGGGGGCAGATGGAGGAGGCGTGGGGCAGGCGTGGGGGAGGGGAGGGGGCACAGCGGGCAGGGACCAGCGGAGAGGCGCGGTGAGACCCAATATCCTCCCGCCCGGCCGGTCGCCTCCTCGTGCAGGCCGGTCACCTCTGGGCACCAGGCTCCCGGACGCCCCTGTGTGACAGCCCCAAGCTGTGCGTGGGCTCTTCCCGGGTTAGGCGCGGACACCCCGCTACCAACGGCCTCGCCGTGGCCTTCGTGTGCCCCCCCGTCCCTGTCCCCTGCACAGAGGTGTCAAGCCTGGTAAAGGCCACGCTGAAGAAAACCGCACCATTGCGGGACTGACCACAGCCCAGCAGGGAAGGGGGCCCGCGCCCCCTCGTCCCCAGGCGGCAGCGACGGAGGCTGGCGCCCGCAGCCGCACCTGCCCTCCTGTGACAGCTGGGCACATGGCAGCCCCGCTACGCCTGATGGCCCGGCCCCTACTGCCGGGTCCTCTGGAGCAGGAGGCAGGGTCACCCTCACTTCAGAAAGATCTCAGAAGAGCGACCCCGACCCACGGTGACGCAGTCGTCCCACCTGCTAGGACGGCCGTGATCTAGAAAGCGGACAGTGCGGGCCGGGGACGTCGTGGAGAACGGAGCCCTCGAACGTGACACGCCGCGGCAGCGCGCAAGGCGTGGGGCAGGTCCTCGTAACGTCACCGACAGAGTCCCCACGCGCCCGGCAGCTCTCCTCCCGCGGGGCGCACGCGGGACGGCACCCCGGCGGCCACACACGCGTGAGCACACGCAGGTCACGCAGGGCACGGGGGAAACGACCGTGAGTGGACCGAGAACGTGCGTCTGTCCACACGACGGACACACTCGGCCAAGAGGAGGAGGGGGCAGTGACACAGGCTACGGCGCAGGCGGACCCCAAACGCCACGCCCGCGGAACGCCTAAGTGACAGACGCCGGGCACCGAAGGTCACACGCTGCGTGGCCTCGTGCACCGGAAGTGCTCTGATTCTGTGACCCCGTGACCCTGTGGAGACCGCAGGCAGGAGGCTGCCGGGGGCTGGGGCGACGGGACGTGGGGGATGGGAGCGGTGGCTTCATCTCTATGGGGTGTCCTTCTGGGGTGATAAACTTGTTTCGGGACTAGAGACAGGCGATGGTTGCCTAGCACTGTGAATCTCCTAGACGCCTGAATCGTTCGCTTTTAAATCGTTAATTTTATGTTATGTGAATTTCGTCAAAATTAAAAAACAGTTTCAAGTCGAGTAGTGAGGTCGAGCCTGACACCCGGGGTCGCCCAGGACCCCCAGGTGTTCTGATTACTCCTTCGTCTCCCGAGTGACTACCCTGTGTGTGAACCCCAGGGTGCCACGGGGAGGGGTCCGGTGTCAACGCCGTGGTCTCCACAGCGGCTCATGTCCCGGGCAGAGGGCGGCGGGGCCAGGTGTCCGCTTCTCAGCCCCGCAGACGTGCCATCGCCACCCAGCTTCGCTCCCAGCAGCCATGACACAGGAGAGAAAGTGTGCAACAGCCTCAGCCAACCAGCCAGGAGGAGACGGAGCTGGACCCGCCCACGGAGGGTGACACCTGCCTTCCCGGCTCCGCCGCGTCCCCAGCAGCCGCCGCTCCTCCCGCTGCCAGGCTCCTCCCCTGAGCACCGCTTTCTTCGGCTTCCAGACCTGTGGCCGTTCGGTGCCCCGTGGCCGTGGCCCTGCGGGACACCCCCTCACTTTCCCGAGGAGGCGTAGACCCCTCTGGGGACTGGACAGGGGCTCAGACCCCTCTGGGGACCGGGCGTTACATGTGAAATCCCACGGCCGGGAGAAGCTGTGTTACCCGCAGCCAGCAGCCAGCAGGGAGAGGCAGAGCAAACGCAGAGCAGAGAACGTTCTCGCGTCCCTCCAGTGTCCAAGGCCGGCTCTGCCCCGAGGCCCAGCCCGATGCTTCCCGGGAACCCTGAGGGACGTCCCAGGATGCCGCTGTGGCGGGCCCTGCGGACTGGCACCTTGACACCCACCCAGGCCTCCGGCCCAGCAATCGAGGGGACGGAAAGCTGAAGTCGACACATCCCAGACCCCCTGAAGCCAAGGTTTCACATGTGGCCGAGGTCCCGCCAGGTGCGTACACCTGCAGAACACGAGCACCCAGGACGGCCGCCACCGTAGGGGGGTCCAGACCGGCCAAGAGCAGGGCAGACCAGCTGCTCGGCTCCCCTGAGTGGCTGAGTGGAGGGTCCCCGCTCTGGGCCCTCAGCCGCAGGCGGGGACAGAGACAAGTCGTGTGGTCTAGCTGTCTCCCGGCCGTAGGACCCAGGCTTGGGCCGCGGACCTGCCCCGAACGTCCGTCCCCCACAGCATATGCTGCCACCAACACCTTGCTCTTGAACAAACAGTGGATCCTGGATCCGCGGTCTGCCACAAAGACCCCTACTGTGCGCGTGTGACAGCGACGGGCTCCGCCTGCCGACGGTTTACTCGGGTGTCTGACGCTTGCAAAGAAAAGAGCCTTAATCGACACGGTTGCCAGATGGGTTATCCAAAATGTCTGCTAAAAAATCAAAAAACTTCGAAAAGGACTGAAAAAACTTTTATCCAAAGAACGGATGTCGCCATTTTCAGGCAGCTCTTGACAGTACCCTCCAGGGTCGGGCGACTGACAGGTCGTTTCCACGAAATGGGAAACACGTGAATGGTACAAGTGAACTGACCTGCGGATATCGGTAGCTGAAATTTCATCTGATAAGAGGTTTAAAATAAAAGATGTTTAAAATGAAAACTGTCCTCTTCATTGGGTCATGAGATCTGCTGTTCTTGAGCCCTGAGGACGTCAGGCCGCGAGCTCCTCGAGTCCACAGAGCGATGGGCGCAGGACTGGGAGCCACACGGCTCACCCCACCCCGGTCTCGGCCCCCCACGGCTCAGAGCCTGCGGCCGGGCCAGACGCAGAAGAGGACGGGGCCTCGTCACACATGGTTACCTGTGACCAGGCGAGCGGAATGAGGGGCTGGCCGACCCTTGTCTCATTCCGGTCCCACGGGGAGCCATCGGCTCCTAGGGAGGTGTGAGGTCACGCCCGCTGGCCCCTTGTCCCTCGTCCCGCTGGCCTCTCGTCCCTCATCCCGCTGGCCCCTCATCCCCACTGGCCCCTCGTCCCTCATCCCGCTGGCCCCTTGTCCCTCATCCCTGCTGGCCCCTCGTCCTCGTCCCCACTGGCCCCTTGTCCCTCATCCCGCTGGTCCCTCACCCCTCGTCCCTCATCTCCACTGGCCCCTCGGCCCTCGTCCCGCTGGCCCCTCGTCCCGCTGGTCCCTCACCCCTTGTCCCTCATCCCGCTGGTCCCTCACCCCTCATCCCTTGTCCCCGCTGGCCCCTCGTCCCTCATCCCGCTGGCCCCTCGTCCTCGCTCCTGTGTCACCGCCAGCACTGGCCGCACGATGAGCTGGGCCTGGATGCTTCACGTGTCCAACAAGCTCGAGAACTTTCTACGGAAAGAAGTTTTGCTTCTTCCCCAAAGACCCCCACTCCAACAGAGGCGTTTATGACAGTGCGTGTCCGTAGCAACCGTCATCGCAAAGGTGCTCGCCGTGGCAGGGCAAGGGGCTGCCGGGCGGCCCTTCCCGCGGTGCCTCCGAGCAGCGGGCGGACGCAGGGGAGAAGCCAGCCTCGGGGCACCGGCCAGGCGGCGACAGTACCTGAGCTTAGGAGGCCAGCAACTGGCCGGAAAGGGTGGCCATACCGGGTGCAGACGCTGCTGAGGATTCACTCAAGAGCCAAAGCTTTCACGGGCGTGGAAGGAAGGCGAGGAACAGCGAGTCTGTCGCAGGCAGATCGCCGACCGTGATGACAGCGGCTGCGTCCCCACGAGGTGCGGCGCCCGGAGCGCGCGGTGCTGCTCACGGAGCCAGCCGAGCCGGAACCGGCCCGGTGCTGGGGCCAGCGGCAGCCCCTCCACACGTCCCTCGGGGCTCTCGGGACCCGGACACGGGAGCTCTGTCGTGCGCAGGCCTTGGGATCGGGTGTGTCAGACGCAGTGGGTCGCAGGGGCTCGCACGCTCCGGCACAAGCCTTGGTCGCCCACGGTCCCCAGCACCAGCATCGGCGCCTCAGCTCCGCCTCAGGCCATCAGGTGTTGGATGCTCATAGGAGCGCCGGTCCCTGGTGCCAGGAAGGCTGGGGACCGCTGGCCTGAAGGAATGAGCCACCTCCAGCTATTAGGCTTCGTGTCCACGTAAAGACCTGCACGCGACCTCAGAGCGGCACCGGTCACGAAGCGGAGGCGACGCGAACGCCCGCCGACTGGCCGAGGGACGAGCCGAACGAGCTCCATCCACAGCGAGGAGTCACTCGCCTCCGAAAGGACGTGCTGGCACGTCGCAGGGGACGAAGCGACGACACAGATGGGCCTTTCTGCAGGTCGTTCTGTCGAATGAGAGACGGTAGACACGGGAGGCCCCCTCGAGACAGAGGGCGGAGAAAGGCTCTGGGGGCCCGGCCGGGGACACTGGGGACTGGCCGCTAACGGGCACGGGCTGTCTTTCGGGGACGATGAAAATGTCCTAGAATCGGTTAGTACCCCAATTCCGTGAACGTAAAAAACCACTGAATTCAAAAGGTAAATTTTATAGTATCTGAACTATATACTTTGATTTAAAATGAATAATTTATTGAGAAAGTAGAATTCTAGAAACTGAGAAAACAGAGACCTCAACTTAAGAGAGACGGGGCGGAGAGAGTGCCAGAAAGAACATCACAGCCCCAGACGGCAGCTGTGTGGCAGGCCGGGGAGCGGCAGAGCCAGCTTGGAACCCCCGACACGGGACGCGGAGAAAGATGTCGCCCCCATTCCAAAACGAAGCTGGCGTTGATGGCTTTAAGCACAGACAAAAAGATCTCATAATCGCTTTGGCGGTAAATTACAGATCAGTATATAGAAAACAAATGGAAAAACAAATGGAAACGTTAGGGAAAATTGCAACTTAGAAAAGACAAAAAGCTGAGCTAAAAACAAGGTAACCGCGTACATACGGGACTCGGCCGCATGCTCGTAACAGCACCGGCTGCGGGGGAGTACGCGTGTGTTTGCGGGTGGGAAGGGGAAGGGATTACTAGTCGATAACACCTAAAATTGAAAACTCGGGAAATAGTAGTAGAGTCGAGTTATACAGAAATACGGATATAAACGCCAGGAAAAAAACAGCTCAAATAGTTACAAACATTTGCCTCAGAGAAGTAAAAATTAGAAGCTGCATGGATGAGGCAGGAAAAGACTGTGTCGTCAGCAGCCTGAATAAAGTCTGATTTTTAAGGGGACACATGCCATTGGATCTGAGATGTGAGAATTATTCCACGGTCACAGGAAAGAACGCACAATCTCTGTTCGAAGAGTCTCAGGTTCTCTCATACTTCCCGCCTCTCTGTCGTCAAGTTCATGTACGATACTTCTCAAAAATAATACAAGAAAAGGCCGCAGAGTTGAAGGAGACAATGACTCAGGAGGAAACGAACACTTCTACACCGGCGACACTCTCCGCATACGCCCCTGAGGCCCAGCTAAGTGACACTAAATGAAAAGGACTAGGGGCCTTCCTTCCTCCTGAGGAGCAGCCCGCCATTTCAGGACTACAGGTGACGAGACAAGTGTCCCCAACTCTAGGTTGTGTGAACGAGGGCCCTTTCTCCTTCCAAGGGCGGCAGATGCGCAGGGGCGTCGCATGGGGCTGAGCTCGGTTTTCAGCACCCTCACCCCAAAAGCCCGGGGTGAGCTTTTAGAGCGCGAGCAGAAAGAAGCCAGCAACGAGACGCAGCACACGGACTGCAGACAATTAAGACCAGAGGGCGTGAAGCAGACTCATTTTCTGCACAGTTTGGAAAGAAAAAACTCTTCCCAACGGGCAAGTGTCAAACCCTTCTGTTAAAAGTGCCAAAGATGAGCCGGATGGGTTCACAGTGGCTCACTTACGACGGGATGGATTACGTCCCCTCACCCCCGAGAAAACCACGTTATTTTAATCACACCATTGTTTAAAGAAAATAAAAAAAAAAGACAGAGAAATGCTTGTGAGCATTTTGAGATATTTCAAGATGACTGGGGGTCGGAATTTAAAATTTTTATATTTGAAAGTATGAAATAAAAATGGAAAAGAATAAAAGAGATGGCCCGTTACGCGGAAGCCAGTACGCACGCCCTTTTTTCCTTCTAACGGAATGTTTGATTTCTTAAGTGTCCATGACCCCTGCGGCCCCGTCCCCAAGCCCGGCCCTGCGTGGGTCTAACGCAGTCGTGCTGACCCTTGTCGCAGGCATAGGGAGAGTCATGCGGCCCGATTCCAGCTGACGATACAGGAAAAGTCTTCTGGGGAGGGCGTCTGTGCCGGAGTCCCCAGCTCTCAGAATAAGACACAAAGACGAGCCAGCTCCGTCCCTGCTCTGGGCCCCACAGAGCAGGCACAGAGGCCCGGAGCCGCCACAGCCAGCTGACCGGCCAGGCTGGCAGGGAGGAGAAGGTGAGGAAGTGGGGGCCTGTGGCCAGGCCAAGCCCGCTCTGGACCTGCCCTGCTCTGGGACTCCGTGTCACACGGGCCAATACAGCTCATCTTCTAAGCCGTCAGGTGCTGGGAGGTGCCTGGCACTCGCGGTCTCCTGACCGGCACCAAGACCTGTGTCTAAACACACAGGATGAATTTTCAGAACGGCCGGGATCAAGAGAAACCCCACTACCTTTTGTCCCGCTAAAGACTTTTAAAAAACCGGCCAGTGCAAATTCATCAGGAAAAAATAATTAACAACAAATGCAAAACGATGAACCAACTTCATAATCTATAATTAATCACAGGAGCACAGTAAGGGAAACCTTTTTGATTTCAATTTATTCGAGGGTTTCTTTGTTGAAATATGGTTGGCTGGGCCTCTTCCCAGCCCCACAATTAATTTTTGATCCAGCGACAAGGAGAGAAGGGTGTCATCCCAGGGACAGACGGTGCCACTCGCCCTCATTTCCGTTCCAGCCTCTAACTGCACCCTTGGGGTGGCCCAGACTCGCCTGTCCTCACTCTGGGTGGCTACCCAGGCCCTTCCAGAACCTTCCTTCCTCTTTGGCTTGACCTGTAGTAAACAACCTCCTTCCGCCCTCAGTCCCTTCTCGTGTCTCTTCCTGCTCCTTGACAAAAACGAGTCTGAGGTGTCCCCAGGCTCAACATGCTCACTGTCTCCTTGGGTGGGGCCGCTGTCTCTCAAGTTCAAGGGGCAGGAGGAAGGGTCAGCACACCCGGGGCTGCCCCAGAACACCCTCACGGTCACCTCTCCAGAGCTGCCCATCCCCGTCCCCGTCGGCACCGCCTAAGGCACCCCGGAACCCACGCTCGTCTTCCTCCCACAGGCTCCCCAGAGCTGCGTCGAGAGGCAGACAAGCAGGGGACGGACAGGGCCGCGGGGGCCGAGCGCCAGGAGGTAGCTGCGCGCCAGAAGTCCAGCCACCGTGGCCAGCAGCTATGAGGACGCGCTCAAGAAACTGTTGGATACTTGTGAATTCAGAAGGTTAACTTCTCGTGCGTTTTTTTCTTAGGAAATACTAAACAGAATCGACCGAGAAAACAGCAAACGCGGACTCCAAACGCAGAAGCGCAGTCAGAAACCCCAGGACCCATCTGAGCGGCGAGCGGCGAGCAGATCGGAGGCCTGGGAGGGAGCACTGGGGACACGGCGGGCTCCATGGGGACAGCATGCTCCGGGCCCCGGAGGCTGTGACAAAGGCGCAGCATGTGAGACAGCCATCGGGACCTCCATGAAAAGCCAAAGGATGCACAGTCACAATCTATACAGGAAGCACCTGATGCCAATTGGTACAGGATTGGGGTGGGATGCAAGAGTAAGAATTAAATGGATTCTGAGCAAAAGACATTAGAGGAGGCTGGAAACCGGAGGTATTTGTCCAATAAAGCGTATGTTTCTTCTCTCTGAAAGAAAACAAACCGAACGCAAAAGATACGATGAAACAAACCGAACCAGGATGAAACCAACCAAAATAGATCATGTTTGGTAGCAACTGACAGCGTGGACCCGCCCACGGGAGCCTTTCTCTTTTCGTGACCCGAGGAGACTGAGACGAGACCCACGAGGGAGGAAACGGGCTCCGGCGCGTGACCGGGCGCGGCGACGATGTCGGCTACACGGTCGAGACCACGTCGACCTCGCCCTTTCGCTTGTCTGTTGGTTTCCGCCTTTGAGCATCAACCTGCAAATCAAGCTACAGATAACGCTTTATCCGTCCCGACAGCCAAGAGGAGAGGCGTGCGGACAGGAGCCGGGAAGCAGAGCCCAGGAGCAGTGGGGACAGAATGTCCTCGTGTCGCAGAGTAAGGAAGGGATCGAGAAACGGACTCCAACCGCTAGGGCGAGAGCAAGACAGGCAAGATGTGTGTGTCGTTCAGACGCCTTGCTCCGATTTTAATGGGGATGCTTACGAGTTTCACAGTAAATACCACGTTTGCTGTGGCTCGTTTTTTGTTTTTGTTTTTGGTTTTTTGAGTAGTTTTAGGATTACAGAAGAATATCGAATAGTGCAGAAAGTTCCCGTAAACCCTCCAGCCCCCGCCAACATCCCCTACTTTTAATATCTGGCATTAGCGTGGGGCATCTGTCACTACCGATGAGCCAGCGGTTCTGAGGCTCGTTTTTCTAGGTTGAGAAAATTCACTGATATAATTAGCTTATTGAGGATTTTGGCCAGGCTGGGTGTCAGTTTTTAAATTTAAGAAACGTACCAAGAGGAATATGTATCTTCTCCTTGTAAACTAATCATAAAAGATATAAGTTAATTACATTATATAAATGTAAACGGATTACATTTGTAATTTCCAATAGTAAATAATGAGTGAGAAAAATTAATCGGTAAGTCATGTTTAGAAGTTTTGAAGGCAAAAATAGCTTAAGATGCCTACTTCACACACTACACCCCAAAGTAAACTGCAGATTAAGATTAAAGATCTAAATGTAAAACTCAGAACCGTAAAAGAATCAGAGGAAAGTACAGAAGAATATTTTTATAATCTTGGGATTGGGAGGAACTTCCTAACCGAGAACCAGAACTCAGGATTCACAGGGAAAAAATGGACAGATCTATTTGCATAAAAACGTAAATCTGTTTACTATCAAAAAAAAAGTTGCCGCTAATAATAATGAAAAAGAGACAGACTGAAAGAAAATATTTGCCATGTGTAGTAGACAAAGGATTAATAAGCACAATATAAAATGAGTTTCTGTGCGTTCGCAAAATAAACAACTTAAGAGAAAACGGAGAACAGAGATAAGCAGGCGGTTCACGGAAGAGCTGCACCTGCTCACAAACAGGTGCAGGGAGGCTCAGCATCCGGGCGTAAGGGGAACACGGAGACCCGTCGGGAGGGGAAACGCCTCCTCAGCTGCACGGTGGGGCCGGCGGCCGCTGAGTCGGTGGGAGCCAGGAGAGGCGTCCTGAAGGGCCTATTGCCTCGCTGCCCTGCCAGGCGGGCGCCAGGCTGTGGCTCGCCGAGGGACAGGCCCGCTGGCTCTGGGCCTTCCCAGCAAGGAAGGCTGCAGGAAGCTCAAGGTGGCAGGGCCAGGTGGGGTGGGTGACAAGGGCTGGTTAGGACGACGGATGAGTCTTCCCCCCGCTGCGCCCTCCCCACTCGGCCCCGCGTCAGCCCCCCGCAGAGGCAGAGAAGCCCCGAGCTCAGCTGTGTCCATGTTCCCTGACCCTG
>NW_006432224.1:2370894-2373915 GCF_000325575.1 Pteropus alecto | reverse complement strand
AAACAGCCTCCTTCCCCCCTCTGTCCCTTGTCGTGTCTCTTCCTGCTCCTTGACATAAACGAGTCTGAGGTGTCCCCTGGCTCAACGTGCCCACCGTCTCCTTGGGTGGGGCCGCTGTCTCTCAAGTTCAAGGGGCAGGAGGAAGGGTCAGCACACCCGGGGCTGCCCCAGAACACCCTCACGGTCACCTCTCCAGAGCTGCCCATCCCCGTCCCCGTCGGCACCGCCTAAGGCACCCCGGAACCCACGCTCGTCTTCCTCCCACAGGCTCCCCAGAGCTGCGGGCCTGGAGCACTGCTCTCCCTCGACTGTGATGGCTCCTGCGTGTCCCCTCGCCGAGCCCCATGTCGGTCAGGGCTGGAGGCGTGGCTTCAGGGCAGAACGGAGCCGCCACCTCTGGCACCATGAGGAAGTGGGGACGGGAGGTCAGCCGCTCCCCGCCGGCCTGGTCCCAGCGATCACCACGGTCCACGCCGGCCACGTCTCTCCGCCTGCGTCTCAGGAGCGCGAGGCCACTGCTCCCCCTGCCGCAGAAAGACCAAACGGCCGCTGCTCCGTGCTCGCCAGCCCCGCGGGATGGAGGCGGAGGCGAGGCCCCGGTGTCGCCTGCCTTCCGGGCACCGTGCGCCCGACCGTCCGCCCTTACGGACCGTCCACCCTTGCGGACCGTCTGGAGCCGGCGGGCAGGCTGAGAAGTGCCGCTTTGAGAACAAAGACGGACGTGCTTGCCCGGTGCAGCTGTGAGCCTCGGGGACCCGACACTGTCCGCTGCGCACAGGCGCAGAGCGGGCCGCGAGCGCTTCTGGGGAAGCCCAGGCTGTGGCAGAGCCAGAGTGTCACGGACGGGACACGGCCTCATGTCCCTTCAGCTGGATCGGACCAGCTTTCGGCCATTGGAACAGGAAAACGCACCTACTGTGGGACACGTGTGATGGACGCTAGATGCCGTCTGTCTGTTGTTTGCAAAGCAGGGGACTAGATGTTTCTGAGCCTTTCGGTCTTGCCTGTCAGCCCCCGACGTCCACATGCCAGATGACAGGCTGGACATCTGGGGCGGCAAAGCGCTCGCTGTCTTCGCGCTGCCGTACGAGGCAGGGCGCGTGCGCACTGCTCGGCTGCCCACGCGTCACCGCGCATCGTCCTCTGCTTCGCCGGGAGGTGGCTGCGATCACCGGGCTTCCCATCCCACGGAGGTGGCACGCACAGCCACAGCAGAGACAGTCACAGCAGGTACAGTCACAGCAGGCACAGTCACAGGAGGCACAGTCACAGCAGACACAGCCACAGCAGACACAGTCATGTCACAGCAGGCACAGCCACAGTCGCAGCAGGCACAGTCACAGCAGACACAGTCATGTCACAGCAGACACAGTCACAGAAGGCACGGTCACGTCGCAGCAGTGCCGCTCTGGATCTACACGCGCTCCTGTGCCCCACCCAGCCTGCGCGCCTGTCCCACCCAAAGCTCATGAGCGACGCTCCCCCCGCCAGACGACAGGGCCGGCACCCTCGCTGTCTGCAGGGGCGCTCCCCGCAGACACGCAGTGTTATTGCTCAGAGCGCAATCATCGCTCTGCGCCTGTCCCCTCCAGGGCCACTTCTCCGCTCCCCTCGCCAGCCAAGGTACGCGAGGCTGACGGGCGCCGTCTCCCAGGCCCTCTGGCGGTGTGCGCTGAGCCCGCGCTGGTCGCTGCCCCCCACATCCCCACAGAAGTGGCTCTAGTGAAGTCACTAGACCCCCGTGGCCACCGCGAGCTCGGCTCTCGGCCCTCGTCTCTCGTGGCCGTGGGCACGTGGGACCCAGCTGGTCGCTCCGTCCTAGTCACATGCTTCCCCCTGGACCCTCGGACGCCATACTCTTCCCAGACTCCCAGCCTCTCGGCGGGCGCCTCGGTCACTGTCCTCGGCTCGCAGACCTCGAGGGTGACGCCCTGGCTGACGCTGGCCGTCCGCCCCTCTACGGCACTGCGCGAGGCCCCCGCCCCCCACGGGGGAGCTCGGACGTGGCAGAGGAGAAACTATCGCCTCTCTGCGGCCTCCTCTGCCCCCGCCGCCTCCCCTCTGCCAGTCCTGGTCACCACGCCTGGGGCTCCTCCGTACCGAGCTCGTCCAGAACTCCTGGCGGAAGCCGCCGGGCGTCCTACGATCGGTTGGGACGCTGTCCGCCTGGAAGCGGCGTGGGCCCCACGGGTTGAGGTAGGAGCTCGGTCCCCCAAGCCCGCTCGCTTCAGCCACCCCCGCTAGTCCGGGTCGTCACCCGCACTGCCGACGACATGGCTGCAGGGCAGAGGCTCCGACGACCTTCTCTTTGGGTCTGACCGCTGGCTGAATCAACTCAGAGCCTGGGCAAACAGGCCACGCGGTAGGTCACGAAGGACACTGACGGGCACCCAGGAACGGCGGACGGAGGGGGACAGGCGAGCTCCGGGAGGGCCCCGAGGACCGGGGCCTCTGTCCCCGTGGAGTTCGGGACGCAGCCCGCCCTGTCCGGCGGTCGTTATTCTCTCTTTCCTGTCGCGATCGCTGGTTTATCATACAAGGATGTAACTCAGGACGAGCCAGAGAGGAGACGCACGGGGGAAGGTACGAGGCAGGACACGGAGCCCCGGAGTCCCCGTGCCCTCCCGAGCACGCCGCTCTCCCCGAATCTCCACATGCTGCAACCCGCCAAGCCCCCCGAACCCCTCATTACAGGGGAACGCTGGATGACATCACTGACCACTGATGACCGATTCAATCTCAGGCCTCTGTCCCCTCCCCAGAGGCCGGGGCCGGGCTGAAAGTCCCGACCTTCTAATCCCAGCTTCGGTCGTCCTGGCAGCCAGCCCCGTCCTGTGGGGGGCAGGCGCGCCCCGCACCCGCCTCGTTACCATAGCTCGGGGGTGGCAGAAAGCGGTTTGCTGGGAAGAGCCAGACACTCCTTTAGCCTTTATTGCTCAGAAGCTATTTCGAGAACCAAAGAAGAAAAGCCAATACTGTAGCCGCGGTCAGCGGGTTGCCTTCCAAACTAAGCAAACAACG
>NW_006432224.1:2369869-2370865 GCF_000325575.1 Pteropus alecto | reverse complement strand
CTTGGGGGTGGCTGTCCCAGATCCCTTTACCCCTCTGTGGACGAGGGAAGCTGATCACCGTGGGTGGCAGACTCACGGGGTGGTGGGGAGGGGGCTGCACACTCTACCCTGGGATGAAGGACAGGCTCCCCCCCGCAGCGGCCTCAGGCTCCCCTCCTTCCCTCCCTACGGGAAATGAGCACTAAGCTCCGGTGCGCTGATAAATGCTTCACAGCTGGTGCGCGTGTCAACACGCACAGTGCATTTGGGAACAGAGAGACACCACTAAGTTCGTTATAAAGTTTGCCGATGTTATAAATGTCTACCACGTAACTGACAAGTGATGCCAACCTATAACACATACAATTTATAAGTTATGGGTAAATACAGACAAGTACTATAAACGTATACTTATAGATTTTATAATCTTAACGATTCTAATCTACAAAGCCTGCGACTGTTACCTTGTATAGCGAAAGAGACTTTCAAGATGTCCCAGCTTACGGATCCTGAGATGGGGACATTATCCTGGACTATCCCGGTACAATCACAGTGTCCGCACATGAGGGGGGTGGCAGGGGCCTTGACTCAGAGGGGCAGACAGCGTGAGCCCCAGGCGGAGAGGGAGCCGAGATGCTCAGCTGCCGGCTTTGCAGAGGGAGGACAGGGCCATGGGCTTTGCAGAGGGAGGACAGGGCCATGCGCCGAGGAGAGCAGCGCAGACTCTGGAAAGGGACGGAAAGGGCCCCTCCCTCCGAGCCCCCGGGGGCGGACGGGCCTCTGACACCCGGACCTGGACCCAGAGGAACCGGTCTCTGGCTTCTCACCTCCAGAACTACGAGAACAACGCGCTCGGCTGTAAGCCACCACGCGTGCGGCAGCGTGTCGCGGCCGCGACACAAAACCAACGCGTCCCGTCTCAGCTCTTCACGCACCTTCCATGCACGCTCCAGGACAAAGGGGACGCCGAGCCGGTGAGCGCGTGTGCGTGCTTCTCCGCACAGGGCCCCGGCAGGC
>NW_006432224.1:2366058-2367704 GCF_000325575.1 Pteropus alecto | reverse complement strand
GCTGGGTCAGGCAGGTCTGGGGGTGGCCTGCAGGGGGACGTGCAGGGACCTCTGCTGCCTCACTCACCGCCCCCACCCCGCCCTGGCCCTGCCCTTGACGTCCCGTCACCCCAGGCCCCGGAAGTGAAGGCGGCACCATGGCCAGACCTACCTACCGTTCACGTAACGCAGCCTTGTCACTGTTACGGTCTGTCACTGACAGGGGACCTTGACGGAGTGACCTCAGCACTGGCTGGCCCGGCTGCCAGGCCTAACAGGCACCTGCACAGCAAGGGGGAGACTGAGGACCCTCGGGCTTCCTCCAGCCCCAGGACGGAGCACTGCTTCAAGTGCAGCTGACGGCAGGTCAGTGTGTGGCCCCCGCAGGTGTCACGGTCCTGCTGGGTAAGCTGACCCCTGGGAACTGGCCCAGGATCCTGGTCACAGGACCCACCGTGGGAGAGCTGAGCCTTCGCTGAGTGAAAATAAAACGCAGGCAGGTCCCAGGATCTTCTGGTGCCACTTCCCCGGGGACCAAGGTCTCTACAATGAAACCCGGAGGAGTCGGCCCCTCCCTGGAGGTAACACCCGCCCCCGCCGCCCTGCGGCTAAGCCAGGTGTTCACCGGGAGCCCCAAGAGCTCTCCACCAAGGGGCAGGCTCGGGGAGGGGCCGCCCCTGTCATGGACAAGCTGGGTGGCCTGGGGCAAGGTCCGGCCAGGCTGCCTGGCACCCACACTAACGGGGGTCAGCGTGAGGGACATCCTCACCGTGCAGTGTGCAGAGTAGGCCAGTGTCCCCACGGTTAACGGGCCGCAGTTCCAGGATACAAACGTGCTGGCGTGAGGTGGGGCGCCTCGGGGAACCGGGGAGCAGACAGAAAGGCCGGATGGCAGGCGCTGCCCGGCCCAGGGTCAGCCTGCAGAGCACCGCGCAGACGAGCGCGGCCCTGTCCTCCCAGCTGCGTCCTCCCCTTCCTGCCATCACCCCTCGGTCGCCTGCTTCCTGTCCCAGGTCCGGCCGGCGAGGCCTGACAAAGCTCCATGTTGCATCCTTAAATAGATCTGACTCGACGACTCAAAACCAGTGCCCCGGGGGACGCCCCCAGTCCGCGTGGGAGCACCCGCCAGGCCTCTCCCCGCCCCGTCCACCGTCCCCTCCCCGTCACTCGCTCACTTCCAGTCACCTGCCCTCCCTCTCCTTCCAGGCCCCCGCCGCAGATCCTGCCTCAGCTCGCCCCGTCTCTGCCAAAACAGCTTCCTGAGTCCGACCTGGTCCACGAAAGCTCCCCACCCAAGGGTGGCCGGGGACGCGTGGCTCAGCGGCCACAGAGCCTGGCCCGCAGCTCGCTTCGCTTGTGCGAAGCGTCACTGAGCACAACCAGCACCTTGGCATCCACAGCGCCTTTCCTTAGTCCCACTAGCGAGACGTCGGCCTGAGAAGGATGAGAATAAAGTTTAATTCACAGGAAGATTATTCTAGAGCGACACACAGAGAGGAACGACGTTCAAACAAAGCTATGCGCTGTGCTCGTAAAACACGTGTAACATGTTCCTAGTGACATATGCACGCACGTACGCACGCGTGTACATGTCACACACGGACACGTCGCCATCATGCACGGATGTGCAGCGGCCACTGCAGATGCACACGCTCCCCCTGCCCAGT
>NW_006432224.1:2358105-2361971 GCF_000325575.1 Pteropus alecto | reverse complement strand
TCCGTGCGGGCGACAGCCGGCTCTGGGCCAGGCTCTGGGGACATGGGCTTGAAGCCACATCGTCCTACCGCCCACCATGGTCCTCAGGGGGTGGCCTCCATCCGAGTCTGCACCCCGCCGGGACAAATGCCTGCGTGCTCCATGTTCCACATTACACGTCTCACTCACGCGAACGACACTGTCGCTGAGGACAGTGATGTCACCACAGCCACCGCGGGTGGCTCCTGACCCAGCTTTATTTTGACGAGCACCTGAACACGAGACTCCTGAATATCCGATGGCTGTCACGCTTATCAAGACACGAGGAGCCCCCCCAACGCCATTCGAATTCTCGAACCGTCCCCCTCGACGTCCCAAATCGCAGGTCGGAGAGGAAAAGGTGAGTGACAAGCTCAGACTCGTGCTCGGCACGCGCACGCCCCTCCCCCAACCCTCAGGCAGCCGGGCGGTGCGAGGCCGTGCGTGAGAAAGGCTCACCGGCGTGACCCTAAAAGGGACACGGGCCGCAGATCCTTACACACGGTGGGAACTCCGAACAGGGACACTTGTCAATATTGCAAAGCAGAGAATTATTAGAAATTCACAGTCATAAAGGAGAAGGGACTAGAAAGTTCTGCGGTACTCCGAGGGGCCCGAGGGGACCGAAGCCAGCTTCGCTTCCTGTCCGTTGCTCCCTGTCTTGAGAGACGTCGGAGGCTAACTGAGTAGACTGCGTTCTCTAAAAACGGCCACTGCGATGTTTGGAGTTTCGTAAGCTCTTCCTGAATTTCCCACTCCCCGGGAAGAGATGGAGTTTACGTCCATTACCCTTGAACTGGAGTGGGCCTTTGGGGCGGACTCGATGAGCACATTATGGTCGAAGTGATGTTGCCTGACTCCTGCAGCTCGGTGAGAACAGGCGGTCCCGCTGCCCTGTGGCCAAGCGCCACGCCGCCAAGAAGCCCGAGCGCCATACGGAGAGGCCCGCGTGGACAGGAGCCGCCAGGTGTGGCGAGATGAGCATTCAGGTGCCTGTACCCCATCCTGAGTCTTCCAGCTGTGGCCACAGCCGTTACGGAACCCAGACACACCCTCCTGTTGTGCTCTGTCCGAATTTCTGACTCACAATGTCTGTGAAAAGAAGCGACCGCTTTATGCCCCTGAGCTGAGGTGGTCCGATACACAGCCATAAAAAGGGAGATCATTCGGTCATCACAAAAACGTTCTGTCGCTACGTCCACACTGCAGAACAAACCGGACAGACAGACCTAACGCGAAAGGAACACACGTCGCAAAGGTCTCTTAGAATCCACGGGAGATGCTGTTCTAATGGGTACGGGAGAGCTTCTATGTACTTAAAAGATAATTCAAGAACTTCTCAGGCAAAGAAAAACGGTTAACCACGTGATTGTGTGTTGACTCCTCAAATTCTTCAAAGGGAAAACGTTTTAACTGTGATGTTCACTAATGATCTTGGTTACTAGGTTACCAAGTAAGAAGAGAAGCGGATGATTCACAGTTTCGGCTTTTAAGTAGAGCTGGGAAACTCGAAGACGCTTGCAAGACAAGTTCATGCCATGCTCTTGGTGGGTGACCGCAGGCAGACGACGGGGAGTTAACACTGTGACCACGACCATCTCTGCTTCCACGCGGCACGCAGGAAGCTGCCAACAACAGTGAGGAAAATCTGGATCGGGGACAAAATTTGTCATTTTCCTTGAGTCCGTGAGAGACGTGAGGTAGTAAGGCGACAAAATAAGCGGAATTCCAAAGGAGCAGGCCCTCGGGGGAGGGGCGCGGACACAACCTGCTTCTCTGCAGCAGGGCACAGGGGAGACCCGTGGCCACCACGTGGAGGCGTCAGCTAAGATGTTCGTGAGTCACCAAAAGCCAAGCGTGGGCCGGGACGTACGTCTGGAAGAGCTGAGGAATCGGACGCGGGGAAGGAAGTTTGCAGTCGTTGTCGAGACCTCTGAGTGTTCTCAGGAGAAACACCAGCCGGGAAAGGGTGACGGCCAGGAGACCAGCGGCTGCTGCCGGACAGACTCGGAGCCCCCACCTCCCGCCCCGCTCCCATCTCCCCGCCACGGGGCACGAGGAAGCCTGACAGGAAGCTGAGCACGCCTGGACCTGCGCCCGACACCCGAACGGAAGGATTTCAGACGAAGAAAGACCCAACAGGTCCCAGCACACGGTACCCCAAACATCCAGGACGCGATGACATACCAAGAACTCGAATGGGGAAAGATCATCGAAGGGGCCACCACCGAGGTACTCGGATGTCGGCATCATCTGATGAGGGTTTCAAAGCAGCAACCGTCAAGATGCTTCGGTGAGCCACTATGAACCCTTAATACAGGTGGAAAATAGAAACTCTCAAAAATACACCAAAGAGAAACTGTATAACTGAAAGCGTGATAATTAAAAAGCTCTCTAGACGGGCTCAACAGTAGATTGAAAAAGAGTCCGTGGACTCAGAGAGCGATCGGTGGGAATTTCAGATCTGCATTAACAGAAGGGAGCCTTTGAAAAAATGATGATTCGGGAATCTGGGGGACGGTGACGCAAATTCTACCATTTGTATCACCGGAGTCTCAAAGAACAGGAGAGTGTGACACCGCAAAAAATATATTTGAAGGAAAATGGCTGAAAATCATTTTTTAATCGTTTTTTTTAAATTCGGCTAATCCCAAAGAACACAGGAAAAAGAGTAGGGAAGGAACAGATAGAACAAATAGAAAACAACGGATAAAATGGTAGATTCAAATCCAGCCCTATCACTAGTGAGAGTAAATGTAAATGGCCTAAAATTCCCGATTAAAAGGCAGGCGTCGCCGAGACCCGACACATGCTGTGTGAAAGAAACGCACGCTGAAGACACAGGTGTGTTACGCAAGTTAAGGATGGAAAACATACAGCAAGCAGACACTAGAAATAAAAGTGAAGCGGTCACACCGACATCGAAGTGTGAACTTCCGAGCGAGGACTAGGACCCGGGAAAAAGGGACATCGCACGGTGACGAAGGGGTGAATTCGTCAAGAAAGAAGGCATCGCACGCTCCTCAAAAAGTTCAATGGAGAATCGCCACCCGACCTAAAGCTCCCACTTCTGGGTATAAACCCCAAATAACCGAAAGCGGGGACTTCGACAGATATTTGCACACCCGCGTTCACAGCGGCACTATTCACGGTCGCAAAAAGGTGGAAACGGCCCACATTTCCATCCACGGATGATGGATACACAAAGCGTGCTCTGCACCTACAACGAAATGCTGCTCGGCCTCAAAAACAACGAGGTTCTGACACGTGCTCCCGTGCGATGGGCCTTGAAGACGTGAACCTAGGCGACGCGAAAGACAAACTCGGCATGATTTCCCTTACGCGAAGCGCCTAGAGCGGCCAAATTCATAAAGACAGAAAACAGAGTGGGGGGGAGGGGCGGGGGAGGGCTGCGGTTTAACCGGCGCAGGGTGCAGGGTTTCATTCGGGGAGATCAAAAGTTCTGGCGATGGATCGTGGTTAAGAGCTGCCTGTGGTTAAGAGCATGAATGTACTTAAAGCCGCTGAACCATACACTTAAAATGCTTAGAATGGTAAGTTTGGGGTTACGTGTATTTTCCCGTAACTAAAAGAAAAGAAGTCATCACACTCCTAAATGTCTACGTAAGCCGAACGAGTTTCAAATATATAAGCAAAAACTTATAGAACTGAAGAGAGAAACACCCAAGTTCACTGTTACAGCGAGACCTCACACTCCCAACGTCAGTAACCATAGAACAAGGAGAGAGAATATTGGCAAGTTAGACAGAAATCCTGGCAAACTATCAGCCAACTTGACCTGACTGGCGCTTACAAAACGCATTTTCCGGATCGGCAGAACACACACT
>NW_006432224.1:2355288-2358072 GCF_000325575.1 Pteropus alecto | reverse complement strand
ACCACATTCTGAGCCATAAAGCAAACCAACGAATTTAAAAGAATTAAGATACAAATTTGATTCTCTAACCACGATGAAATGCAACTAGAAACTGATGACAAAAATTATATCTTGAAAATTCCCGTATCAAAATTCCCAAATAGTGCATCTTAAAATAACCCATGGGTCAAAGAGAAAGTCATTCATTCATAAATAAATAAATATAGATAGATAGATAGATAGATAAATAGGTAAACAGATAAATAAATATATATAATAAATCTTGAAATGTACCCAAAGCTTAGAGAGAAATTTGTAGCATAACATGCTTATATTAGAAAGTGAGAAAGGTCTCGAATCAATGGCCCGAGCTTCCGCCTTCAGAGACCGGGGAAACAAAGAAGTGGGGAGTCTTGTTTATATTCTGATCATTTTTTTAACGTACGTTCAAAAGTTAAAATCACAGTCTGGCTAGCATCCGGGCCATTTCCCCTTTCCCGGCATAATCCCACACGTGGCACGCTTCTGTGAAATGAGTTCTGGACCGCAGGCGATCTTGTGCAACGCCGGGAATGAGGCCAGACAGTGAATCCACGTCCGGGATGTGTCTGCCCCGCGGGGAGGGATCCAGTCCTCCCATCCAGTCCTCCCACGATGACCGGTCCAGCGGAATTCACGTCTTCACGCTTATACTTTGACTCCCAGGAGTGTGACGTCCACGAAAGAACGTTGTCACCGCTCTATCTCCAGTGTCTAGGAAGGTGTGTGCCACACACCGGGGGCTCCGTATCTCCTCGCCGAAGGGAGGAAGACACTTAAGTGTTCCGCAGCCCCCAAAAAACTGCGCGGACTTCTGCTTCTTAGATCGTGTTTTCTTCGAGATGGAGTCTTCACCTTTCTTTTGCAGACGATGTTCCTTCCTCCCCTTCTTCTGGGTTCTCTTGTTCCTCCGGCTTCCGAGATATAATTTATATACCACCCAGTTCCCCAGCTGAAGTTGTAATGAGCTTTTTTTCACTCAGCGTTTCGGAGGCTTACCTGTGCTGCAGCATGGGCCAGTACATTCCTTTTTATGACCAAATAATATTCCGCTGTACAAAGAGACCACGTTTTGTTTATGCATCAAGTTGATGGACGTCTGGGTCGCTTCTACTTTTTGACTATTATGAATGATGCCGCTATCGACAAGTTTTTTTGTAATTTTTTAATTTTTTGTTTATGGTGACATTGGTTCACAAAATCCAATAAGTTTCAGCTGAACACTTTAACGGTAAGGCGTATATATATTTACACTCTGTGTTCACCTGTCATAGTGAGATTTCTTTCTGTTACCACATGTGACCCCCTTTACCCCGCCTACCTCCCCCTTCTCCCTCCCCCTACCTTCTGGAAACCACTAGCCTATAGTACATGTCCAAGAGGTTTATATCCCACAAGTAAGTGATAGCGTGTGGATTTTCAACTTTTTCTATCTGGCTTATTTCGCTCAGCAGGATCATCTCGAGGTCCATCCACGTTGTCGCAAATGGCAGTATCTCATCTCTTCTTATGGCTGAGTCATATTCCATTGTATATCTGTGCCACAGCTTCTTTATTCAATCATCTGTCATAGGACACTTCGGTTGCTTCCATGTCCTGGCCACCGTGAATAGTGCTGCTATGAACATCGGTGTGCAAATCTCTTTTCGGATATGAGTTTTCCAAGTCTTTGGGGTAAACACCCAGTAGAGGGATGGCTGAATCATATGGTAGATCAATTCCTAGTTTTCTGAGGAAGCTCCATACTGTTTTCTACAGTGTCTATACCAATCTGCAGACCCACCAGCAGTGTATGAGGGTTCCTTTTTCTCTACATCCTCTCCGGTATTTATTACTTGTCCTGTCAATTATAGTTATTCTAACAGGTGTGAGATGGTATCTCATAGTTTTGATTTGCGTTTCCCTAGTAGCTATTGATGCTGAGCATCTTTTCAAATATTTGTTGGCCATTTGTATGTCCTCTAGAGAGAAACGTCTGTTCAGGTTCTCTGCCCATTTTTTTAGTTTTTACGCCTACAGCACCTGGTCTTCCTAGGTGGTCTCCCATCCAAGTACTAACCAGGCCCGACCCTGCTTAGCTTCCGAGATCGGATGGGATCGGGCGTGTTCAGGGTGGCGTGGCCATTGGGTCTGCCCATTTTTTGATTGGATCGTTTTCAACAAGTTTTTATAGGTCTACCCATTTTCGTTTTTCTTGGGCACACGTCTAACATTGCTGAGTCACAAGGTGACTCTCTACTGTTTCCCAAAGTGGCTGCAACCATTTTGCAGTCCCCCCAGGACCGTGAGGGCCCCGTCCCTCCACCTCTGCAGCCCTGGTGGTCTCGCGGCTGGTGGCTGGGACGCGGAGCCCTCCCCAGGTTCCTCCACCTCCTCCCTGATACTACTGTCTGCCATTTTATTAGTCACTCCAGTGGGCGTGAGGAGTCATTTTTTTGTGTTCTTTTGCAATGTGGGCAACTTCGTGACATCGGGTGAGTCAATTTTTCCACTTTCTCTCTGAGCAGTTCGAAAGCTGCATCCTGTGCTCTGTTCGATGTTTGTAGCCTGACAGCCAGGTAAAGGAGGACTCGGCTGAAGTGATCCTTGCTGGGGAGCATCTGGTCTCTGGTGTCTTTACTGAGATTTCTAAATGTCCCGAGCAGCGTCTCCCCTGGTCGGGAGGTGGGTCCGACAAGCCCCAGGGGCACCCTCGGCTGTGGGCCTCCCTCTGGTTCCGCCTCGACGCCCCACACCCGAGAACCAGCGCTGGCCCCTGCCGGCCTC
>NW_006432224.1:2342416-2355142 GCF_000325575.1 Pteropus alecto | reverse complement strand
GAAGTATGTGCCGGTTTCTACTGAGGTCGTGTCGTTAAGTATTTGAAAGGGGAGACGTTGTCAAGCTGCTCTAGCGTTTCATCCAAAGTCTTACCAATGCTTTCAGGTGTCTAGCTTGTGCCTGAAGAGGCCCCACCATTCATTCACAGAACAGATGGCCACCGTGCACCTGGCCGCCAGGTAAGGCTCTCACAGCAGAGAAGCAGAGTCCCGCGCTCACGGAGCCCGTTAATTAATTATGTCCAAGAGTCAATGAAAACTGCCTTACTTTGCACGAAAGTGTGTTTACAGAAGACAATTCGACTGCTACAAAGCTAAGAATTTATACCGAATTAACTCACGTACCCTCTAACATTCTCATGACATTTCATCCTCTTCCAGATGTGGCATGGCGGGGCGGGGGAAAGCTTAGGGGCGGGGGTGAAGCAATCGGCCTTCGTTTTTAGGCTCCGCTGACGTATCTGAAAAGCTGCATCAGATTCAGCTTGTTTTCCCCTCCTTGCTCAGGAGATGAATTAGAGTCATTTGCAAATTCCTTAGTTGATGTGCCAAAAATAAATGCAAATCTGGCAGAAAGTATTTAAAAAGTGTAGAGAAACCGAGCCTGAAGCGTAAGCTCTTTTAACCCCCCCCCGCCATAAGCCCCGTTAACCCGGCTGCTCCTGGGCCGCTCGGGGACCACGTTCGCACGGCTGTGGCCGTGTTCACTCGATGTGAACTTTGTGTTTTCTCCCCACGGCCACCTCGACTGCCAGTGTCCAGAATTCCCCTCAGGCGCTTCCATCCTTCTAGGACACCCGTGGAATTAACTCGCTCGGCGAATATGTCACTGTGGGCTGGGGACACGTGGCCCGCCCAGGGACTCCTGCGACAAGGAGCACAGACGGGGCACGGGGCGAGTCTGGGGGGAAGCGACGACGCGCGGCACGCTGCAAGGTGAGGGGCGGGGCCCAAGGTGGTCCCTCCATCCCCCATCGTCTGCTCACGGCGTCATGGGGGTCCCCAGCACGCCACTCGCGTGCCAGGGGCCCTCTGCGTGGCGTCCACGAGACCGTCGCCCCTCGGCCCGTGTGCGCAGCCCCAGGGACCTTCCGCCCTCCCCGGCGGTCCCACGTGAGTCGCTTGGGGACGCAGCCCGGCTAGCCCCGGACCAGCACCCCGGGGGCGGGTCCGCTCGCCCATCTCGGGCGCGGGCTCCGGCGCCGCGTGCAGGCCCAGGGCCACACGGAGAGTCAGCTGTCGGGGCCCTGCTCCCCATCCCCCACCTTGAGCACACTGCAGCCAGGCGCCCCGCTCCCGCCACCGCCCGGGGGGCCGGCCCCACGGGAGCCTCCTCCACAGAGCTGAGCGGGGAGACTCCGGAGCGCTGCATGCAGTCAGTGAGGGGCTGCATCCACCAAACTGCCACCTGCTTGGCCAGGCTCAGCCCCCGCGATGCAATGTGGTGCAGAAGCCGGCAGGGGAGGGCCGCGCCCGCGCCACCGTCAGCAGGAGCTCACGCGGGCTGCTTCTGGACCAAGATGGGCCCGCGAACGAAAACGGGGGGCTCCGCCTAGTGCCCGCAGTTGGAACTGCCGCTCAGCCTCGCCCGAGCAGCACGCGCTCACCTGGGGGGCCGCTACCGCTGCCCCAGGCCCAGGCCCAGGCCCAGGCCACGCCACCGCAAGCATGGGCCCTGCCCCGCAAACTGTAGCAGCCTGACCCGTTCCAGGCCATGGATGGACGCGTTCTCGAAAAACGTCTAGGAGCTTCTCCGTGGGAGAGGCACGCTAAGCCTTCTGACCATGAACAGATGTTTAAAACGTAATACATACCCACCTCGAAAGGAAAAGCGCTAAGAGTTTTAACGTATCAAAAAAAAACCTCTGTAAAACCTATTTTGGATTAATAACCGTTTTCCTTTCCGATAAAGGCTCTGTGGACACTAGAACACTCGTCACCCCGAAACACGTGGAGCACTTCCCAGCGTGTCAACGCACCAGCCATTTACCACACGTGACCCCAAACAAGGGTCTGAGGTGCGTGGTTCCACTTATATGTGTATTTCGAGGGCCAACCGTCATCTTCGATCCACGGCTGGGAATCCACGAGTGCGCAGCTGACGGGACTTACGTGCAGACTTCCGATGCCGTGGGGTCGGCACCCCCAACCCCGTGTTGTTTAAGAGTCGGCTATGTATCGGCTGGAATGGAGTAAGGCCCAGAAAAATACACGTTTCGGCCCTTAATGACAACAGTTGTGATTACTCAAGATTACCTTTTAATACAGAAGACAAACCTGTAACATTTCTTAAAGCAACTCACAATTTTATTAATTTTCAGCACTTGCGTCCTTCTGTAGTTCTAGGAAAATCCGAACCACAGCGACCAGAAACGAGGGTCCTGCAGTTGACTTTCAACAGCCACGTATAGAGACCAGACGACACGGGCGTGACACTATAAAACTTACAGGACAGAAGGGCGGGCGGATCGCTTCATTTAGCTAAACGAGAAAACGCTTCCCGGTTTGACGGCTGGACCGCAGCTGAGGCTTTTCAGGGCAGGTCGCATCACGTCGAGATCTGAGCGATACTAAAGCCACAGGAATTAAACCGATTTTCCGTCGCTGAGGAGTTTGTCCCTCTAGTTTAATTAAGCTTAAACTCTTCACAGGAGAAAAATATATTTCAGGCCAAATAAAACAAACTCCGGGTAAGCATAGCTCAGCGTTTTTTATTTTACCTTCATCGAGGCAGGCAACGTACAGATGCTGTACATTAAGAGCGTGCAAACGCGTGACTCGCGGCCCCCCGACCCCCACAGGCAGCAGGCCTTCCCAGCGCGGCTCCCCCGTGAAGTTCACGGCCGCCGCTAAATGTACAAAGAGCCATCCGCCGGCCCCACGTAGCCGACGCCGATGAGCAAGACGTCGATCAGCGTCCATATCCCCAGGCCGCCGAAGCTGAAGAGCTTGCCGAGGCCTTCTCGCCACTGGCCCAGGTAGAAGCGGTCTGCCCCAAAGCCACCGAGGGTGATGCTGCAACAGGAAACAGGGCTGGGATCCACCGGGTGGCCCTGCGACACGGCTCGGCCACATCCGAGCAAGGGCGCAAATTACCCTGACCCCCCGTCAGAGCGCGACTAGTTCACATTTTACACCGCCGAGTGCGCACCTCCCGCCTGGCTGGGACTCCGCGAACGGAGGGCTGACCCTAGCCCCAGGGGGACCGTGGGCCATGCAGGGTCCGCACCCCACCCCACCCCACCGCACCGCACCGCTGCTCACAGGGCGACTGCCATCATGGCCACGAGCCGTCAGCATGTCCAGGAGACGCGTGACCTTTAGCTGGACTGAAATCTACTATTTCTCTTTTAAAGGAATCGATCTCGGTGCATGTTAATCTCCAGAGCAAAGCAGGAGCCCGGATGAACAGAAGGTGCGCGAACGTGGGGGAGGGGCGGCCCCGGGAGGCCGGGATCAAGTCCTCTCGCCTCTCTAACGTCAGTCAGTGTTGGGAATGAGTGACTTTTAAGGTTCCTTCAAATGCTAAGCCCTACGCTATGTGACAACTTGTCACCGGATTTCTTCTAAAGTTTTTACTCAGAACGTATCAAAGTAAAAAGAAAGGAAACCACGATCCAGCCCCAACGACCGTGAGCATGTGGCCGATCCGGCTGACGCGTGCCGAACCCACCGCCCTGCTCCGAGGCGCCGTCACATCCACGGTGACGACAGGGAAACCACCCTCGCGTTTGAAAGTCACTCGTCACGAGTACCGTGGTCATTTAAGGCACCAGCGATGTGGGGGAAGCTGGCTGAGGGATGAGCAGGAACGCTCGAACTTTACAACTTTTCTGTAAATCTAAAATCCTTCCAAAATAATTTTTTTTTTAAAAGTTTTCACTGAAATCGTTGCTGACAGTGACTGTGGCCAGTTACCTGATCTCACGTGTGCTGCACCGAACTTCGCACCATGGGCCCCTGTCCACTTCCGGTGACACCTGCCGGGCGGGCTCCTCCTCCTCCCCGAGCCCCAGCCCTGACGCAATGGAGCTCGACCAGGGACAAGGTGGCAACGCCCGGAACGTTCTGTCACGACTTGGGGGGAGGGGGAGAGCCACTGACATCTAGCAAGTAGAGTCCACAGAGGCTGCTATGCAGCCTCCTATGCACAGGACACCCAACAAGGGACGACGTGGCCCCGATGTCGACAGTGACGAGGCTGAGACACCCTGCCCCGGGCCCCGCCGCAGGGCTCAGGGTTCGGGCTCTGACTGGGAACCTCGACCGCAGATGGCGCAGCTTGGTACCGAGCGGATCGTTTCACCAGGGTCCCCCGCCCTTCCCTCTGGTGGCAAGAACTGGCAACATTTTTTTTTTGCAAGCTTTTCATGGAAAAATGGGAAGTCCACATTTCTAGATGGGGGAACAGGTGACTCCTATTCTGGATAGGTGATTTTTAATGTATTTTTTGGTCATTTTCACTTTTTCCAATTTTCAGTACTAAGCACGTATTCTTTTTATGATAAAGAAGTTACCTGCCCACTCGAAACAGTGCAGCACATGCCAACAGCTTGTGCACATGCGGACTGGCTCTGCCGGCCTGTCGGCATGGCCCCCCATCTGCCACGGGCCGGCATCCGGGGAGAGGAGCTATCGCCTGCCACTGAGCTCCCGGAGGTGCCACTGTGACCCCCGGGGAACCCGGGGGCAGGGGGGACAGGGGCTGTGTGTCTGCGGGCATCCACCCCCCACGAGGCCCGGACGGCGCCTCGACCGCCCAGCGACGCGGCTTACCTGAGGGCCAGGGCGGTGGACCACTTATAACCGCCCGTCCAGTTGCAGTACAGCATTTTCGGGAACGTGCGGTTACCTTGAAGAAGGGGAAACGCTCTGCTTAGAAACGTGGGTATAAACACTCTTACGGAGAGACCGAACTGTACCCGGTGGCCTCGTCCTTTAAGATCTCAAAAGTCAGCTCTCCTAACGACGTTTGCCTGAGCGAATGGTAAAAAGACAGACCTCGCGGCCCAGGAGCACAGGCCTCACGCTGAAGTCAGTTAAGTAAGGGCTTCGGCCCCCAACGAGAGATGCCCCATCGGCTATGAGGACTCAGGCGAAGCGAGGAGCGAGCCAGACCGGGCCCTGGGAAGCGAGCCCAGAGCACACACGCACGCATGAACACGTCCGTGCGGCACGGGCACACGCAGACCGGCCTGCGACAGTCCCGAGGCCACCGGCTGTCCACGTGGGAGCAAAAGCGAGCCTGATCTACCTGGCAGCACACCCCGAAACCCACTGCAAGTGGGCGACAGACCTAATGCCAAAGGCCAAACTTACCACCTTTAAAAGACTAATAACGTCAACTAATTCAAATTTAAAGTTCTGTTCGTCGAAAGACACCAAAACAAAATGAAAAAAAAGAAAAGAGTAAATAAGGGTAAAAACCTGAGAGAATTTTAGGGACACCAAAAAGTTAAAGTGTCCAAAATACAAAAGAATCCCCAGGACTCTAAGAAAAAGACAAAACACAGGGACAGCAAGTATCAGAGGCCGCAGGGCATCGAGAACAGGGACGTCCGCTGCTGAAGAGCAAACGCCTGGACCGCTTTGGAAAATACTACATGCTGGAGGGTGCACGCCGCACAGACCCCTGCACGTGTGCAACCAGGAGGTGTGCACAAAAATCTGTAACGGCAGCACCATCTGTAAGAGCAAAAACAGAAATAACCCAAATACGTAGGAAAACAAATAAATGGCGACGCAATCTTACAATAGATTATTATTCAGAAGTAAAAGGAAAAAGATAACTCAGAGCCACCAAGTTGAGTGGGGGATAAAAAGACCATAAACAAGCTGTTCGTTTTATACAATTCTAAAACACACGTGACCGAGCACCACGCCGTACCACATCTTATCACACAAACGTGAGAGAACTAAACGGTTTGGAGAAAAGCAAGCAGGACAAGAACACTCGCGAGGGTGATGCCCTCTGAGGGAGGGAGGACAGCCGGGCACACGAGCACCGGGCAGCTGTGACCGTATCGTCACCGCTGTAGCTGTTCACTCGGTGAAACTCAACTACTGCGCATTGTACTTTAGACCCCACGTGGCTTTTTCGTTGGATCGAATACTATATTTTTAAAAGAGCATCGCCCGTTTTCTGGATGTTTCGTTCTGAGTTTGTTAATGAGGTTTGGCATAACTGAGAAGTGCTGATAAATGCTTCTGATGAAATCATTTAACCCTCGAATTTCTGATTAAAGCTCCACAAGCACGCCGAGAGAAAAGTGTCTTGCTCACAAACATCCTCGCGCTCCGACTCACCCAGGCAGTGAACGTGGTCCCGCACCGTGCAGTTGGCGGCGTGTCGCTGCCGGGGGCAGGACACCGTCATGCAGCTGGTGGAGGCGGAGCACTCGTAATCGGCTTCCGGAAGCTGCCAGCAAAACCTGCATGTCATGTTGATGACGAAGTTCCTCTGGGACTTGAAGTCTTGATCCTATGTGCCAAAGGACGCAGAACTCATCAATCGTAACGTAGGAGCTTGTTAATATGTCACTGAACTACACAAACGGCACAAAGTTTCTAAGTATGACCTGGCAGGAAGCGGCGTGAAGACGGTCACCCGCGCAATATGGATGCAAAAGAAATATGCGTGGTATGACCCTATAATCACAAAAATATACACCCGCAAATATTTACCTACAGAAGAATAAAACTGGATCAATTCACATCAGAATAACTAAGGATATTTCGCACGGTGAGATTACGTCATCACTTTTACCTGGCTAAATTTTTAATAATGAGCATGTGTACTTCTGTAGAGAAAAAAGGAGATTTTATTTTATAATGCTAGAGTCACCGACTCTAGGGAGGGACAGACGAGGACGTGTGTTCAAGGTCAGTGAGCTGCAGGTAATGAGCGGAGTCCAGGTCCCCCGAGCCCAGCCCGACGCTCCTGGAAGTACAGCGCACGCCCGGTTCGCAGTCCCCCACGCCGCTCCGGGGCCCGGGCGCTGTCGAAGCTGCTCCCACCTGCACGAGCACCTGGCAGGAGCCACAAACAGGCAGCCCAGGGAATCTCTCTCCTCAGAACCACATGTAGACCAGCAAGTGTTCACTGCTGGCCATCAGCTTTCGAGACCAAACTCTGAGTCATTATTTTGTTTCCTGCTTATAAAAAGGAGCATGTGTCCTTTGTGAGTTATACATTCGGAAATCCCAGGAAATAACCTGTAAAGTCTCCAGAGATCCGCTTTAAACCTTTAATTTTTTTTTCTATAATATAGATTTATAAAAGTACGATACACTGAAAACATTTTGCATCCTTTTTACCTCTACACGACATCATGTTCTAATACGTATTTTTCAAAACCAGTTTTAAATGGTCGCACGATCACCTCTGAAGTGTCGTATTTATTGATTTTTTTCATCAATGCAGAACTGCTTTTATGGACAGCAGTCAAAACTGGGACACGCACCAGCTGATTTGCAACCCTGTGTGAAATGTCTGCACACTTCTCAGGACGCATTTATAGCCACGTTTCTCATCAGCTCTCGAATTTCTCGAATTTGTTTTACCGTACAAACTCCCAGACGGGCCAGGGGAGTGAAGACGACACTGGCCCCCACAGCACCGAGCGCCGCTCGCCCGATGGCCTTCGGGGAGTCTACTCCGTGCCTGGGTACATTTTTTATTTAATTTAACGTTTCCACTAATACACCTTTCACTTAATCCTGCAGGTATCAGTAAATACCTCTAGAGCTGCCTAGTTATTTTTAACGGCTGGAACGTATTTTGTCACAGAGCAAACCACAAATTACAGACATCTCTCTTGGAGATTTAGCGTACTTCAAATCTTCTGCCTGGGTGAAGGATACAGCTAAAAACATCCTTAGGAATGTTATTTGCATCCATGTACGATATCTATATGATAAACTGCCATATACGCAATTGCTGGGTCAAAGGTCATATGCTCTATAGTTTCAGAGAGATGACGAATTGCCTATAAGAGGGTGTCCAATGTGCCCACCCACTATCGAGACACAGTGGATGTCACTGACGCCCTCGCAAACTCGGTGTATTAACTAAACCCTTACATTCTTTTGCCAGCCTAAATACACATCGATCAATGTGTATTTAATTACGAGGAAAATGCAGCATTTTTCTCACGTGTTGAAAGTCCACCTGTAGTTCCCGTCTGTGGACCATGTGCTCCGGTCCTGACGTCATTTCTCTATGGGACTGTCACCTCTTATTCATCTTTTACTTTTAGGAAATCTTTAGAGATTGTGGTATTAATGCATTATTTGTAACGTGCATTAGAAATACGTTCTTCTAGTTTGTTGTTTACCTTTTGCCTTTCTCCTTTTTCGGTCGTGCAGCAATTTCTAATGTTCAGTAGTCAATGCCTCAACACTTTCTTTTACGGCTTTTCGATTTTATTTTATATTTAGGAAAATGTTCCCTTCTTTGAGATCATAACAGAACTGTCTCACGCTGTCTCTGGCACTTTGTGGCTTCTTCACATCGACTCTTTGACCCACGTGTAATCTATTCTGAACAAGCCCTGGATTCCGCTGTCCCTCCAAGACAGCGGCCCAGTCCCATCATGCACTGGGCCATCTCCTCATCACGGAGAAGCGCAGATGCCCTCAGAGCTCATCTCTGATGAAGGATCTGCCCCCCTGCCCTCTGGGAGGCAGCTGTCATCACTACGGACGCATCCCCCACCAGAAGGCTGGCACCGTACCTGCTACGGACACAGCAGGAGACATCGGTCTTCTCCCGGGGACGCAAAGCGACGGTTCTGTCAAGCGCGTGTCCCGCCGACATCGACGGGCTTGACAGCTGCCATTACAGCTGGGACAGGAACCATCTGATGTCGAAGAGGCTACAGGATTTTTACACTTATCTCTACTTCCGTACTTCACAGGACCTCACGAAGTCAGTCGTTGACTCGTGTGACCCAGGCGAGAGTCCCCCGGCCTGCGAGGCCCTCCCTGGTCGGCACGCGTGAACGAGGACTGGAGGGGTTTCTCCCCTCCCACGATTTGAAGTTCGCAAGGAGAGGGGGGAGAGCCTGAGCGCACGCGCGCGCGACAAAAAACACCTGCACGTGTGCACGTGACGGCCATGGCCTTGTCCTTCCTGAAATGCGAACGAGTTCACCAAGCAGGGACGCTACAGGTCATCATTTCACAAACGAGAATACCTGGCTGCCCCGGGTCGCCTGGCGACAGGGGTCGTAGGGCCCGTGGCTGCTGACGGTCGATTCGCAAATGTCCTCGTTCCCATTTTCGAGAGGGAACAGGCCGCCGGGCTCTGATTTCCACTGCGCACCTGAGCACGGCGCCTGCTTTGTCACGGGACTCCCTACCGCCGGCCGGTACCGGGAGCGCGTGAGATCGGGGGCCTGCAGCAGGAGAGACTGCGCCCCGGGGCGCCCCGCGGCCAGCGGCAGAGCCGCGCCAGGGACCGCGACCAAGGAGTTCGGGAACTTCCTCAGGCTCAGTTTCTCTACCTGTTTCTTGCCTCACCCTCTGCCGTTTTCCTTGGAGCGAAGCAGCTGGTTTGGGGAGCACCGGAGGAGGAGGACTGGAGAACTCTGTTCTCAGTAACCGTCAGGGGAGACACATGTCGAAGAGGCCGAAGCACCCAGCAGCGGGGCTAATTCTGAGAGGGTCCCCCGGAGAGCCAAGTGTTCTCATGTTCACTAAGCACCTATGAGGTGCCAGACCCAGGTGTGTAACTCTCAAAGCTTTCGAACAGGTTTAGTCACTAGGTGGGGAGGGAAGAAATTCTATTTAAGACACGGCAACGAAGAACGACCGATAATCCACGGGCGGCCGTGAGGACGACCTGGCAATCAGCCCGATTTCCCAGTGCACTTTAAAGGGTAAGGCCGGTGTCTAAAAATGGCAGATCCTTCAGCTTCCAGAAACCACGTTCAGATATTGAGACGACATAACCCCTTCCCCTCTGGAGGGAAGCCTTCCTCATGCCTCTCCTAATCTGAGAATGACGGAACGGTGGCCGTGGGGGACACTCCGCTCCATCCCTTCGCAGACCCAGCTCCAGAGAACGAAGTGGAGGAAAAAGCGCCTTCGAGTAAGTGCAGGAAATGCCAGAGCCGCTGGTCAAAGGACATCTGTGGGGGACACCGTGGACATCTACACGGGGGGACACCGCATAGAATGTTTTTCCTTCCTCAACCATTTCCCAGAACAAGGGTTCCACAGAAACACTTCAGGAAGAGCTGTCCTGGGACCATCCCCCCGTTAACGAGATGGACTGACAGGTCACCCAGCCGGTCGTGGCCGGGCTTCATCATTCACTTCTCATCTCGCCCAGATGCTGGGAGGACATTCCTAAGTGAAGACTGCGACAATGACCCAGTCCACCTGTTAAACAACACGGACACCTGAGTGTCCCTGACCTATGCTCGTTCGGCAGGTCTGCCCAGAGCACTAGGAAACGCACCTACGGAAACCTTCTAGGCTCTTCCCAGCTCTCAGACATCACAGTAAGATGTCGCTATGACGACTAGAACAGGGTCACTTCTAACGGGGAACGGTCGGTACGCCTGAGCTTTTTCTAGTTCTGACTTTCTATAAAAAGTCTGACAATCGCTGCGTTTTATCCTGTGTCAAAAAACTGCCATCTGAACCCTTGCAATGAAACCTCACTTGGAAATGGAAGCTTCGATCTTCTGATAAACTTGACTTTATTCTTAAAACACAACAACCTATAAAATACAAAGTACGTTCTTCCAGAATTTCCCCATGGTCAAGTCTAAACTCTACGTATAACTCAAGGCTCGCGGTGAGTTTGTTTAGAATAAGTAAGTTGCAGTACTTACGACGCAGGTAACAGAAGGTTTGACGGTGCAGTCAAAAGTCACAGGCTTCCCGTAGACACAGGAGGCGTTTGTCCTGCAGTCCACGCAGTCCGCGGGGAGTCTGCTGCACAGGCCGTTGCTCGGGCACTTCGTCACGTCGGGGAGGCTGTTGGTACTTTCTGTGAGAGGCGAGAGCGCAGCTTATTCTCATCACGCCGATAGGAAAACGCTTTTCTAAGATTAAAGGACGTGACCGTTGGCAGGGAGGGGCTAGGCGGGGAGGAGAAGGCACAGCGGGGGTCCGCGATACCTGCGGTCGAGCAGGGTTCTGCCACCGGCCAGCTGCGTGACGGGGAAGAGCTCAAGAGCGAAGTAAAAAGTATTTCGTTACTGCCCCCGATGACCATAAAAATCAAAAGTGCGTATGTATATAAATCGGGAGATGTAAGTTAGGGCCTCAAAAAGTCTAAGATTTAGAGATGGGGGGGTTTGCTCAAGATCACAGAGGGAGAGGCAGAACCGGAGACGGAACCGGGCCTCTCGGCTTCCCATCCAATGTTATTTTCCCTTGAACACTAACTCGGAAGAGGAGCCGGTGACGACGGGGTGCACCGCAACCCTAGAAAATGCTCTGTCATTATTCCGTACTGCTGCTTCGGGAAGCCATCATTTGCTAAGAACATTTAGTTTTCTACCACCGATGTTCAAAATAGTTCTCCGTATTAGTTAACTCGTTCAGTGGGTCGTAGATTTATTTCCAGCCAACCGAGCCAGGAGTACGATATATTTCTATCACTTAAGAAAAGGCCAGAGTGACTCTCAAAAACGTAATGTTTTAAATTCAAGTTTACTGCTGACTTCTAGTCTTTTACATCCAAATTAGAATCAGGAAAGTACCTCGGCCGGTTTCAAGTCATTGAAATAAGGGAACTCTAAAGAAATGAAATTATAGAGAAACCGGTTCCACTTAGCAAAACATGCTAATACTCACCCGAAACTGGCCCTACTGAAAAAGTTCTTACAGCAGATGAGCGATTCTACAAAATATCATTTGTCCCTATCACTACTGGGGCTGGAGAACAGACGTGCAGAATGACAACGCCAAGGTGACTCCAAGGGCCAGGCTAACCCCACCTTAACGATGAGAAAACAAAGCCCAAGCGGGTGAATGATTTGCTCAAGCTCCCAGTAGCACGAGCAGACCCGGACCCGGACCGGGACCCGGACCGGGACCGGACCCGGACCCAGCCGCCAAGTCTCCATGGATTCCTGTGGCCCTTCCTCTTCACGCGGCCCTGGGGGGGCCCTTAATGCCCAATATGAGGCACAGGGCTCAAGAAGCAGAAGAAATTTTCTGAAGGGAAGCAGCACTGGCTGAGGGTTACGTCGATGATGCGAAAAAATGAACATAAAGAGATGGAAATGAGCGTGGGACTGTCCAAAGGTATTTGAAATATCGAGACTGGCGATAAAAAATGTCTATATCTGTCCTTAGTGCGTGTAATCTCAAATACACTAAATAAAATAGTCGAAAGTGGAAATTATACCCAAAAGAGAGAGCGCGCGCCCCGCGGACAGAGCGCACGCATTTACTGCGACGGGAGGCGTCCAGCAGCCGCCGCCCTGGGGACAGCGGCGAAGGGACGCGCAGGGCCCGATCCCTTCCACACCGAGCCGGCGGCTGCGCGCGTTCGGAATTTAAGGATCCTACAGTCAGAGAAGCACGTTATCCGGGGACATAACGGCTCGGTGTCCGGTTAACAGGCGGGGTCCACGCCCCGCAACGATCGCCGTGCAAACCGCGGAGAAAACTGAGGAACGAGGCGCCACCAGGGCAACGAGAGAACAAAACGTGGTGTGAGGACCATGCCCGCTGCCCCGGCCGCGTCCCCGAGACCTCGGT
>NW_006432224.1:2324445-2342026 GCF_000325575.1 Pteropus alecto | reverse complement strand
GCTGGGGCTGCTGGTTCCCAAACCGGCCCTTGCCCAGACCGGCGGCCGCCCCTCCTCACGCGGCTGGAGACCCGGGAAGGCCCCGGGGACTGAGATGCTCCCCCGAAGTGACTGAAAGCGGAGACCGGCAAACTTGGGAAGTCGGCCACCGGTTCTACCCCTTTCCCCCGTTCAGAAGTGCAGCTCGCTGCCAAGTTCATTCGAGGTCACACGCGGGAATGCTGTTTTCCGGGATTGGACATCTTCCGTGATTAAGGATAGTTATGTTTTGTAAATGGAAATAAACCGCTGCTAAGAACCGAATGCCGTGAACGGGATGGCATGACCTATCTCCGAAGGCTATGGGACTCTAGAGGGGTGCCGAAGCAGTAGGGTTTTGCAGCCATCTTCAGGAGTGAGCTTCGGACCGTGATCCCCAGTTCTCTCCGCGGAGAAGCTGGCGCGGATTCTCGGGTCAAACGGGAACGGGGTGTGCGGCTGCCTGGTGTTTAGGGAGGAAAACCCCTACTATGTACTAGGTCCTGTGCAAAGGTTTCGATGACATTGCATTTCGCACTGAAAAGGTTCACAGAATGAAACCGGCCCGAGCTGCGCGGGAAGCGACGCCCAGGTGTGCCAGGTGGCCCCGCGCCGGGAACCTGGCCCGTCGGTGCCCGGCCCGCATCTCCGCGCGGCCGCCTGGGGCCCAGCGCTCCCACCGCGGCTGACTCCTTAAGGGCACGCGTGGCCTCGGGGAAGCTCCTCGAAGACCGGGAGAGGCCGGACCTACCAGGCCTTTGGGGCCCCAAGCAAGGGTCCCTCCCCGGAGGCCAGCGCGGGAAGGAAGGTGACCCGGGCCGCAGGCTCCTTTGTCCTAGGCGTTGACATGCTTCGCTGTTCCCACCCACCTGTCACAACATCGTGGGCGGGGAAGGCAGGAGGGTCTTACTAGCATGTTTGGTGAACAACAACAAAAAAATGTCACGTAGTGCCTGGCCTCGATAAATATAGGCTTAAAAATCATATCACACACTTTGCACCTTATAGCACTATAGGGGTCTGATATGATACTGTTTTGTTTTGTTTTTTTTGCCACCTGTTCAGGAAACTGATTGTGTTGAGAGACAGCATGTCCTAAATTTGTTTTGAATTCCACAGCCCCTAGTCAAATAAACACAAAAAATACTTCTGGCTTGGTAGTTAAATTCTCTATTGGCATAAAGCCATTTTAATTTTGTTCTGAGCGGTAAAGCATTCCCTTTAGTTAAAATCAAAAATGCATTCGAGTATGTTAATCAGTGGAATGTCATCCCATCAAAAAAGTAAGTTGACTCTAGGGGAGATCATTGTGATGTAACCCTGAGCTGAGACACCGGGAATGCTGTGATGTCTTTTATTTGGAAATTTATGTTTTCTAAACATGAACAAGGATCGGTCGTCAATCAGAAGCATTAAAATGGCGACTCTTAACCTACAGTGCAAACGACAGTAGTTTTTACAACACTGAATTGGAGTTCAGAGTCCTTTGTCGATAACCCAGTATTTAGTATTAGCTGCTTCTCTCATGGTAGTTGGTTAGCTAAAACTAATTAAGGAAAATAAATAAACAAACAAACCAATTAATTATCCAATCTTGGAGATGAAAGTTTGGGTGTGAACTTTAGTGGGACAACCATAAAAACTGAGAACATAACGTTATTAGAAAATAAGATTTTCTGCCCTATTCTAAAAAAGTTTGCACTTTTATTCGAAGCCCATCTTTCGAAAATCACAAATCTTAGCAATAAAATCTCGTAATCCTCATTTCCTAGTATTTCTTTCAATGAATAACATTTTCCCATTTAAGTCTCTCGAGACATTTGGGAAATTTAAAATGTAAAATTTCCCAAGCTGCCCTGTTCTTGTCCCCAGGCACATAAGTGAAGTAACATTGCATGTGTCAGCTACTCATTCATTGTCTTTTCTCGCTGTGCCCATCGGGGGCCCTGTCAGTGGGTCCGAAGTTCTCAGAAGAAGTACTAACATTAATTAAGAAAAATACATTCTCAAGGGTCAAAACAAGGTTACGCAGACGGGACCACAAGGAAGGATGTCAGAACTCCTCCTCAGCATTCAGGGTCCGCGACAGTTTGAGATTCTTCAATTTGTCGATGGCGGAAGTTACTGAAATCTCTCCATGAATTCTGTTGTCTCTCGTTCGAACATTTACGGCATTATTTGATTTCTCCTTTTCTCCAACCACTGTAGAAAAGGGAAATTTTAAATCGACAATTTACTAAACATTAAGCAAACAGTCACATGACACTTGTGTCTTATTGGTTATTTATTCGGTATTTTTTTTTTAATTTTCTTCTCCCCTCTTTAGGGTCCCGCCTCCCCAACTTTCACTCCTGACCTATGGATGTTGCTGTTTACCCTTAAGAACTGGCTCTCTGAAGGTGGGGCGTCTCCTCCCACACGCTCGGGGCACGCTCCTGGGGCCTGGCACCCCCGGGGCCTGGCGCACGCAGGGTACAGTCTGTGGCTCTACCTGGGGCGCAAACCCGGGACCTTCTGCATGTAAAGCAGACGTGCTAACCACTACACTATGGAGCCACTCCGATTTTTCTTCAGTATTAATCACTAAATATCAATCTAATAACCAGTAGGTCATCCTCTGACAGTTTCTTGAAGGAAGGAATGACATCTAATCCCATCTCTTGTTCACTTGAGAGAACACCTACTATGATCTGGGGGTATAAATAGGACCAGGGAGCTCTCGCCCCGGCTCTACCCTCTGATGCATCAAGGGCTGGACACCAGACCTGTGCCTGACCAGCCAACAGGGACGTAGGTAAAAAATTCATTTTTTCTAATGATCTGTGCTGTGAGGCGATGCGGGAATCTGCAGCCATGTTTCTTGCCATTTGGAAGGAAGAAATCAGTCAGCAAGTAAGAGGACTAAAGTAAATATTCAAGAGAAGCATAAAGAATCGGAACAAAACAGGGACCAGAATGGAAAGAAACAGTTCTGGTAAGGGCTGGGTTCCTCGTCGCAGTTACTATTCTAAGGGTCTGGCCATTTAATTCTACTCTCCAGGTCAGTGGACACTCCGATACCCTTCCATAAACTCTGTCTCTGTCCAATATGAAGTTTCCGTCACCACGGGAAGGCTGATTGAAACAAACCCATACCTACTAGAGTCAAACACTTCTGCTGACAAATTGTTGGTAGGACATCTCTATGTTGATTTATTTTGCCTTGTACGGCAGGGGTCCCCAACCTCCGGTACTGGTCTGTGGCCTGTTAGGAACCGGGCCGCACAGGAGGTGCGGGGCGGGCCAGTGAGCGAAGCTTCGTCTGTATGTACAGCCGCCCCGCATCACCGCCTCAGCTCCGCTTCAGATCGTCAGGCATCAGATTCTCAAAGGAGCACGAACCTTACTGTGAACTGCGCATGCGAGGGACCTGGGCTGCGGGCTCCTTATGAGAATCTAAACCTTGATGGTCCACGGTGGTCTGAGGCGGTGATGATTCTGGAGCGCGGCCGAAAATACAGATTAACGTTAGCAGGGAGGATTGACTACACAGGGACCATAATACATCAGTGGCAAGTGACAATCAAGCTGCATCCGGTGGCATCTGATTCTGCATTATGATGAGTAGTATAATTATTTCGTTACGTATTACGATATAATAATAGAAATAAAGCGCACAATAAATGGAATGTGCTTGACTCTTCCTGAAACTATCCCCACCTCCTGGGCCGTGGAAAAACTATCTTCCGCAAAACCGGTCCCCGGTGCCAAAAAGATTAGGGACCATTGTTCCACAGAACCTTTCGACTTACCGGAGATAACAGTGTCATGCGAGTAAGCATATCGATACCAGTTTCTCTTGGTTTTGAATCGTTTTTAAAGTCAAAAGTTTAGATTATGTATCCAATTATTCATGTGCCTCAAGGACTTTTTTTTTCCCACTTAATTCTTTTCTTGGATTGTCTTAAATCTGGAACCTTTTCCACTATTAGTTTAATCTCAAACATTTCTAATAAGCCATAAAAGCAAAAGAGAATATTTTAGGCCTGTCTCATGGCTGAAACATAAACTTTTACCGATGAGATTATTTCACACTTTTGCCATTGTTGGTTGGAGGTGTTAATTCCGGCTAGTACTGCTACGCCACAGGATTCACGTGAAACGTTACAACTGTCCTTCCAGCAAGTATCGAAGAGTTCACAAAACAGCCTCCTGTCGAAACCAGGGACCCTTCTTCGGTCAAACTGGTGTGCTATAACCATCGGAATTGAAGTGGGGGAAAAAACAAGCATTTGGGGAAATAGATAGAAACTTAAGTTACCCAAAATAAAATTGTACTGAGCCAGCTGTGCGTTCCGTATTTTCTTATTCAGCGTACAGCTATGATCTAAATCAACGTCGGCCGTAAATCCTTCTTCGAAAAATGCACTGGACACCTACAAGAAAATGAAACACTTTATTACTGCATTATGTACGGGAGCCGGCCTCTGAGAGGACACCCAGGGTCCCTGCCTCCAGGCAGCCACGCCCTTGTGTCGTCCCCTGCACATTGAACTAGCTGGGTGTGCGTGCCCACGGGGACGGGACGGAGCGACGCGTGTCACTCCCGAGAGGAGGTAAAATCCTTCAGCTTCCATCTCTTTCAGATCGGTCCCTCTGGGGGTAACCAGCTGCCATGCTGGGGGGACATTCAGGCCACCTCTGCGAAATGACTGCTGGACCAGAACCACCCGCCAAGCCGCTCCCAGATTCGCATTCACAGACACTATGCGATAATAAATGTTTGTTGTGTTGAGCTGCTAAGTTTTGGGGTAATTTGCAACACAGCAATAGATAATGTAAGTATTCCGCCCTCATAGAGCCACACGGAAAATAACGACTTAAATGACATGTTTTATAATACCAGTTTCTCGAAAACACGAATAAAATAGTTCGGATAGAGCCGCGCAGGCACGAGTCAGGTGCCGCTCCCAAGACTGAGGACAGGGGTCGCTGAAAGAACGTGTCACTTTTCTATTTTAAGGCGTGAATGACATTCTGAGTCGGTGACCGTCACAGACCGCACGTCGGGACTATTAGGCACTTTCTGTGCGATGGTTTTACCTGAAGTGCGTATTTTTCGCAGGTTGGCCCCACGGGGATGACCATTACCTGACGCGGAGATAGCCAGAAAGGCCTGCAAAATATAAACGATACGCATTTCAAAATGACCATTTATGACGCGATTACAAAATAACCAAAGGTTTTTTTTTTTTTTTTAAGACGTCACAAGAGAGCAGCGTCAGCAGTTAAACAAAGTTCGTTAAGAGTTAAGAGGCAGAAACGAAAGGAAAAACTGGCAATTCTGGTAGGACAAAGACGGGGAAGGACAGGTTGGCAGGTAGACGGAAGGCTGAACGTCCCCTGGCTGGTGACATCCCCGCAGAGTCAGCCCAGTGCCTTACTTCTCTGGCTCAGAAATGACTTCCGTGCTCAGAAGGACCGTGTGCTTCTCACGGGGACAAGGGCTCTGCGAGCGTCCAGACGGTGTGGCCGGCAGGAGGGTGCGGAGCGCATCGGAGCCGGTCTCCGTCCTGGTGCGCACGTCGCCGGCCCCGGCCTGTTGCAGGGATCAATGTCATCGACCTGCCCCAGGAGGCTGGCTGTGGCGTCACGTGAGGGGTCAGGACCGATCATCGCCGACGGCGCGTGGCGTCTTCAGCAGAGGCCTGGCAGAGGGAACGCGGTGAGGTCCCCAGTGGTGGCCTCGTGCTTGTCCTCTCGGGGCCGCTTTGCTCATCGATCACCGAGCGATCGCGGGGGGGACAGAGAAGCTGAGGACGCGGGCGGAACGGGCCTCTCGAGTTCGAACGTGGAAAGCTGCTCCCAGCGGGGACCTTCGGGTGGCCATGTCGCCCTCACGGCCCCCTCCAAGCAATGCACATTATTCCTCGCCCCATCTGCTCGTCATCTGCTTTCCGACCTAGTGGCCGAAGCCGTAACCGGAGCCCGGGCCCCAGGCCGTTTTTCCTCGAGGCAAAGAGGATTAGAGGACAGACCACGCGACCACAGCGACATGGGCAGTGGCCCGGGGCCGTCCTCGTGGGGACGGTGCCAGCTCTGTTCCAGGCGCTGGAGGACCAGGCTTCCAGCGTGTACCTAGTCCACCTCTAAGTTCACGGTCGCGGGCAGGTCCCTCACAAGGTGGGGGAGGGGTGGCGCATGGCGAGGGGTGGCCCCCCGGGCGAGGGAGCACCCGGGTCTCTGGAGGGCCACACGCAGGTGACACGGCAACCGTCATCTCCCGCATTCCCTTCATCCGCTTTGCCGTTTTCCGATGAGGCAGGTGCCACAAGGATTTTTATTTGCCGTCTGCACACCTGCGGGAGCTACCGAGTTTTTCTTATCGATTTTATGTTTTACTTACGATTTTTAAGAAGAATAGATATAGAGCATTTCTCTTCCACATCACTCACCATTTCCCTCCGTAGTTTTCTGAGAGGATGGCGATCATTCTTTCCACTGACCCCAGAATGGCTCGATGAATGATCACGGGGTTCTTCTTATCGTCCCCGTCCTTACTGAGAAAATGGAAATTACGCGTTTAAGTGTTTTCTTAAGATTCAGTAACAAGTTCATCTTCTGACCTTATATTGAAAAATTATTTTCCCGAACTATGTAAAACAATGGATTCCTCATAAATCTTTAAGGACAAAATGTGACCTTTATCAGCAATAAAGGTTTTTTTCTAATAATAATATTTTTTATAAGCCAAAAGGAAATATAATAAGTTATCTAGGAAAAAGCAAAGTAAGACTCACCAGGACCCAGACTTGATTTTTATGTATCATTCTCCAATAGTGTATTGATTATATTTTTCAGTTCTGAAAATTTCATTTCTCATTGGAAAAATGGCTGATTTAAAAGGTGGCTCAGGGAAAAATACAAATGATCCTGCAGCATCTAGTAGCGCCAGTGAGCAAAAAGTGCCTTTTTTTTTTTTTTTTTATGTAAAGAAAGAGAAAAGGATGGGGCATGTCAAAGGGACATAGGAGCCAACACAGAAGATCTACCAGTGGCGAAGGCTGGCATGATTTGGGCAAGGAAAACTTTACAATGTGATATTTTGTTATAGCCCAGAGTATAAAAGAAACATTTGCAAGTCTATGCTGATACGAATAAATGATTGGATAAATAAACAAAGGAAGAAGAGGCAAATATTTGTCACAGAAAAATTCCACATGATAGGGGTACATAATAATACTCCTTCCCCATCGCCAACACCAGCCCCTCCAGAAAACGGAAGAGGCGGGCCCACGTCCCAGCTCATGGCGTGAGGCCGGCGTCACCCACACACTATGACAGTCGAAGACAGGACAAGACGGGAAAACTACAGGCCAGTGACAGCCTGCACGAACATCCACGCAAAAGCTCTCGATGGACCATTAGGAGCTTGAACCCAGTACATACAAAAACTGATGCACCACGGCCCCGTGGGATTCAGTCCAGCAAGGCAAGGCTGGTTCGATCGCCTAAATCAATGTAATCGCTATACAAACAGCTAAAGCAGAAAAATCACATAATCGTGTCATCGGTGCAGCACAAGAACTTGACAAAATTCAACACTCATTGAAAACTGAACAGAACAGCAGAAGGCCAGGATTGGAAAGGAACTTCCTCAACACGATGAGCAGCGTCTACGAAGACCTACGGCTAAATCGTACTTAAAGGCGGACAACGCATGCTTTCCTCCGAAGACTGGAACGAGGTGAGCAAGTCCGCTCTCATCCCGCCATGCGGCACAGCGCTGGGCGTTCTGGCCGGTGCCATCAGGCAGGAGGGGGCAAGAAAAGGCGTACGGACAAGAAAAAACGGGGTTAAACCTCCCCTGTTTGCAGATGGCACGATTGTCTACATCAAAATCCCCGAAATTCTACCAAAAAGATAAAAAACCTTATTGAACTAATTAATAAGTGAGTTCAGCAGAGTCTCAGGACACAACTTCCATATACAAGAATCAGCTGTATTTCTCAATCCTAGCTATGAGCATATGGATGCCGAAATTAAGAACACAGTACCATGTACAGTTGCTTCCCCCAGATGAAACACTTAGGTATAAATGAACAAGACTTGTATGGATAAGACTCGTATGCTGGAATCTGTAAAAACCGATGGAAGAAATCAAAGTTCATGGATTGGAAGACTCAATTTAATTACGAAGTCAAATTGACCCAACCGATCTCTAGATTCAATGCAATGCCAACAGTAATTCCTGTCAGGATTTTTTGGTAGATCTATTAAAAGCAAAAGAATCAGACTGGCCAGAATAATTCTGAAAAAGCACAAAGAACTCACATCGTCTAATTTTAAGACTTACTATGAAGATACAGTAATCACAGTGGTATGGTACCGACAGAGGGATAATCGATGGATCAGGGAAACAGAACTGGAAATCTAGAAATGCACCCATACGAACAGGTCCAATTGATTTTTGATCAGTGTAGAAAGGCAAGTCGATGGAGAAAGAATGCTCTTTATAACAAATGTCAGAATAATCAGACACCTAGATGCAAACGATGGACTCTGGCCTAAACTTCACATCTTACATAAAAATTAACACAAAATAGACCTTCGATCTAAATGTAAAACTTAATAGTAGAAAAGTTTTAACATAAAGCACAGGAGAAATCTTCACCTGTGCTCAGGCAAAGTTTGTAAACGTGATGCCAAAAGCGTGACGAGAAAAGAAAAAAATGTATAAATTAGACATCGTTGATGTTAAAAACTGAAGATTGAAGACAAAGTGAAGATACTATAAGAACAGCAAAAAAAAAAAAAAACAGAGGAGAAAATATTTGCAAATCACGTATCCATCGAAGGCCTTAGATCTAGAATATATAAAGCAACCTTGAAATTCAACATGGACCGCACTTATACTAATACTAATACTAACATGAATCCTTAGGATGGCAGCGCGAAATTATTGATCATAGAACCACTCACCTGGCATAGGTGAGATTAAATCTGAGAGGCAGCTGGAAGTCCAGCTGGATCGTGGCACACTGATGGTATCTACCAACTGCATCCTTCACCTTCACATCGATCTGTAAATTAAATGACATTTGCTTAGACACGGTTTTTCCCTTTCTCTTGAATTTCACTCAGAAGCACATGGCCTACTTACTTTAGGACCATAAAAGGCTCCTTCTCCCAGGTTCATCTTCCATGGTTTTCCAAATTCCATCAGACTGTTCTGCAGTTGCTATTTTTTTTAAAGAGAACATTTAAAACCTCTACCGAATGAAACGTTTTTTGTCATTAGCTCAAAAAAGTAAGTTCTTATAACTCGTAATGACATTCTATTTTAGTTCAATATACATTGAGTGAGTATCTTTTATATTAAGTAAACTACTGAACAAGGACTCCATAAAGATGATTGAGATGGTACCCGATCCCAAGAAACAGACTTTTTAATTGGGAGGTGGCGAGTGGGGAGGGGGGTGGTAATTTCCTAAATCATCCTGCGGAATCGCGGCCCATGTTCAGGGAGGGAGGCTTCGGTCCTTGTGGCCGCAGGTCCCCTCTGCCCTATGCACACCTCGGCTTTTGTCTCCCGGTGAGGGCTCCAAGACCAGGTCCCTTCTCCTTAGGACCACAGAGGCCACCCCCAGGGGCAAGTTCGCAGGCTGGGCGGCCACCCTCCTCCCCCTACTCTGTTTTTGAAAGGACAGACACTGGTGTGTGTTCGCGGGGGAAACGACTTAAGAGACGGAAAGCACTCTGGGGGCTCCCAGGGAAGACGAAGCCAAACGAAGGCCGGACTGGGGCAGGAGTGGACAGCAGAGGGGACGCTCCTCCGTGGGCCCGGGGACACGGGGTCGGGGCGGCCGGCGGGCGCGGCCGAGGCTGAGAAAGCTCAGGGTTCACGCGCGGCCCGCGCACGTGGAGATGGATCCAGGACCGACGCCCGTCACGGGCCTTGACCGTGGCAGTGCCTGGCACCCGTGACAGAGAACTCGAGCCGTCCTTCTCGCCGCTGTCCCCCGCCCTCGCCCGCAGCGCTGGGGCTCTCGGCCGATCGTGCTGGGCCAGGCACGTTCGTCGGCTTGGACCTGTGAGGGCGCGGGCGGGGCTGTAACATTGTCGGGGACCCTAACACTCATGCAAAGTCCGGGGGCACAGGAGACATCTGCAGTGGGGGTCGTGCTGCCCCAAGGGGCGACAGATTCACAGCGGTTCCCGGGGAGGGGACACAGCGGAGCTGCTGACGAAGGAGCCAGGGGACGTCCTGAAAATCTTACGACGTTGGCTACTAGCGACTGGCTCTGATGAGCAGGATGGAAAACCGGGTAGGTAAACGTTCCAGTGCGAAACAAGCGGCGTCCCTACGCTACGAAGAGAACTCGATGACGACATTCTGCCGCCCACCATGGGCCCCGGGACTTCGGCTTCACGCTGCGGGGCGCGGCCCCTTCGCGCACGCCAACTAGTCGCTCAGGCGTTTTCCGTGTTCACAGAAACCAGCAGGAAGCATTTCGTCCCCACCTACCTTTTCAGCTTCGTCCCACGTCTCGACGTCCCCTAAGAAGTTTTCAGGCCTCGTTGACAAATTTAATTGAAAGGAGAAGCCAAATGTGGCGTAAACAGATTGCAGAACCTGCAAGCAGCCCTTTATTTCTTCTTCGATCTGAAATTAGAGCGAAGGAAATGTTTTAGAATACCGATCGGATGTATTTATGGCATTTTTTAAAAATGAAAATAAATTCCTCGCGTCAGATACAGATAAAGCACGTTTTTACTGCAGAGCACAGCCCACTGCGCCGTCTGGTCGTTTATCCGTTCTTTCCTTGGGTGTTCACAGAATGCCACCACCAGCCAGGTGTGCACAGGCTGCCGCAGGCCCCCGGCCCGGGCCAGGGGTGGACAGGGACACAGGTGAGGGTGCCGCACCCCGAAGGATGTGCACGGGACAGGGAAAGGCGCTGCCCAGAGGAAGTGACAGCGGACGGCGACAGGGAACGGGGCAGAGTCCTCTGTGGGGAGGAAGGGCAGGCGGCCTCGGAGCAGAGCAAATGCTGCAGGTGAAGGCCCGGGGAACGGGGGCACCCAGGGAGCTGACCGAGCTCACAGAGGGGACGGAGGGACGTGACCGGGCTGGAGGCAGGCAGGAGCCAGAGAAAATGAGGCGCCTTCACAGCCGGGGGCAAGTCTGCACCTGTCAGCCTGAGAGCAATGAAAACCAGCGCAGGGCTTTTAGCAGATGGACGCCACCCAGCTCGTCCTGAAGTGTGGGAAGCAGATGCACAAGATTGGAAGAGAGACCCGTTAGGAAGCAGGTGGGATCTCAGGAGCCAGATGAGGCCAGCCTGAACCAGAGAGAAGCCTCTGGAATGCAGAGAAGTTGACAGGTTTGCAGGGTATCTATCCTTTCGTCCATTAACGGATGGTAATTACCTGCTAAGCACCGCGCTGGATGCTGGGAAGTAGGGAGTGGATGAAATTATTCAGGACTTAATCATATATTTGGGGGACGCCATCGGCAGGGCTCGTGACAAACTGGACGCACGACGTGAAGAGCAAAGGGCGCCGGGGTCCTGGCCTGGGGCTGGACAGGGTGCTCGTGCATCCCGCGGGGGGCGGGGGGGCAGGTGGTGTGGGAAGCAGAAGAGGGGGCCGATTTTGGACAGGGCCACTGCGAAGGTGCCTGAGACGCCCAAGCAGCCTCGTCCACCAGGCCCTGTCCAGCGAGGGCTGGGCCCGGAGGGAGAGCGGAGACGTGGGGGAGACGGGCTGAGGCCAGACGGCACTGAGGCCGGAGAGGACGCAGCGTGAGCAGCGCGGGCCGGGGGCCGGGACGGCGCCGCCCCGAGGGGCAAGGGGGGCGCGTTTCAATGCAGCCTGGACGACCGCACTGAGCGTGATTACCGAGACCCCCGTGTCGCACGCACCCCCGGATCAGGCGTTGTCGCGGCCGAGTTCTCCACTGTGCGGACTCGGCGGTTTCTTTACCGTCGTCTGTTATCGGCCATTCGGGCCGTCTGCACATCTTGGCCATTTCAAATCAGGCTGCTTGGGTACGAGTCTTCGAATGGACACGCGCTTTCTTTTTCTCTTGGAAAACAAAAGAGTGAGGCCACCGGTCACCCAGTAGGGATGGACTCTGACTTCTAAAGAAACTGCCGGACTGTTTTTCACGGCGCGCGTACGCTCCGACGGTCCCACGACCGGCGGACGCGATCCCAAGTGCCGCCACGTCCTCCAAATGCCCGTCGCCGTCTGACCACGCCGACGGGTGGCGAGTGGCAGCCCCCGCGGTTTCCCGTTTTGTGCTGGTTTTCGGTTCATCGTTCCCGATGTGACGCTGCGTCTTCTCACCTGGCTCAGGCAGCTCCCTCCCGTCTGCAGTGTGCCAGGTGGAAGCCGCGGCGACTGGTCTGGAACCACGCTGGTCTGCTCTGTGGGAACCTGGTGCTGCGAACGTCCCTCTCCGTGCCGTTTTAAGGGCATCCCGCAAATTTTGATGTTTCTTTTCCATTTCCTTCGGTGTATGACGTCTTCTAAACTACCTTTTGATTTCTTGACACGTGGGCGGTTTGGACGTGTGTCACATACTTTCCAAAGATCCGGAGATTTTCCAGATGGCTTTCTGTTATCGATTTCTACTCTCATTCCACTGTGGCCGGAAAACACATTTTCTATGAATTGAACCCTTTTCGATTTATCGAGACTTACTTTACGGCCCGGAACGTTCTCGACCTCGGTGAATGTTTTCTGTGCGCTTTTCAACAACGCGTACTCTGCTGTTACAGGCTGGGGTGTTCTAGCAACGCCGATTAGGTCACATCATTTGATAGCGGCCCTTCGCGTGACAAATTTAATTTCGATTAACAGGAAAACCCGCAAAAAGTAAACTCTAACTTCCAGGCAATACCGAAAATCAAAAGCATCCAAAGTTCCACCAAATCTCTTCAAATATCGGACTTAATTATTTAAGTTAATGAAACCGGAGAAAGCTTACAGGAAAAAAGAATAACAAATTTCATCTCAAGAGATTACCGATCTAGGCCCCAGACCGGAGAATCGCAGTGTGAGACCCGAACGAGACCGTGGAAACCGGACCCAACACGTCATTTCACAGCGACCCCCTAAGACTGCGAGACGCTGCAGCGTGTACCTGCGCCACCGTGCAGAAGATGTGGGCATCGTCCTGCTGGAAGCGGCGAACTCGGGTCAAGCCCCTTAAGGTTCCTGACGGCTCATTTCTATGAAGAACTCCAAAATCGGCAAACCTGACGGGCATTTCCCTCCAAGATCGCGGACGGTGGGCAAACATCAGACTGGAAAAGACGGAGTAACACACAGCGCTTACTTAGCACAGAAGAGACGGAGTCGGTATCTAAACATGAATGTCACGGTTACGCCTCGACACTTGTCAGCAGCCCACTCTGGTTCGTAGATCGCCACTTTAACAAACATCGAGTTGTGGAAGCTTAATTCGCATCCCTATACCTCTGAGAAAGAACCCCGCCAGCTGTCTCTCCCAGAAATGCTAGTCCCCGTTCCCGTCCACCTGGTGAATCTCCACGTACCGTTCACGATCCGCTTCGAAGGCCGCTTCTTGAGCGAAGCCTCCTGGACGCGTCCCCAGGCAGGCTCCAGAAACAGCAGGCAAAGGCCACCGTTTGACACTGTCTAATTCTCATACCACTGACTTTCTACGTACCTGTTCCCGCCGCACTCGGCTCCCCGAGGAAGGTCCCAGCAGCGGCACGGTGAGCACGTGACTCGCCAACTACCTCCTCTTGGAACTATGACCCCCCTTCTTCCGCAGAAAGCGCTCCTGGCACCTCGTCCCATCGGCAATGAGACCCCGAGCGCTTAGGCTCTTACTCTGAGGCATGAAGGGCGAAGGGCTTTCTCGTGCGGAGAGGTTTGTTTTAGCGGTTTCGTTCAAGGCCAATTTGCTTGAAACCATGTATGCCGATGACAGGAAACTAGAATAGTTCGGACACGTTTTGTGGATAACGGTGTCTGTTCACTTCCAATCGGAAAATCTGCGTCTCTCACCAGGTTGAATTTGCATACCGCTTCATGATAATTACATTCCTTCACAGCGTCTAAGGTAACACTGATTGTAAGATGCACCATTAATCTAGGTACCACTAAGAAAGAAAATAACCCATTCTATAAGTTATGACATAATACTAAGATGCCCCCGTTATAGACGCATCCCTATTTCAAAGATGTTGAAATGTGGGAGAAAAAGTTATCTTGAAATGGGTGAAACTTGGTAGCCCCACTGATCATCCCACTGATCTTGCTATAATTGACCGAAATGATACGTAAGAACGAGATGTTCTGTAAACATCTATATCGGACGTGTATTGTTACGATGAAGACAAATATCATAGTAATTTATCAAGTCTACACATATTATCTCTAAGAAGCGTGACGAGTTAAATGGCTTCCAGCTAACCTGCCGAAGGTCAAACACGTTTAAACGGCAAACTCATCCTTCAGGACGAAATGATTTGGTGACGTGGACCAGTCTCCAGCACTTAAGATGAACAGAATCGCTTAACTCCAAAGGCGGGACACGTAGCTCACCTGCCAGCCCATGGCGACACGCCATGCGACGCATTGTGCGACAGGCCCAGCTAAGACCCCGCCCGACTTGCAGTACTCACCAGTGCCCCGGGCAGTTCATGGGTTTAAGGGCGAAAGTGTCCTTGTCCACGTCGAAGGTAAACGTGCGCTCGCTGTAGTGCTGCCGGTGGCCCGCGACCTCCCACAGCTTGCCGCTGTACACGTTTGGGGACACCACTTCTGCAAAGTCGTGCCGGCGGTCCTCCTCCTACAAGATGAACGCGTCTAGGGTTACACTCGGCCGTGACGGTCACACATTCACGCAAAGTGGCGCTGCGAGCGAGCGTTTTTTAACTCGGGGGTACGTCTTATGTGAACCTGTGATTACTGTGCCCTGAGTCTTAGGTGTGGTACTTTCTGGATCGTGAAAGAAAGATTAATGGAGGGCAGTATAATTTTCACATTATTTATGTCATAGTATACGATGGAATATATGTTTTAATTCGCTGAAAATTAGTCATCGAAATACTATACATATAAACTTTCTGTAAGTACAAACTCAAAATCCTTCCGCGGTCTAGATAACACTGCAGATTTTTTCTATTATTTAAGAGGTTAAATAATTTCATAACTCAATAAGCCAGAAAGTCTCGTTGTATGCTAATTCAGTTTTGATCTATTTAATTTTAAATCAAGATGAAGTTGAGAATTTTCATTTATATAGTATATGGTATCTATTTATATGGTATCTATTAAGGCACGAGTGCCCTATTAACAGCTTCCCGAATTCAATCGGTAGGAACAAGAGAGTCTTGATTTCAAAGTTCTTATTTTATTTAAATTTTGTGGCTTTTGTCCTTAAAGGTATGAATCTGCCGGTCTTTGTTAGGTGTCCCTTAGAGTCTCGACATTCGTCAATCGCTTAACGGACATCTGGCATAGATCTAAACCACCACATTTTGGCTAAGTAAAAGAAAGATTTAAAATTACAGAAAGATAAAATATTTGGAAATTACTAATAACACTATATCGCTAAAAGGGATATTATTGTCATTCTCAGCAGAGTGTCTTTTCAGGCCAGTGGTGGAGCTGGGGTCTCAGACACCTAGCGGGCCACTGTACCTGCCCTCTGTTAAGTTAGAAAATTTTAACAAAATTATACATCGTGACGAATGGCAGTAATGATTTGGTGGCCGTGTCAGATGGCTCTACATATTCAGATTAAACAATGTATCAGAAATTAAATGACTTTTTGCGTGTGTGTTTGGTTTTCGCAGAGATATTAAAGCTCTAGCTTTAAAACTTAGCTCCGGAGACAGGGCCAATGGATTTTTAATCCACTCTGCATATTATCCTGTTAGAAACGTATGTTTTGTTGATGCGTTTGGAGGTGATTTTAAAGTATGCCCCGTGAGGAGAGATGTCGTCATGTCTATGGCTTACTTCGTGTGATTTAGCAACAAGTAACTATATTTATGTACAAAATAAGCACGTATGTTTAGATGTATACTGCCTTACGGTTATTAGTTATATTATAATACACACGTGTAGTATAGTTTTGTTTCTTTGGTTATATTAGTTATATTATAATACACACGTGTAGTATTTTGTTTCTTACAAACACACACAGTTATGTGAGAGAGAGAGACAGGGCACACTGGCAAAGTTAACAACTACTAAATCTACGTGGAAGATACATAGACGGTTACTCTACTGCAATTTACCTTCTCTTCAGATTTAAATATTTCAAACTTACATATACCTCAGGCTATGCCCGTAATTTCTTTCTCTAAAGAGTAAATAATATCCAGTGCTGGCAAAGGGTCCCGTGGTGGTGACTGAGCAATCTTCAGCTGAGTCTGGTCTGAAGAAATCCTGGAGGCTTATTCTGAGGATTAAAGATCCTATTTCGTCCTTGAAATAATAATTTCGAAGGTGGTGAGGGTCTACCTGCGCCGGCGACCTGGCCACCTGAAAATACTTAGATACACCTAAATATCAGTGTCACCAAGAAAGGCTTTTAAGTAATTTTTCATTATAGCTAAAGCAAGTCCACGTAAGTGGCTCCTTCCCCAAACCACACTAAAATAGCAGGAGAGCTTGTAAAACACATAAATCTACAAGGCCTAAGAGGAAAGGAGATGAAAGCTGGATACTTTCGAATCTGCGAACCAGGTGAACGGCTGCCTCGGGAGACCCGGGAGAGCGGCGGCTGAACGGGAGACCCCGAGGCTGGCCCACCCGAGCCGGATGCAGATTTCTAGGATCCGTATCTTTAAGGCGTTGGCCCTGTCTTCTGTCCTTTAGAGTCCCACTGCCGTTCCGGGACCTGGTCCTGTGTCGGCGGCTCTTCCTCTCTTGTGGGATCTTTATCCCTGACGCTTGAGAATCTCTGAACGATGTGCCCGAGGAGAGAATACGTCCACCAAAAGCCCCAGACACGGTCCCGCCGGGAGCTGAGACTGTCCCGCGCCCGCGGCGAGGCTCCCTCTGCTACCGAACCGAAAGGCAGAGGCCGACGTGCTCGTGGCCAGGATGACACCCCGTTATGGGGGAGCGGGCGCTGCTCCTACACGGCGAGTCGGGGGCTTCGGGATGCAGCGAGCAGCCTCGAGCACTTCGACATCCAGCAGGCACGGGCAGTGGGGACCCTGGCAACCCAGTAAAGACGGGTCACCAAGAACTTAGATCCTTTGGGAAGAAAACGTGGGCTGTCCACTCTAGAGGGTTAAATTATGTCCCTCCGAAAAAGATAGGTTGAAGTCCTAACCGCCAGGCCCTCGGAATGTGACCGTCATGGGAAACAGTCTTTACAGAGGTGATCAAGTCACGACAAGGTCATCAGACTGGGCCCCCGTCTGAGATGGCCGGGGTCCCTACAACAGGGGCATTTGGACAGACACAGGCAGAGGGAAGACGGTGTGGAGACACACGGGGAACGCCACGTGACGACCGAGGGCCGCGCCGGTCTGCTGGCGAGGGACAGCGACCGCGGCTGACGAGGGACAGCGACCGCGGC
>NW_006432224.1:2315683-2324417 GCF_000325575.1 Pteropus alecto | reverse complement strand
CCGACACCTGGCTGTCACACTCGGGCCAAGCCAAAGACAAAAACGGACTCTGCGTAGCGGCAGAGATGGCCGTGTGGTCATTCTCCACTTGCCGCCCTACCCCTCCCCATACTGGTCCACTGTCCCCCATTCTATGTCCTGCTCTGTGTCCCCAAATGCTGATTTCTACGGACGCCATCAACAGGCTTACTCGCCTGGGACTTCTGGCTGAGTTGGACCAACGAGGTTCCTTGTGGACCCGGAGAGGGGTCAGGGCGCGTGGTCCCCGCCCCGCTTCCTCGCCGGGGCTCGTCCTGTCTCCGGCCGCCATCTCCAGCCACGGCTGCTGGGTGGCCTCCCTCCCCGGCTTCGAGCTCTCTCTGGCTTCTGGTAGCACTGGAAGCCACCCCTTCTCTCCTCGTCGCCTCCGGCCCAGGGCTTCCGCCAACCTCATGAGTCCCTCGACCGGGCCACGGCCCTGTGAACAGATTCCCGCAGCTGAGCTCGAGGCCACCGTGAGGACCCTCCGCACCGGAGGCGGATGTCGGGGGCCCTGACGTCTCTGCAGAGCCGAGCCCGGCTCGGAAACGCGCTGACTCCGAGGCTGTGGGACCTGAAGCCGAAGTCCTCCCTGTGGGCGGCCAGTGTGACAACGGGATAGCTGCCACCCTCTCCATGCCGTGGCCCCCGACGCGCATCAGCGGGTCAGGCGCATTCCGGGCGCCGTACGAGGTGTGCCTGAGAGTTTTACAGAAGGGACCTCACACTCTGCTGGCAGCGATAGAAAGGAAGTCGCTTTACGAAACAGTTGGCATCTTCTCGTGAACAGAAATTTAACATGTGACCCCGAAATCACACTCTCAGGTATTTATCCCCGTAAAATGAAAACCTGCTCTGAGGACACCTGGGAAAAGATATTCCAGGGTCCACGTGGGCCATTTCAGATAAAAACAAAAACAAAAACAAAAAAAAAACAGAAAAGTTGACTCAAAGGAATCTGAGTCTAGGAAAACACAGCGCGTCTTACTCATCACGCATTTTTGGCCCCAGAGCCTGTCCAGTTATTTTTAGATACAATATCTAGCGTATGATCATAAATTAGACCTGGGAAGACGCAAGACCATGTAACAGGAAACCAAGAGACAAAACAGTTGTAGTACCTGGCAGTTTTTTGGACTTTTGGTAGCGGGGGGCTTGCGTTTTTTTTTTTCTTTCTCGCATGGGAAGGCCCATTTCGTCAGACAGGGGTATCTGGGAGTTCCAAGTTCTCCGCCTCACCTGCATCTGACAAATGTTCCTGTTACTAGGCTCGGGGCCAGTGCGCCCCAGCGCCCTCACCTCGGCGTCCGAGACCACGGGCTGCGTATTTAAATGGCTGTGCAGCTCTGAAACGCACTCGGCCAGCCCCTGGGCCTGACCGTCAGCCGTGTCTGTCTCGCATCTACGAAAGATAAGAGAGTCCTCTGAGGCCACCGCAGAGGCTTTCCGCTTGTCCTCCACACACTCCACCCCCGACCTTAGCGTCCAAGGTGCCAGGGGCTGTGCCGATTTTCCAGCAAAGACGGCGCATCCGGATCGGTGGCTGTTCTGGACGCGACACCTGCTGGAGTCCCCGGCCTCCCTGCTCTCTGGCCTTCCACCCTGGCTTTGCATCGGCCGTACCTAGCGGGGCACGCGGCCCAGGTGAGGGAGTCCACAGAGGTCAGACTCCGGGGGCGGATCGCAAGGCAAGAGGGCAGGAGACCGAGCCCGGCGACCCAAAGAGAGAATCGCGAGCACGTGCGAGGTGCTCCCTTCCCAGGAAGCTGCCGAAGACAGTGCTCCCGCAAACGAGAGCGAGGGGCAAGGAAGACGACGCAGGGCCAGGAAGCGGGGAGCGGGCGCGGGAGACACCAGGGGAGCAGCCGGCACGACACACGGAGCCCTGAGACGTCCGCTGGAAGTCGATTCGGGAGAGAGAAGACTGAATCCGAAAGGACACGTACCGAGAGGTCCCCTGCGTCATCAGAATATGCCGCAAGGAGCTTCAGATTCCTGATAGGAAGTCGAGGGTCCGTGAGCGATGGGCGCAGAAAACCGAGCGAAGGAGAGTTTAGCGGAACCGCGGATCACGAGAAAGACCGAAGCGGAACGAGAAATAAAGGTGACACCGGCTGTGCGGGGGTCGCAGGGTCGCCTCTGCAGCAAGCCCACGCGCATCGCCCCGCAGACGCCCTCGCTCTGGGCTCCCGCCGCCAGTGCGTGGTTCGCAGAGCGGCTTCCGGCCCCTGGGGACCCGCTGGGTCACCGGGAGTCCCAGGTGGCGTCCGAGAAGCGCCACATCAAGGTCAGGCTCGCGCGGCACCTGCTGCCCTGGCTCGCGGGCGACTCTGCACTTGGAGCCGCGCGCCCTGCACCGCGCGCGCCGACCCTGAGCCTGCATCGAGCTCGGAGAGGACAAAATGACCTCGAGGCTTTTATTAGAGGCGCGATCCGGCATCGCTCTGTTGGGCTCAGAGCTGTCACCGTCGCTCAAATGAAACGAACGCGGGGCTCGCCTGTTTGATTATTCGCTCTATTGTAAAATGGCATTGGATGAGGATATTTTGAAAGTGACTTACTCGCATGAAGTCCACCAGCGCGCGGTAAACGAAGGCCCCTCGGGGAAGGAAGAAGCAGCTGCCGGGGCTCAGGTCGTGGAAGAAGAAAAGCTCTTGCTCCTGAGTGGAAAGTGACGCGCCTCAGACCCACGCCGCGCTCGGCCGCGCCGGGGCGTCACGCGCACACGCGGCCCACACGCGGCCTCCCGACGGCTGACGTTCCGCGTCCCTCGGCACCGCATCTGACTATGCAATAAACGGCACGTGGAAAATTACGATTTATACTTAAGGCCGCTTAGCTCTGAACTTGGCCTTTATTGCATCTTTACTGCTCATTCTCGCCTGGCACCTTGGAGGATAGATCTCATGGACAGACATCGTGGCCAAGCTCGGAAATAGTCGCCGCTGGCGGAGGGCAGCAGGTGGCGGCGACCGTCGTCACGGCTGTCGCACGCCGAGGCCCGTCGCACGTGGCCACCGTCACCCAGCCTCTGTGCTCACGTCAGCCCCGCAAGGCTACCCGGCAGTGCGCAGGGACGCGAAGTGGCAGACCCGACCCTTCGCACGGCCCGCACGTGGCACAATGGGGGTTAAAACCCCGGCCCCCCGCTGCCTGACCTCGTCTGTCTTCCCGCTCTGCTTCCGACACACAAAGTATGTTAGCAAAGTAGGCGCTAGTTTCCAAAAACGTTATTTTTCTATCGCGATGAAAATGGGAAAGGCTGCAATTTTTAACATCAAATACACGTCGTGGGAAGAAGGCCGGCGCCGAGAAGGCGTCGGGGCGTTAGCACCAAAGAACTCAGCGGCCACCTCTGAGCACCAGCAGAGCAGAAAACGGGAGAACAGAAGAAACACTAAGTTTCAAACGGTGACTTTGAGAGACTCGGCCAGGTGAGCGAAGGCAGCCCCCGCCCGGCCGTGCCCGGCCCGCGCCGCCCACCTTGCCGATTCTCCTGTGATCCCGGCTCCTGGCCTCCTGCTGGGACTTCGCCCAGGCCGCCATCATCTCGACGTCGGGGAAGGACACCCCGTAGACTCTCTGCAGGGCTTCCATTCCGGGGTCGCCCTCCCAGTGTGTTGAGGAATTCTAAACATCAAACGAGATCCCGGTAAACACATCAGACGTGTGCTTACGAGTGGCCGGTATGTACACGATTGTGTGTACACGATGGCCCGCTACCGTGGCAACGCAGTCGACGGGAAGGTGACTTCTTGTAGCGCTAGAAGGGATCTGAATCGTTTCTAACCAAATCGTGCCGGTCCGCGGTGATCGGTACACGATGCAGAGCCGTCTGGGGGTTCCGGGCTGGTGGAGGAGGAGGGAAGGAGGGAGGGAGGAAGAAGGGTAAAGGACAGTGTGATCGCCAGAGGGGACAGTAGGGGAAGCAGGCACAGGGGGCGGAGCTCGGTCTTGCCGGTCCACGGCTAGTGGTTAAGACAGCGCCGTCACCGACCCCTCATCCACCTGCGACAAAGCCCAGGCCCAGGAGGGTTAGGACAGCGAAGTCGGCCTCTCGATGTCCCCCAGAGCAGCGCTTTGTCCACTGCGCCTCGTGTGCCCTCCCTCTTCGCATGTTCTTTTCCAGTCCAGAGTCTACATGCGGATCAGTATCCTCGCTCACAGCAGGCGAGTCAACAAAGCTACAGTGCACACCACAGTATCTTAAAACGTCACAGAAAGAAACGCGTTGTGACACTTACAGCAGGGTTAGGTGATAAGTAAAAGCCACGTATAATGTCCTAATGATCAAAATCCTAAAAAATTACATTGTTTTTAGAAGGCCGTGTAAAAATCAAATAATGAAGCGTCTTTTAAAATAACGTGATGTTCGGATTCTAAATGATTGAAATTCCCAATTATCTAGTTTGCCTTAGGTTTGCTCTACTAAAAACGATAAATCCTTACCTTGAAAATCTTTATGGTTTTAATTTTTCCAGTGTGTCTCACGTGGGGCCCTTTACAAAGGTCAACTAGTGGACCACACCTACAATGAAACATGAAGACATGCCGGACACAGTTAAAGCTTCTTGCATTATTCGTTATAAACCATGGTCTCACGTGTTTTAAAGAATTTCACTCATTTGCATGTTTGGGGGAAATTTTTAATGTAGAGCCAATTCACACTAATTGAGATTAAGTTTGAATTTAGGGTAGAGGAGAGAGGCAATTCACCTCGCCTGGGATTTGAGTCTTCAAAAGCCACAGAACCTTCTGAAAGGAACCGTATGCGCAGAGACATCCCTCGGAATCGTCACTTCCCAAGGCTCTTGAAAACCTCCCACGGTCGAAAAATCAAAAAGCCACTTCCCTGCTTTACGCTAATTTTCAAAACAAAAATCATACGAAACGTATACAAAATGTATTAACGCGATACCTTAGCTTCAAAATAAACTTCACCAAACCCGTACAACAAACACAGGTGGGCGCTCACGTAAACTCGACTCTGGGTGACCGCGGCGTGCGGCGTGGGTTCACCAGCTGTGACGGGTGTCCCGTCCGGTGGCGTGTGACGGGCGGGCGGGGGGCAGGCTGCGCACGTGTGGGGGAGGGGGCGTAAGGGAACTCTGGGCCTTCCCCTCGATTTCGCTGTGAACGTAAAACTGCTCTAAAAAATAAAGTCTCTTAAAGAGATAAATAAACTTCGAGGGTTTTTTTGTTTTTAGGCCCTCTGGGTTTATGATGAAATGCCTAATTGTTCCTTGTTTATTTTTTTTTGTTTTGTTTTGTTTTTTAAACAACCCAATTCTAAAGTCATTTTATTTTTTTATTTTATTTTGTTTATTTATTTATTTTTAGGTGAGGCGACCCTTGGTTGACCTCACAGATTGCAAGGACCTTGTCGGCTTACAATCCCTTATTTTTTTATTTTTTACGCCTACAGCACCTGGTCTTCCTAGGCGGTCTCCCATCCAAGTACTCACCAGGCCCGACCCTGCTTAGCTTCCGAGATCAGACGGGATCGGGCTTGTTCGGGGTGGCGTGGCCGGAGACTTCTTGGTTTTTTAAAATAGCACTGATACAGAATGCAAATCCCAGGCAAAGGTTGGGACCCCACTGCTGAAGCCCACGGCACCGGAGCTGGGGACTCCCACGGACCAGTGACGGAAGAGAACCCCCAAACCTCAACAAGCGCAGGCTTTTCTTCAAGTGCAGAAACATCGACCGTCAGGGGACGGGTCCCCTAACATTGACCAATTCGAGGAAAATTTAGTAAAGAAAAGAAGCTGTTCCTTCACTATTCCAACCGATTTAAACATTTTTAAAGTTCAGCGGTTCAAATATCAGATATTACCACGAACACACAAAGGGACTGGATTATTCATCAAAGCAGAATGAAGCTTAAAACGTGAAAACATCGCTGCTTGGAATGAACAGGCTTTATTTATACCGTTCTCGGTCCATGATGGAGCCCGTCAATCAATGCTCAGGGAACGGAAGGGATGCCTCGTTCTGGTATTTGACCAATACTAATTTCTAGTATTCAATCCTAATCAATAACCTTTTTTCCCATAGGAAAAAAACCATCTATCTTCCAAAAATTAAAAGCAAGCCATTCGAACTGATAGAATTAAGATGTGTCAGTGTTAACCAAAGTAAGGTTCAAAAAAATAACCCCAAGGTCAAGTACTGAAAGCCGGAAATGTAAAACCTGGCATGTCTTCTCTATCTCTTTATTAATTTTAAACTTTAGAATGGTTACGCTAACATTTACTTGACTTATGTGCAATAATCGTAAACCCTCCTCAGACCTTCGGAACGTGGCAGGAGGGTCAGCGTGGACCCACGCGCAGGGCGCCGTGTTGCTGAGGGGCCATGGTGTCACCCGTAGAACCCTCAGTAGCTGGCCGTGGCACGCACGTGCCCCGGCGCAGAGTGTCTGTGATCGTTAACTCTGTGGGTGGCAGACCTTCTACCGTGGGGCCGTGAAGGTCACAGGGGCGGCCACACAGATGAACACACAGAACGGGGGACAGCAACTGCCCATCAGGCGGCTTAAAAAATGGATGAACCGCGTGGGCCGCGGGAGCCCAACGTCTGACAGAAAGAACCGAGTCAGCCGGAGCTGAAAGTCCTTTCCCTAACAGCCCCCCGAACCCTAAGGCCTTGGGCCACGCGGTCTAACCCGCAGGGAGAAAGACGCTGTCCCAGCTGAACATCCACAAAACGAAATCTGGGTTTCAGGACCATCTCGGTAAATACAAACGAGACGATGAGGTCCTTCTGGTGGTGACATCTCAGGGTCCCTGACTCCAGGAGCATGTCAACTATGCAAATTTACAAATATGCCAGCCACCCACAGACAAAGAGCTTCTGCCACTGCCCGCGAGGGTACCGCTGGGCGGCGTTTGAGAGTCACGCGCGCTTTACCCACCTGTACACGGTGGTGGCTGGGGCGTCGACCTTCTCGTTCAGGATGCGGCACTTAAATTTATTGTACTACAAAGGAAAACGTATTTACGAATTATTACGTAAAATGTTTAAGTGGCAAAAACATTTTACTATTTTCAACAGACGCTGAGCGGTGTTTCTACGTTCTGGGCGCCGAGAACCGGGGCCTACGGCGGCGCGGGGCCGAGAGCCACGTGGCCCGGCTCGGGAGCCGCGAGGCCGTGTGGCTGCCGGGTGCCCGACGTGCCACCGAGCTGAGGCGAGGTACGTTGTGTGCAGAACACACCGGGCTGCAGAGGCACAACGTGAAAACCTGAGCGCGAAACAGCTCATTAGTTTCTTGTGCCGGTCACCTGTTGAAGTGATATTTTGATAACACGGGGTAAAATAAAGTATTATAGAAGTCACTTTCGCCTTTGTTTGACTTTGAAAGTGTGGCTACTAGAAAGTGGGGATCATCTATGGGGCTCGGGTTTGTGGATCACATGATATTTCTAGTTGGACGCTGTTCCCGAAGGTTCCAGGTTTAGCTGCGTGGCACATAATTCTGTGGGCACAGCTACATAGTCACAAAAACAAAACCAAGGCTTATAGTCAACAATCACGTTACACTTAAACATTTCCCAGCCACTTACCGTCTCTTTTTCACTTTCATTACTATTATGGTGGTGCTGGCGACCTTATAACTACTTAGAGAGTTATTAGAAAAAAAGGGATATGCGTAATTTAACTGTTTCATATGTATATGTTCAAATCAAATCATTTGTCTGTACAAAGGTTTGACTGAGTTCAGCTCTCGACCCATAGAATGAGAGAAAATAACTACAAAGCACATATGTGATACGGGATTAATATCCAGAATATCTAAAAAGATATAACTCGACAACAAAAAACGACAAGCCATTTCGAAATGGGAAAAAGACTTGACATTTCTCCAAACGATATACAAATGGCCACTAAACACAGGAAAAGATGCCCAATGTCATTAGTTATTAAAGATGCAGATCAAAACCACAGTGAGATACTATGTCACACCCGTTAGGATGGCCGGCATCAAAAAAGTCAGGAAGTAAGTGTGGCAGAATGTGGCGACACCGGAAGCCTCATGCGTCGCTGGCGGGAACGTGAAACGCTGCAGCCGCCGTGGCTCACAGTGTGGCATCTGCTCAAAAAGCAAACAGGATTTCCACATAATTCAGCAATCTCACTTCTGGGTATACACCCAAAAGAACCGACAGCAGGGACTCAAACAGATAAAAAAGACACACGGTCACAGCTACGTTTTCCACAACAGTTAAAAGGTGGAAACGACCCAAGTGTCCGTGACGGATGAATGAATGAACAAAGTGTGGCCAACGGAATATTCGGCCTCAAAAAAGGAAGGACATTTTGACACACGCTACGAGATGGATGAATCTTGAGGACGTCACGCTGAGTGACGTGAGCCAGTCGCAAACGGACGAGTACCGTGGGATGCCGCTCAGGCGAGTTATGAAAATGGTCAAACTCAGAGGCAGGAGGTGGGGTGAGGGCCCGTGGGTGCAGGGCATCGCCGGGCAAGAGAAAAGCCGGGATGGATGGGTGATGGCTGCACAGAGGAGCGGGTGCAGTTAATGCGGCAGGACCGCGCACTTCGAAATGCTTAAAATGGTAAATTTTATATTTTGGATATTTTGCCGCAGAAAAAGAGTAGCTGTAACTTTTCCAAACCCAAATCTCTTTTCTTAATTTGAGCCCACAAAACTAGCCATGTTGTGCTTTCTCTGAGATGTATGACTTTCAA
>NW_006432224.1:2296422-2315164 GCF_000325575.1 Pteropus alecto | reverse complement strand
CGAAAGGTTGCTCTTCGCTCATGATAGTCTGACACAGGTTCTCCAGCGCTGACAGCTCCGTGCTGGACACCGCCCTACAGGGGACAGCAGGTGAGGTTCGGCACAGGTTTTCCAGGCACGTGCGTGCCCCTTTGGAGGACCTTTGTCCCGTCATCTGTCACTAACTGACGGGCTTTCTGAGATTGAGGAATTTGGTGTCATATTGCACAGGGACTTCCGAGGGTCAAATGTTCATGCACAAGGCAGATAAGCTGATTCCTCAGAGGGAGACCGGGCCGTCACGTGTGGGGCACACCCCTGGCTGAGCCGTTCTTGACCATCACGCGTGGGTCCCCCCTTCCTGGGCCGTCACACGTGGGGTGCCCCCGTTCCTGGGCCGTCACGCGTGGGGTGCCCCCCCTTCTTGGGCAGTCACAAGTGGAGAACCCTTCCTTCCTGGGCCATCACGCATGGGATGCCCCCCTTCTTGACCGTCACGCATGGGGCGCCCCCCTTCCTGGGCCATCACGCGTGGGGCCCCCCTTCCTGGGCGGCCCCCTTCCTGCGCCGTCACGTGGGGTGCCCCCCTTCCTGGGCCGTCACGCGTGGGGCCCCCCTTCCTGCGCCGTCACTAAGCTGATTCCTCAGAGGGAGACCGGGCCGTCACGCGTGGGGCACACCCCTTGCTGAGCCGTCACGCATGGGGTGCCCCCATTCTTGACCATCACGCATGGGACCCATGGGGCGCCCCCGTTCCTGGGCTGTCACGCATGGGGTGCCCCCCCTTCCTGGGCCGTCATGTGTGGGGCCCCCCCTTCTTGGGCCGTCACGTGGGGTCCCCTTGGGGCCCCCCCTTTCTGGGCCGTCAGGCGTGGGGTTCCCTGTTCCTGGGCCATCACTCGTGGGGCCCCCTCTTCCTGCGCCGTCACGTGTGGGGCCCCCCCTTCCTGGGCCATCACGTGTGGGGTGCCCCTTCCTGGGCCGTCACAAGTGGAGAGCCCCCCCATCCTGGGCTGACACATGTGGGGTGCCCCGCTTCCTGGGCCGTCACGTGGGTGCCCCCTTCCGTCTCTGCGCTGGGACCGTCCCCGCTGCACCGTCTGCGGGGCCTGCTCCTCGTCCCATCCTCCTCGCGTGTCGCACACGACTATCTGCACAGGCGTCAGAGCCGTGTCCCGCGCCCGCCTGTCGCTGCCCTCACGCCGGGCTCCTCGGCCGGGAGAAAGCGCCGGCTGCCGCCGTTCCCGTCACTCCCTGGCTCACGCTCAGTCCCTTCCGGACACAGTGGCTTCCTCGCCATTCCTCACGCGAGCCGCACGGGCCCCAGCCCAGGGCTGTCTCACGGGGCCCCGGAATGTTCTTCCCCCAAATGTCTATGAACCCCGCGACGGCCTCAGAGCAGGGCCCTCTCTCTGTTCCGCTCCCTGCGTCAGAGGCACCGCACCTGTCCTGGCCACCTGCCTGTCGCGGCCCACACCCCACACTGGACGGGGGGTGCCTGTCTGCTCACTGCCGAGCCCCAACCAGACGTCAGCTCCACGAGGTCTGTCCCCTGCTCCGTCGCCAGGCCGAGCACAGAGCAGCGGTGGCGAACGAGCCCCGCGCGGAGGTGACCGGAGGGGAAGCTGCTCGGTCACGGAGGCCATTTAGGCAGGTGGAGGGGACAGGCAAAGGCTAAGCGACCCATGCTCATCCAGGCAGAGACGCTCTGGGTCACACTGAGGCGGAGGACAGGACACGAGAGGACGGGAGGACCACTTAGGAGGTAAAGTGGCCGACCGGAGGACCGGGTGGCGGGGTGACGTGAGGGGCAGGGGGAGTCAGAGGGCCCCCTGACGGTGTCCTCAGAGCTGTGAGGAGTACGTGTGGGGGGCACGTTCCTAGCGGTTCGCAGCACAGATCTACTGAGCGCGAGGCCTCCGTGAACCACCCCGCCTCGCGGCCATCGTGCGAGATGTCCGGCCAAGGGCGACAGCGCCTCCGATTACGTGGATTGAAAAAGAACTGACTGTCCCCTAGGGAGTCACACGGTCTCAGGGATTCCGGTGTCAGCTAAACAGGGCATCACTTCCTTCTAGGAAAAGGAAGAAAACGACTTGAGAAGCTACCTTTGAATCTCGACTCATAAACGAAGTTGCCAAAAATGATTAAGTAATCTACAATTCTACTACGTAGCACACGCTGTCACTAAACTGGCACGTGACCCCTAGGAAACAATGAGCTAGAAACGTGCGTTCGGACGTGCGCGATCGTGGCGTTACCTGTCTTCCATGAACATGTCGTAATAAAACCCGTTCTCGATGGGGGGACCGCAGCACAAGTGGCCTCCGTAGTAGAGCTCCATGGCCTCCCCGAGGATGTGAGCGCTGGAGTGCCAGTACACCTGTGGGGACAGGACAGAGGCCACCGGCCATCGAAACCGGATCGCGGAGAAGGATTCGTAAAATAGCACAAGGAAGCGAGCGGATGTTTGAACGGGGTGACATCACTTCGAAAAGAAACCTCTGAGGCCCACTTAGACGAGAACACTGTCCGAGCCCTGTCTGCAACGCCACCGGAGCCTCGCCGGGGTCCAGCGTGGATCCGCCACTGCGACCCAGAGGCGAAGCTCAGCTCCACGGCCACGACCTCGCCTGCACGGAGCAGAGTGGCCGCGTGGAGACCCCGCTGGCCGGGGGCTGAGCCACACGCGGCAAGGCAGCCGAGGTGGCAGCTCTTGTCATCGCTAAGGCTAACGAAAGTCCGTGTCTGCACGGCAGTCTTCACGTGCTGAAGAGCATGGGACTGTGGACGTCTGAAAGGTGGCTCTGGAAGGAAGCGGTGTTGCAGGGAAGGGCGTGCCGGCCGCCGGGGACCCCCGAGCAGTGAACACGGCAGTTCACTGGCTCAGCCCAGGGCGGGGCATCAGCCTGGCCAGTCCGGAAAGATGATTTGGTTTTGAATTTCCAAGGCATCGATGGGTTATGGATAAACTAAAACTAACAGAGGTCACCGAATACGTACAGGTGCCAAAGAAACGAAATAACCGGGTCCTCAAACGAGATAACCGGGTCCTCTGGCAACATTTCCTCTCTCTTAACTAAATAGGACACAAATTCCAACCAGAGAGCTGTTTGATAAAATAAACCGGAGCGGCGGGAGTTCGCTGACCGAGGGGACCGTGTGCCAGGCTGGCCGCGGCATCGGGCTGGGACACGGTCCAGAAACAGACCAGGGGTCGGGCCTCGCGGCCCAGGCCTCTGCATCGGTCGCTGACAGCAGATCGCTGGCGTCCAATCGCCATTCTGTACACCTGGAACTAATGTCACGAATGTAAGACCACATACCGACTACCCCTGAACGAGAACTCAATGAAAAATAAAATTCTACAAGCAAAAAGGAAATTCTACAGCCTCGTGAGAAAAAGTGTAAGAGTCTGCTGTATAAAAGACTTGGAATTTTCAGTAAAGCAGAGGATGCTTTTACAAAATCATTAATTTAACATTTTGTAAATCGGAGTTTTCTAGATTTTCTTTTCCATAGGGATTTTTTCCTCGTGGATGGGCACTAAATATTCATAAGTTGGTCGGTGTTGATACGTTCATCATAACAGGGGAGCAAAATCCAGGAACAATGATGAAAAAATCTGTTACTAAATGACCCTAAAAGTTACCTAACCACTCTGGGCCCTCATTGCTTCGTCTGTAAAACGGGGATCCAGACAGTGTCCGGCCGGGGAGCTGGACTCAAGGGGACAACAGACGCCAGGGCCGGGGGCTGGCGCCCGGCACACGAGGTGCACATCGCAGTCTCATTTTCACCGACAGCCACGCGTATTTGCGGAAGCACTCGACTGAGACGCCAGGCACCCTGTCACCGTCACGGCCGGCAGAAGGGCACTTGAGACTCCCCGTGACAACGGAGGTGTTTCGTTTTGTTACGACGTCACTGGCGGCCGGGAGGAAAGAACTCCAGACGCCCACATCCCCAGGGAGAGTTAAACTCGGTGGGTCCCCCCGCCCCGCCACCCAAACGCCTGACAGATGGGAGTCCAGCGGCCACGGGAACGACGCTGCAGGTGAACTCTGACCGGCCAGCGTGGGAAAGAGCCGGCCGCCGATCCCCGACGAGAGGGTCACACCTGACTGCCAGGCCTGCTCTCGGTTCCCGCCGAGACAGACACTGCCCGAAAGCATCCTGCCATCTGTTTTCCTGTTTACTTCCTGTTTACTGTCTCCCCCCATGACTAAACGCTCGGCGATGCTTCGCCCACTGCAGCCCACAGGGTCTGCCTCATGCGCCCGGCGCCGTGGACACTGGCCGGCGACAGAATAAACGAAATTTTGTGGCGTCTGGGATGAAGCTGTTAAGAACTATGTGAGAAAAACTAAATCGTACTTATAAGCTACGTATTTCTTTTAAAAATTACTTTCTGGATCACTTTTAAAAATGGCTTCATCAATATTATATTGTTTAGCTATTTAAGGGTTATAGCTTACATATTTTAAAGAGAAAATCATTAAAATATTGTTCTTACAGTATAGATTAATAAATCGAGAAATTTCTCACAAGCATCACAATTAACGCAACCTCGGCTAATCGCAGGTCGGGTTTTATGCGTATAACGGCTTGAAGGGGGACTCCGAAGCTGAGTGACAATGTGTATTAGACACCTTCATGAAAATGGGGTATCTATTTTACAGACTATCACATTAATAAGTATATAAAGGACATTTGAGTTTGTAAAATTTTTTCCCAATCTTCCTACACATATTAAATGATAAAGTTAATCCATGTTTAAGAGTCTATTTAAATTCATGTCAAACACACCTCGATTTAATCATGAAAGCACTCTAACTCAAGGAAATGATTACTTTGAGAAACGATAACTAGAAGCCACTTAAAAAAACCCTGATATTTGTACATATTCGTTCCATAAAAACTTACTAAATATTTACTAAACACCAACATACATATATTGAATCTTAGAAGGCCACAAAACTCATCGTTCATGACTCCGATACGTGGCTTCGCACATAATGCAGTTTATGGCATAAATCCCCGAATTCGGTTGCCGGTCCTTAAATACTCACAGCTTGGGCTTCCTCGTCATCAAACGTGAGCAGCTCGAGCGTGCAGTCCCCTTCCAGCGGCCGGTCCAAGTCCCACAATTCACCATTGACTTTGGCTATCACGGTGCTTTCGGCCAGTTCTTGACTAGAGAGAGAAAAGCCACTTATCACATGCCGCGACGACTCGTTAAAACAAGACGGTAAAATAACTTGCAGGGTTTATTTCTCTTTTTAAGGGGTTAGAAAGTACAAGCGTTAGCTAACGGGACACATACTTTTCATTCTGTAACATTTACGCGCCAAAGTGATAGTGCACATTCACTGTCAAGAACTTAGAGAGAAAAGGAAAGTAAAGATCGCACATACATCTCGTCACCCCGAGACAGATGCTCATGATACCGCGGTGCACGTTTTTCTTAATGTCGTTGTCAAAATAATTCCGTCGCCTGCTTTCCACGGCCCCGCCATCGGATGGCCTTCCACGAGTCTAGAAGGATGGTCTTCCTCTAGCCAGCGAGCTTCCCTCCTGCACTTGGGTCACGTGCCCACCTCGGACACCTGCGCGCAGGCAGCTCTGTCATCTGCGACCGTGTCCTGGGAACGAGCCCTCGGAAGTAGAACCGCTAGGTCGCAGGATACCGTATTGATCAGGAGTCTTTCTTTTGAAAGACTCCTGATCAATATACGAGCCCTCGGAAGTAGAACCGCTAGGTCGCAGGACACGCGCTTCTGAAAGGCTCCTGATCAATACGGTCTGAGGGTACCGCTTCCACGCTTCCCGAGAGATTTTTACAATTTTTGCCAGTGTGATGTTGAAAATTATTACTTGATTGGATGACTAATTATTGTAAATGCTTCTTGGCCACCTTAACTCTTACGAACCGTCCATGTCCTCTGCCTGTTTTCTACTGAGGTGCGTATGTGTTTTCAGTAACGTTTACTGTTGTTTGAAATTCGACGAAAGTGGCACGTGAGGAGAAGACTCTGGAAAGCACTGACACGCGCGCGAAGCCGTAAGGATCGCGGCCACCGCAGCCGGGGCTGGCGGCTTCTGGGCACCTGTCCCCTGTCCGCCACGCGCATTTTCCCATCGCTACCACCTCGTGCTCGTTCCCCCGCTGTGACACGTGTGGCTCGGGCAGCCGTGCCCCGCAGCTTCCTCTTGGCTGGTGTGCGAGGAGCTGCTGCGCCCGACTGGGAAATCCAGCCTTCCAGCTGCTGGGACCTGTCTCACCAGGGAAGGGAGCGAGTGGGTGGTATGAGGCACGAAGGGTGCTCACAGCTATGTGGGTGTCAGAGGCGCGCACTGTTGTCCCCTAACCCACGCTTCGTCTTCCCCACGGCGACGATGCTTTAGCTGGACACGTGGCCGGTCAGCAGGAGCTACGCTTCCGGTTTCTCCTGCAGCTGGGGTGGCCACGTGACTAAACGTGGGCTAATGGGATGTAAGTGGAAACTAAAGCGTGTGGCTCTGGGGTCCTGGCTCAAAGTAACGCTGCTCCCCAGCTGCTCCTCCCCCTGTCCAGGAGGGGACCCGGCTGCTCCTCCCCAACCCCCGCCCACGGGCGGGCCCATGGAGGGGACCCAGTTTCCACCCCTAGACGTGGACAAACCCGACTAGGGGATGGCAGATCATCAGGACGGAAGGCGCCTGGGTCCATAAAGGACTGCGTGGACCAGAGACGTCCACCGGCCTGGACTGGTCATCTCTGACTGTCATGTGCTGTCGACCTCATCGAAGCCACTAACTTCGGAGGTCTCTTTCCGCAGCGATTTCGTTCACTCCACGATTCTGAAACCTCAGCTTGTACCAGAAGCCCCTGTCATAAATCAGGTCGCTAACTGACTCGGGGCTGTGGGACCGGGCCTAAGAACCTGCTCGTCTAACGAGTTCTGGGGACGCTAATGCTACCCGTTTGGGGACCACATTCTGAGAACTAGTCTTTCGTGAACTACAGAAACTGTCCTTCACCAACTTTTTCTACTGAGGCATTGCTTAGGATGAACGGCTATTTACAGAGTTACTGGGTCCGAGGATTAGTTTCCACGTTTTTAAGGCTTAAAAAGCTTGAAAGAGACCGCACCTAGTCACCCTCCCTCCAGCAGAGCCACTTCCCCAAAGTGGCATCAATATTAACTATTATTCATACCTCTTTGACAAATCAATAGATGATATAATTATTTTAACATGTATTTCTAAGATCGTCTTTTTCTCTACTGAAGTTTCATCTTTTTTCTTATTAATATGAAAAACAGAGAGCAATCGTTTGTTTTATATGGTACATTTTTTCCATCTCTCATTCCCATTTTTGTACCCTTTACGCATAGCCATTTTTCCCATTTCATCTCTGTGTAGTCTGACTGTCATCTTTTCCTTAATGATTTCTGCCCCGCGTGTTATGCTTAGACAGGCTTCATCGGAACCGAATTATCATCTATGCGATCAACTCTGTTCACCAAGGAAAGAGCAGTATAATTTAATAAAGCTAATGCTTATAAACGTTATTTTATATCCAGCCACCTCACTGGACCCTTATTTATTCTAAGGTTCTCAGTTAACACTGTTTCCTAATTCACTTGTTCAGAGTTTCCTCCTCGTTTAATCGTTCTGCTAACCGCCCGAGTTGAATTCGGCTTCTTTTTATTCCTTCTTATTCGAAAAGAACAGCCTCCACCGCCGCGAACCTTCTGATCGCCGCTCCGGATGTGGTCTGCAGATTCGGAAATGCGTTCTCCTCATCGGAAGTATTTTCTAAGATTTCTGTGCTTGTTTTTCTTTCTTTTCCCCCTGAGTTATTTTGAAGTTTTTTCCAATTTCCAAATGTTATTGTTTATTTTCATTTTGCTCTTATGTGATCTGGTCGCTGAGTTCGTAACTGGTTTCATTTTACTCACGGAATGTGAGCTGTGTGCTTCTGCGTTTTATTAAGATTCTGTGGAGCCGAAAGCATGGCCATGCAGGCGCGTGTCCGCCGGCAGACAGGGAGAGCCGTGGCGTCTGCCCCCGTGTTCGTACCCAGACACGGACGATCTTAATTTGTATCTATTTGATCTGTCAGCTGAGAAGAACATGTTAAAGTCTACCGCTCAGTTTTCTGCCATTCCCTATTTCTTATCAGAGGCTGTGTTAATTAATTCGTAAAGGTTCATGACAAACAGTCAGCACGGATTATACTGCTCATCTGTTTTTAAACAAGCCTCAGCGTCCGTGATGTTGGCCCTGAATTCTGTGGTCTGACGGTAAAATGATGACCATCGCTTTTTCGTCATCTGCTTTGCCTGCTACAGCTTTGCCCGTCTTTTCGTCCTGGACGATTTTACTTTGTAGACGCTCCTGCAACCTGTCATTAAACTTGTGGGTAGAGTTTTTAAATTGGATCCCTGCAGAAACGCATAGCAATAAGTGCACAATGAAGAACTTGGTTTCCCAACCCTGAACAGGTGTCTCCGATGCGGGACTTCGGTCTTTAACATGCTGAACTTGCAACCTGACTCTTCGTGAGTTAACATAAACTTATTTTTGCCCAAAACCCGTTTTTCTATCCATCTCTCCTGGGAAATGTGGCAACGGGTTGGGAGGGGTCTTGAGGGTACGTAATGTGATAGGAAGAATAGAAATGTAATACTAATCACAGCTTTCCAAGGACAGCTGAGGATTTCAATTGTCGCAAAAGTTTGGTTTTCAAATAGTTTATTCACGTGGCAGTTTCGTGCCGTAGCTCTATAGAACTGCGTTTAATGCTAGGAAGTAACGTTAGTCAAAACAACAAAACTTCAGTAATGCGTCCGATTTCGAGGAAGGTCGAAGTGCTCATTCCAGGCCGATGATAACTGTGACACATACATCTTCGATCTATAGTTAATAGATTGTACATTTCTAGAGACACTTTAATTTTCAGAGTATTTTTCACGTACGGTATTTCATTTAGCCGTTACAGCCTCATAAGGTAAATGGTAAAGTATAATTATTTCCACTGAACAGGTAAGAAAACAAGCTTGGAGTGCCACAGGGATCTGCCTGAGTCAGTTCATAGAACCACCCACCGTTAGTTACCGGTGGGACAATGGCTTGGAGTTAAGCTTCCTGACCCCTCGTCCAGCGAAAGACCTGTAAAAACTTATGGAAAAACCCTGATAATAAACAAAGGCAATGTAATGGGGCCTGTCAAGGATTATACATTTTTCTCTACTATACGTTTTTATTAGAACTTTAAAATTTGGACCTTTGAAAGAGGAGACTGCGTTCTGATATTCGATCACTTATTTAAACGGCCTCTTTAGAAGCCAGAGGGAGAAAATGCAGTGATTAACATGTAATTCATTCAATGAGTCAGAAGACAAGATGTTAGTAATCTCCAAGAACACATTTTCACCACGCTCGGGCACGATGCTTTATACCGAACACCCGCTCCAAACTCTGGCTCACCTGAGGCCAGCAGCCACGTGGTACGGCGTGGTTATCCAGACCTTCCCGGCCACCGCCTCCCCGCCGGCCACTCGGACTGTGATTGCGTCGCCTGCGTCCCCCTTCTTTTCGTAATTGGCAAATGACAGCTGATGGTCTTTCTTCAACATTTCAAAAAGCTTCAATCTTTCTTTTATGAAATTTGGTTGATTTTTCACCTGAAAATCATTAAATACCCTGAGGTTAACGTACACGAACTGCTCAGCAATAAATAACTTCCGCCCCTTCTCAGTACGGCATAGGTCACCGTCCGTGGCTACACCCCCCGCACCACTGCCTCTCTCACGTGTAACACACTCGCACGCAGCCACAGAGTCGCACGATCCAGCACTCATTTGCACACTACCTTACTTTACTGTCTCCTGCCTTTGTCTGAACTCCTCACCCAGACTGGTCCCTCTGAGGCCATGGAGGCCTCCTGTGCACCTGCCTACCGAACACTGATGCTCGATAAACACTCTCAGGCTGTCTCAGTGATTTATACGGAAAAAGCACAGCAGCCGGTTTACTGAACACGAAGGAAAAGCTGTATCATCTCAACTTTTGTAAACTAAGGGGCACTTTATAGCTCTGTGGCTGGCTCATCTCTAGGTTAAGACATCTTGTATCTAAGGTTGCAGAGTTTTAAATATGCTACTGTGCCCCAAAATTTAATTAATAATTGTTTTCATTTAAAAACCCTTGGTAATTGACTATAGAAGCGTAGTTCGATTATAGGTAGTATTTCAGATTATTTCCATTAGCACAAACGTACCTGACCGTCAGGCTCCCTCTCTTCCTCTTTCTTCATATCTTTTTCTTCGTTTTGAATAGAAGGAGGCTGAGAAATAAAGATAAATTATAAGCAACTTATACCAATGACAAGAAAGAGCAATGCACCAGAAACCAGAGGAGGGGACATGCCAGCAGGCAGCCAGTGTCCCACGTTTAGAGGCTCACGGCTGGGCCTTCCTGACCACCACTTACAACCCCCTCAGTGGGCAACCGGTTTTCTGAAGTTCAGTCCTTCCTCTCAGCATTTCCATACACTGTTGCTAAGAAATTTCTTATACTTTACCATATGCAACATATCTAAAAGGTAAATACATTTAATATATTTAATGTCAAGTTTCCCCCCCTTGTCCTAACTAGCTCAGAACCGGCCATCGTTACAGGGAACGGTTTACATACGGAGCTCTTAGTCTTCCTGCCTAAGGAACGGCTGGTGCGCTTTAAACACTCCAGCGTTGTTTTTAAACAATGGAAAGTGTTATTTCTGCTACTGGAGAAAACGTGGGGCAGGCGATTTACTGCAAGAGCTGAGCAATTTGCACCGTGAGGTCACCCCGCGTTTGCTGGAAAGGTAGTGGGCCCAGGGGGTCCAGGGCGCTCTCTGGTGCCGCAGGGCGGAGCCTGAGCTCCAGACCAGGTACACCGCGCGGGCACCGGGAGGGGCGGGGCCGAGGCTGCGTACCCTTCGGGGGCGTGGCCATGGGAATGGAGGCGGGGCGACGAGGAGGGGCGGGGCCGAGGCTGCGTACCCTTCGGGGGCGTGGCCATGGGAATGGAGGCGGGGCGACGAGGAGGGGCGGGGCCGAGGCTGCGTACCCTTCGGGGGCGTGGCCATGGGAATGGAGGCGGGGCGACGAGGAGGGGCGGGGCCGAGGCTGCGTACCCTTCGGGGGCGTGGCCATGGGAATGGAGGCGGGGCGACGAGGAGGGGCGGGGCCGAGGCTGCGTACCCTTCGGGGGCGTGGCCATGGGAATGGAGGCGGGGCGACGAGGAGGGGCGGGGCCGAGGCTGCGTACCCTTCGGGGGCGTGGCCATGGGAATGGAGGCGGGGCGACGAGGAGGGGCGGGGCCGAGGCTGCGTACCCTTCGGGGGCGTGGCCATGGGAATGGAGGCGGGGCGACGAGGAGGGGCGGGGCCGAGGCTGCGTACCCTTCGGGGGCGTGGCCATGGGAATGGAGGCGGGGCGACGAGGAGGGGCGGGGCCGAGGCTGCGTACCCTTCGGGGGCGTGGCCATGGGAATGGAGGCGGGGCGACGAGGAGGGGCGGGGCCGAGGCTGCGTACCCTTCGGGGGCGTGGCCATGGGAATGGAGGCGGGGCGACGAGGAGGGGCGGGGCCGAGGCTGCGTACCCTTCGGGGGCGTGGCCATGGGAATGGAGGCGGGGCGACGAGGAGGGGCGGGGCCGAGGCTGCGTACCCTTCGGGGGCGTGGCCATGGGAATGGAGGCGGGGCGACGAGGAGGGGCGGGGCCGAGGCTGCGTACCCTTCGGGGGCGTGGCCATGGGAATGGAGGCGGGGCGACGAGGAGGGGCGGGGCCGAGGCTGCGTACCCTTCGGGGGCGTGGCCATGGGAATGGAGGCGGGGCGACGAGGAGGGGCGGGGCCGAGGCTGCGTACCCTTCGGGGGCGTGGCCATGGGAATGGAGGCGGGGCGACGAGGAGGGGCGGGGCCGAGGCTGCGTACCCTTCGGGGGCGTGGCCATGGGAATGGAGGCGGGGCGACGAGGAGGGGCGGGGCCGAGGCTGCGTACCCTTCGGGGGCGTGGCCATGGGAATGGAGGCGGGGCGACGAGGAGGGGCGGGGCCGAGGCTGCGTACCCTTCGGGGGCGTGGCCATGGGAATGGAGGCGGGGCGACGAGGAGGGGCGGGGCCGAGGCTGCGTACCCTTCGGGGGCGTGGCCATGGGAATGGAGGCGGGGCGACGAGGAGGGGCGGGGCCGAGGCTGCGTACCCTTCGGGGGCGTGGCCATGGGAATGGAGGCGGGGCGACGAGGAGGGGCGGGGCCGAGGCTGCGTACCCTTCGGGGGCGTGGCCATGGGAATGGAGGCGGGGCGACGAGGAGGGGCGGGGCCGAGGCTACGTACTCCCGCAGGGGCGGGGCCATGGGGACGGGAGGCGGGGCTGCGGGGAGGGGCGGGGCCGCGGGGCTTGCACTCTGCAGGGGCGCATTGCAGGAGCAGGTGACGCAGGTACCCGGCATGCGCAGTGATGTGGGCCTCGAAAGTGGTGAGGTGCCTGAAGAGGCTCAAGGTACTTTCACAGCTACCAACATGCCACCATTCGTCGGTTCAAACGCAAATCCTAAATCCTGGGAAGATTAACATGTCCCTCCCCAGAATGGCTCCTGTCTTCATCATAGTGAATTCCGTCAATCATTATTTTTTCAACTTGCATCAATGTTCTGAAAAGTGGTTTTTTGAGAATCTACGTTCTCTGGCCTCGATGCCAAGGCTGAGCAAGCGCAGAGGCTGCTGGGCCGGGGCACGCGGAAGATCGCCACAAGAGTGTAAATCTGAACGGCAGTTGCTGGCTCCTCAGGCCGGGGCGAATGCCACATACACCTTCATATGCCTCAGAAGCATGGGCACAAACCTTCTGTAATGGTTGGCTTTTGCTAACATTCTTAGGCGTCAGAATGTGGCAAACACCGTTCTAAGCTCTTTCCAAACACTGACTCCAAATTTACAACAAGAGGTACAGTTCTACCCGACTAAGTGACTTGCCTAAGTAAGGTCACACGGCCACAGCATGACAGAGCTGAGGTTCGAACACAAGCCATGTTACACTTAAGGTCGTTACGGTGCCTTTCAGCTTCAGTAAAATTGGATCGAACGTGTCACAGGTAATGAATGCCGTCGGAGTTCTCAGATGGGCCAGCTTGGTTTGGACTGATGCAGTAAGACTGGGAGTGGTCGCTCTGGCAAATAAAGGGTGGCAGCTGTCGGAAAGGTGGATTGGTGAATGAATGCCATCGGGGAGAAAATCAGGAGGCGGGGAGGAGCTGGGGGAGGGGCTAGCATGTGGGCTAAGGCACTAGAGTCACAAAGTGCTCCCAAGGGGACGCTCCATAAAGTTACGGCAGTAAAACCCCAGCATTTTTCCTGATCCTGTCCCCAGTAGCTTCCGGACAGCCCCACAGACTCACATTCTTCCAGTCTTCTCTTCTTCATCCTCTGCCATATGGTTTCTGCTCCTCCCGCCGTGCCGTGACCTACATATTGTCAAATGCTGTGACCGTGCCTGGCACCCCACAAACTTCCTCAGGCTTCTTTGTAGTTTGTCTTTCTTGGGGCCCCACACCCAACCCCCAGGTAACCCCTGGCCTGCTTTCTGTCTCTATGGGTTTGTTTGCATATTCTGGAGTTTTCTATGAGTCATACAGTGTTACTCCTTTTGGGGGGGCTCCTTTCACTTACTGTAATAATTTTGAGGCTTCCCCGTTGTAGGGTAAATGCCTAATGGGCCTCTTTGGACTTCAGAGACGACGTACACCTCATTGGAACGTGTCGCTCTGACCCCATTGTTATGTAACTCAGGGGACTGCAGATTTGGAGTAGGACCGAAAGCAGAGGAAGGTCTCAAAGCACGTCAAGCGGCTCTGACGCTACCTTTACACGTGGACCTCACGATTTGACAGACCCGGCAGTGTGTGAAGTGTCCCTCGGACGTGAGGGTGGCGCGTGAAACCTCTGACAGCCCTTCCGGGCGAGTCACAGCATAGCCCTTCATCCATGTCATGCACGCGTACAACGTGAGCGTCCCGATAAAGAAGTCTGAGAGTAAAAATGGCCTGCGACAAAAATTTGGAGAGGGCAAAGGTCGGCAGGCGCCAGATGTCAGGGGGGAGGGAGGAGGACCACAGAGGGTGGCCAGGGCAGCGACGCTGCTCTGCACGACACTCCGATGGTGGCCGCGTGTCATTACACGTGTGCCCAACCCCACAAGATGTGCCACACCGCGAGGGAACGCTCCCGTAAAGTGTGGACGCTGGCGATCGGGCTGTGCGGTGGGTTCATCGATGGTGACGGACACGCCCCTCTGGTGGGTTTGACAATGGGGAGGCTGTGAGCTCGTGGGGGAGGGGTGTGGGGACTGGACAGTAAGTTCTCACGTAACGTCGTTGGTGCTGGGGCTTCCAGCAAAATGACGCGCAGCGAAACCGACCTTCCCACAGGCCGATGCATGGGAAGAGGGTCAGGTTCCCACTGCAGCTCAGCAGCGTAATCACAATGGCATTGAATGAAGCGACATCATTCGAGGACCTGCCGCACATTCTGTTCCATTGTGCTGAGAACCTAAAACTGCTCTAAAAAATAAAATACTTAAAGAGAAAGAAAAAGAGATGTCTCAAGAGACTGCAAATACCACAAGCAGGCACCATTTCCCTCGGGGGTTTCACTGTGGGGCCCGAGCACCACAGTGGCGTGAAGGGAGTGGCGGGGATTCTGTGACGGTCCCCACCCCTTCGTGGGCGCAGAGTGCTTCACGGTATCGCCACAGCCTGGCCCCGGGTTCATACCGTCCGTGGATGTCGTAGAATGTGAGGCTTATTGTTACTCAGGTGAGGCGAAGCCGACGGCTCAGGAGGCCACTGCCATTGCAAAGACAGTTGCCAAGAGGAACACGCACGCGTGCCGGGCAGGGCCACACGCGGAAGCCCCGCGGTTGATCAGGAGGCAGAGGGAGTGGGAGTCTGGTTTTGCAGCGGGCTCTGGGGTTCTGGGGCTGTCCCTCGTGTCTGGTACCTGGCCCGGGGTGCTGAGGACAGGTATGTGGTGGCCTGGAAGGGGGCGGTCGGGGTGTGGGCTCTGGATCGAGTGGCTTGCACGTGGAGGTCACGCTTGCAGGCGAGTCCTTCGCTGTCTTGAGGAGGCGGCTGGTCCTGGGAGAGGCCGGCTCTCCGGAGTCAGCAAGGTCTCGGGGTGTCAAAACATCAGAAGCACGTGGCGAATACAATGGAGTGTGGTGGTGCGAAGTTATTTTCTCAAGGTCAGACGCGAGGCCGGAAGCAAAGGCAGGAGAGGTCTTAGGGTGACCACCACGACACCAAGGAAAGCAAGGGAGTTTTGATTTCTGAAAAATAAATCTTCCACCCAGAGGGGGTAGAAAAATATCTGCCTGGCTAGAGTTTACAACAACCACGGGTCTTTTTATTGGTTTCCCAGCTTAGAAAAGAAAGAAACACTTGGGCTTCTTTAAATCATTCTGCCCCCCCGCACACGATCTTGGGCGACTCGTGGAAGACACACGTGACGTGGGTAACAGAAGGGTCCCAATGCCATAATTCACTCCCATGGGCAGGTGGAGGGGAATAGGACAGAGCCCCTGGGGGAGAGAACTGGTCCCCTGTAGGCGCAGCCCGGGAGTGTCCTGGGGTCACTGCAGCGCCCGGGAGGTGCTGCTGGGCAGGTGGCACATCGAGGCTGGCTCAGAGCCATCGTATTATGTCTGTGCGATCCACAGTGAGGTATTGCTTGTGACAGAGGCCTCCCCGGAGCCAGCAGTAATCTGTCCTTCTAATCTGGCTTCGTTAAGTGGACACCAGGGCCAGATCAGAGGGGTGGGGTCATTTATGGGACCGAGTCATGTAACCAGGCGATCACGCGGAAGTGTTCAGATTTCTAAAGAAAAGAGACGCCGCCGCCAAGAAGTAGCACTCAGTAGGCAGTTTAATAAAACCGAAGCACCGTTATGCCACAGCTGGCTCCGGCCTCCGGCCTCCACCGCGGCTGGCTTTCCCGCAAGGCTGTGCCTGACCCCAAACCGCAGTGGCCGGAGAGGCGACCGGCACAGCTCCCAACGCTTGGGCGACACCATTCAGTGCAGACTGCGAGCGCGTTACATTTATAGCGCTGAAAACCATTCGGGGGGTGCAAGGGGGAGCCTGGGGGAACGGTCCTCTGGGGACGAGAGGAAGAATCTCGACGGAACAGGACGCAGCCATCCCGCACCCCTTCGTCATCTCTGGAAGGTGGCTTCTGCAAGGGGCTAATTAGAGCAGCGCAATCCGCTTAGGCCACGCGGTCAGCACCCTGGTCAGCACCGCGGGCTTAATCCTGCCTCCCCTCCCCCTGAGGCCTGCTCAGTCCCCGCGCAGGTGAGCTGGCCCGCAGGTGTCCGTGTGGCGCGGACATTGCCCACGGAGCCCAGAGCCGCGCGGCCCGGAGAGGGGACGTTTCTTCGGCTCTGTCCGGGCCAAGATGCTTGAGGGCCGGGCCGGATCGTGGTTCTATCTCTGTGAGTCAGCGACTCAGGCCGAGAAGGAGAAGAGATGCAGGCGGCTCTCGGAAATGCCCGCGACCTACAGAGAGACGATCCTGAGGGACCTGAGCGTGAGCCGGCTGCTCCCTCGCCTGGTGTACGACGGGGTCTTCTCGGTGTGGGAGTACCGGGACATCCTCTCCCGCGACGGCCACCCGCAGCGCGTGGAGTCCTTCCTTCTGAAGCTTTGCTCCAAGGGTCCGAAGGCTTTCTGTGCCTTTTGCTCTCACCTGGAGGCATTCTGCCCTTACCTGCTCACCTGCTTCTTCCTGTATTACCAAGGTAAGGGTGTAGTTTGCTCTGCAAAGTAATAGGTTTCACGATGGTCCCATCAAAGTACCTGGTGCCCCAGCCACACTGTGTAAGGTCAGCACAGCATCGATCTTATTTTCATAGAAACACCCAATATCTCTCTCTCTCAAAATCTCATGCTACAGAAGTAAATGTCCGCGATGCCAAATAAAACCTTACGTCGCCCCTGGGACAGCCTGGGGCGTGATTTCAGTTATCTGATAGAAAGGTTTCACCTTCCCTGTTTGGACGGGGACTTTTAAGTGCAACCCGTAACACATCAATAGGTTAAAGACGTTGGGGACTTTTAAGTGCAACATCAATAGGTTAAAGACGTTGGGGCTGAGCTTTCGCTCTACAGGTGAAGGCACAAAATGATCACGGGTCCCCAAAATGTTGAGTCACCGTATGACCCAGCAATTCCTCTCCCAGGATTATACCCAAAAGAAATGAAAACGTATGTCCACCCAAAAACCTGTACGAGTGTTCACGGCAGCGTTATTCGTAATAGTCGAAAGGTAGAAAGACCCCAAATATCCGTCGACTGACGAATGGCTGAGCGAGCCTAGTGTATCCACACGGTGGAAGGTAATTCTGCCGTAAGAAGCAATGAGGACCTGACGCATGCTCTGACGTGGATGGACCGTGCAAGCCTCATGCCAAAGAGGAGAAGCCAGACACACCAAGCGTCCAGACTACATCAATCCACAGACGCAGAGCAGATCAGAGGTCGCCGGGGGCTGGGAGTGGGGGATGGCGGGTGACCGTAATGCGCACAGTGTTTCTCTTGAGGTTGATGAAAATGTCCTGGAATTAGGTAGTATGACGACTGGGCGTGTCTATGGATATACTAAAACCCACCGAATTGTATCACTTTAAAAGGGTGGCTTTTATTTGTGTATTATGTAGCAATAAAGCTGCTATTTTCAGAAATTAGCACAGAAAGACTTCCCAGGTGGTCCTCTTCCTCTGAAGGCGCCCTGGACTTGCCTATCGCAGTCTCCCTACCCTCTTTCTTCCAAAGAGAAAGGCTCCTCTCCCGGGAAGAGGGGACGCGCGCTGGTCGGCATAATGAAGGAATGACGAGTGGGGGAGGGGAGCAGGACGGGAGAGGGCGTGGAGCTGGACGGGGGAGGGGTCTGGGGAGGGCGATGACGGCAGGCGTTCTGTAGGGGTGATGGGGACAAGGCACCAGGAGGGCGTCTGTATCCGTGATGCTGCGGCCTGCGTACGCGGGCTCTCTTTGGAGGCGCTGAGAATTGCAGGAAAAGCTGGGAGCTATTTCGAAGCAGCGTTTGGTCGTTGGTCTTCCCTGGTCCCCAACATTTTTCCAAGACCGAACCGTAAGGGCCCCAGCTTTACACCAGTGACGTATATTTTAGGTTTGTCTTAATGGAAAACCATCCTTGGCGTTTAGGGTAGTCGTCGTGAATCACAGTGTCATCGTAAACTCTCCTACACCACGGCCCTGATAATTTTCAGTAAAATGGTCCATCCATGGAAGCCGTCTAATTGGCGAAGATGAATATTTATGAATGGCTTATTTACACATTATTTTACGCTGTCACGTAATATGTTTTCATATATTATTTCAGGCTATAACGCAATATAAATTTATCAGAGAAGTATTTGTTCATCCATCCATTTATTAACTCAATACAACTTTGCAGAGTACTGTGGCACACGAGACCAATGCAGTCCTGTATTTTTTGTCATCAAGTCCTTATTGCTACTAAATGTCTCTCGTACATTCACAAAAACGTCGATAAATATTTTTTACAATGTAGTTTAAAACGCTGATGAGTCAAAAATAGCTTGACTATTACAGTAATTATCTAATTTTTTAGGTAAGGGACAATGACAGAGCAAGTCTCATTTGTTGTTTAATTTTGCTTGTAAGGAAATAAACGGCCGAGAAG
>NW_006432224.1:2291932-2296403 GCF_000325575.1 Pteropus alecto | reverse complement strand
TGGCGGGGCGTCGGCTTTAATTATTGTCTTTACTATTTTAATTCTTTAAAAAATTCCAAAGGTTATCTGTCCAAATGTTAACACTCGTCGGATCTAGAATTGGAAACACAGATATCTAGTACGTTATTTTCTGTACTTTTCTGCATCTTTAAACATGCTCCTAAGTACAAATGAAAACAGAAGTATTTGATTTTCGAAAGAAACGATCTCATTATGGTGGTAGATACACAGGTCTATGCCAGTGGTAGCAGTTTATGGAACTACACAACCACCAGAGAAAAACTCACACGAACACGAGTGCGTGTGAAGCCCGCGTAACCTGAGTGACGTCAGCAGTCAGGCCTTGCCCCGGGATCGACTTCTTGGTTTTGAAGATCGTGCTAGGGATGTGTCACTTATCGCTGGGGGCCGAGTGAAGGGGACATGGGAACTCTCTGTGTTAGTTTTACAACTTGTACGTGAGCCTTAAACTACTTAGAAGTTGTAAAATATGTAAGTGTGTAAATCTATATCTATATCTATATGTAGATACACACACAGCAATAGGATGATCGGTGTGTGTGTGTTTATGTAGATACACAGCAATAGGATGATCAAAATTTAACGGGAGAGATTATTTTTAAAAAATAAAATTCCGAAATGTTCCTGCTCTGGGGCTTCCCGGATGCCATGTCAACGGGCAGAATTTAGAGCTGTCGACCAACATTGTGATTCTGGGGTAATATCCGGGCTGCCAGGCCTCGCCTTCCGGCAGCATGGGGCTCCCCAGCCGTGCTCCGCGGGGACCGCCCTTTGTAGGTACCCCCGAAGGGCTGCTTCGAGATGGCCTGTGATGACCCCCACCCTGAGGAGGAAATCCAGGGTCGGGGTAGGATCAGCTCGTATACACGCCAAGGAGCCTCGTAGTCACCACAACACGCAAGGGCCAGCCGCCATCACCGGAAACGTGTCCTAGTGGCCAAATGCCTCCAAGTGACCGAGCTGGAAAGGCTCCAAGTTAGCAGCGATGCTTCAGCGAGCTCTGTGGAAGGCAGAATTATCCCATCAGTGTAAAGGGGAGGCAAGCTAGAGAGACCACAGGGCACAGGACAGGGAGACCACAGGGCACAGGGACACTGGACTGTCTCATGTTTGGAAAACACTGGTTATTATGACAGATCACTTGTGCGAGGGGGCATGAGAAGAATGCCCAGCATCCCTAATTATAGGGGGAAAGCCCCCATGTGGGGACGACAGGCTCATCCCCATGGAACTTCCCGCGGCTCACGGTGGCCACTGCCCTGTCCCATCGGAGTGGGAGGATCCGGAGCTGGAGGACGATTTAAGTGTTCACGGAACATGGGGGGGAGGGCGGTCCTAAAGCTGAGGGCCATCTCTCGGGGCGAGGCTTTTCGTGGCGCTGAGATTCGGTGTGACCTCACAGGTTTGGGACCCAGCACTGGGCATACGTGGCGGGAGGAGCTCGAGGGAGGAAGAGAGGGCCGGTAACAGAAGGATGCTACGTGAGGCCGAGGGGCGGGCGGGCCAGGGGTGGGCCAGGAGGTTGGCGGGAGGGCTTCGGATGCTGAAGGGGTCCCCCCGAGGGTTTTCATGGGGCGCCGCCGGCTCTTCGCTAGGGAAGCTCACCCCTTGTGACGACGGGAGGTGGGTCAAGAGGCCACAGGGGAGAAACTCGCAGGTTTTGAATCAAGTGTAGGGAGAAGGTGCCCCAAGCTAAGGCCAACCTCGCGGTCAGGGCCTGGGCGGCAAAGGCGTTTATCCTGGATGTTAAAAGTCAGCAGAATCTCCCTGTGACTCTGGCTCCCGATCCTGGTCAGTAGCTCACATCGAGGGGGATCCTGGCCCCTCCATTCCGTGAAGCCCTGTTTCTGTGAAGCCCATTTTATCGCAAAGAAGGTGGGTTCTCAGGCCAACCCCCAGAATCAGAAAAACCCCAGCATGCGCCTTTGAAAAACCGCCCCTCCGTTCCTGGCCCAAACCAGCAATTACTTCTTTCCAACAATCGTTATTTTTAACAATCCATCTTTCAATGAACTAATGGGAAATTTATCTAGAGAAATGTGAACTGAATAATTTTCGTCCTTCCGTATGCAGTTCGTAATCTCCAGCAACATACACCTGTAGAGACAAAGAGCGAGCCCCTCGCCAGAACTGTGACCCCTGTCTGTTTGTCATAATGCAGAGCGAACCCACAGGATCGTGCAGGACGCGTCCGCAGCAGAAGCAGAAGCAAGACTTGGAGTTCGGCCTGAACCTGGCGATGCCCTTGAGCCTGAAGGTCAAGAGCAGATTCCTCGATTATCTAACAGGTACGCGTGTCTCGGTGTTTGTGGCCCTTCGGAAGTTCCGCCTTTGACTTCCGTTTCGTTCGTTCCCCGTGGTTCTCTGTCCATGTGCCTTCTCGCCACGCACGTGTCATTTAGCCGATGCCGTATTTTCTAGGACGCGCCCAGGCCACTGGGTGACTTCTTGGCTCGCCCCACAGTATAGAAAGCAGTATTTGTCGCAGGCGGTCGATGCCGTTGAAGTGTGTGCCTGACTGTCCTTAGGCGTCGTCGGGGTCCAGAGAGGCTTAAAGTGGCTCCGATAACTGAGCGCGCTCAGCAGCGAATTTCTAAAACCGGAATGGGGTAAGCATTGTGCGGTGGTCCCCCTAAAACATCTGCGAGGCCCCTCTCCCCAAAATACCTCACTCCTCGACTCTCGCGGGGTCTTCTGGAGTAGCTCGAACGTGCGTGGCTCCTTCGTCGGCTCCTTCGGCTCACGACTGATGTGTTTTCTGGGCCAGAGTAAAACTTGAGGTGCGGTGACCGCTTCCTGCCAGAACCGACTCCGATACGGAGGGTTTGGCCAAACCGAGAACTCCAAGCCACCGTAGAACGGTCCCGACTTCGGTCAGTGTCCTTCTCACCTCTCAAAGGGACAAAAAGTGTAAGCCACTGGTTTTCTTTAATGTGCTTATGTATGGCTTGCTGATGAATATCTGAGTTACGATAATTAGTAAGTACCGCAGAAGAATGTCCAGGGCGACGTTGAGTGTGTTTGTTTAGCATGTAGAATTGGTCGTACTGTTCCTCGGGCTTATTAATGTAAACATGGACGGGGGCCACGTGTCGGTCTGCTCACGTTCTGTTTTCTGTCCTTTCTCTGACTGTGGAGTGCCACGTGGTCTCGGGGCCAAGCTCTCAGAGGCCCCTGTGACTCCTGACCTGGTGGGATGGGTCAGGAGTCACCCTCCGGCTGGGGCTGGGTCTGTGGCTCGGGGCTGAGCCCCTCCCATGGACAGCGTGACCTCCGGGCAGCCATGTTCGGACACTGTCCCACGGTGCAGGTGTCCCCAGGGTTCGTCAGAGAAGGCCCCTGTTTCCTGTCCCATTCCGCTTGTTTTCAGCAAGGAGTAAGGTTGCAAATCTCTCACATTGCTCATTCCTATCGACAGGAGGACTGTAATACATAGGAAGGTTTTCCTTAAAGATTTGTTGATTCAGTGAGCAAAACAGAATAAGCACATTATGGTTCTTAAAAAAATAATTTATGGCCTAGACACTGACGGTTATTCTTCAGACCCTTTATAGTTGAGTTGTGACATCCAGTAGCTTAAATCGTTAGGTTTACCCGTGTCAAGCAAATCGACGTCGCTTTTATAAAACAATAATTAAAGCAAGAAAAAATAGATTCACATTGAATCTCGTGTGTGATTGAACTAGAGTTAGACCCAGAAGTCTGATAACGTGCTTAGAATTAAAAATATTGGTAAACTGAGTGTAAATGCCTTTTTGTATCTGAATTGGATCGAAAATTTTCCAGATTACCTGAAACATTCTCATCGACGCCCTCCGGTCGTCGTAGGAGAAACGATCCGTTTAAAAAAATTCTTTTCTCCACCCTCTATAAATCACGTTAAATAAAGATAACCGTATTCTAAACACATCTTTCAAATCGAAAGTGTTTTTCTTTCGGGTTGTGTTTCCTGGAAAAACACACAAACTACAGTCGTTCCGAGTAAGAAAAATCCAAGCAGGACTCACTTCTGTAACGCAAACACGTGGCTGTAATTAACGTCGACCACAGTGATCGTTTACTATCCTAAAACACAATCTATCGAGAATCCGTACCCGAGACACATCCGAGAGCTGGGACCATTTTCAAATCTAATATCAGGGCACATGAGCTGCTAAGACTTTATTCATCTATATGAACTCGCTTGATCAAACCGATTGTGAAGAGTAGAAGATTCCGTTCTCTCCTCCCCCCGTTGATGGTTTAGAGGCGGTCGCTGTGTGTGTAGTTAGCTGACTGTTGAGATGGATCCGCCCGTGTCCGGCTAAGAGAAACCACAGTGCTCTCGGCTCACACGAGAATGGAGCTGTGTCACCGCTAGGTGGCAGCACGAGGTAGTTATTAAATTCCACGGGGTTTCAACTTGGCATTGACATTGCTTTTTTCCCTCCAGGAGTAAATCACTCTTCAT
>NW_006432224.1:2279475-2290562 GCF_000325575.1 Pteropus alecto | reverse complement strand
TTAAATTAATATATATTAAAGGATACAGCCGGTTTTTAATATGGGAAAAGTCCATCCTTTTCTCAATAAAAACTGAGCAAATGCTTACGGACCACGACAGGGCTAAGTGGCATTCGGATCGCAAAGTAAAAGGCGGCCCCTGCCCTTGTCAAGGACACACGTCCACATTCGGAGGAACCAAGCGCGTGCTGTCGGAAAGGACACGGGCCCCATGCCACCAGATGGCGGATCGGGGGTCAGCAGCGTGAAGGGCTGGGTGAAAACCGCACCCAGGGAGAGGACTTCTTGGAGGAGAAGCGATTTCAGTGGTTCGCAGGTCACTGGCTCTTGCCCCGGCTGTGTCCCGGGTCACACGGAGAGCTTCGTAACACACCGGCGCCTGGGCCCGGCCTCCAGAGATCCCGAATTAGTGGATCCGATGCTCCCCAGGCGAGTCCAGTGTCGGTCCCAGGACCGCCTGCTGGCCCGGGAATCCAGCTTGAACCGGAACGTGAGTCAGACTTGTGGCTTAGCACAAGGTTGGGTTCTGCCGACATCCGGTCAGGACGATAGCACAGTACGACACTCACTGGAAGCAGCGGCAGGCAGATCCGCCCTCTGGGACACGGGCCCCGGACCTTCCTGCGTCCCGTTTTGAGTAGCGCCACTAAATCAAGAGTGGACTCCGCACGGGGTTACCGGGATAGAAGGAACGGGCAGCCATGGGGGTACCAGGGAGAGGAACGGGGAGAGACGGGTGTTTCAGACGGCCCCGTCTGTGGCTCTGATGACACTCGTTAGTCTAAGCGTCTAAGCACACGCGTCCGTGCCCCATCGTAAACAGACACCAGACGGTTATTATTGCCGAATGACAACTGAAGGTATTAAGAAATGGGCAGCGTTTCTTCCCTTTTTTTCTAGAGTTTCCCCCTTTTCGGTGCTCTTAATGTTTTTAAGCGAAAATCCATGTTTAACATACCTCTCTCTGTATTCCGCAGCCTTCTCTACGGTGCTGTGCAGGTTAGCTCAGAGTCTAGCGCAGAATATGCGTTCGATAGACGATTTAAAAGCATTTTTACTGGGGAAAATCTCCAACATACGCAACGTGAACAGAATAGTGTAATGAGCCCCTATGCACCGGCTCCCCGGCATCCGTAATGAGCACCCTGCCACCGCCGCTGCTTCTTCTGGGACCCCACCCGTCCCTGCCCCGCACCCAGCCATTGATTTTTTTTTTTTTAGTTTTATTGGAGGTAAAAATTGTACATATCAGAACTCCATGGTGACAGAATTGGCTGTACGATCGTGACAAACGTCCACACCTGTGAAAACAGTTCCTGTCGTGTCTCTCTCTGGGTAATCTGTCACCAACGGGGGGCAACTAATGTCATTTTTCTTACCTGAGATGATTTTGCCTATTCTCAAATGTCATCTAAATGAAACACTGTGTTCACTCTTCTGCGTCCAGATTCCTTTGCTTCACGTATTATCTTGGAGGCTCAGCCAGTCGAGAAATATTTTTTGAAGGAAGGAATTCTGGACTAGGAAGAGGCGGGGGAGCGCAGGCTCCCGACAAGGCAGGGCCTGGGCACGTGGGTTGGCATCAGTCCGTGCCCGTCCCTGCAGGCTGGGAAGAAACTTTGACTCCCTCTTCCCGGCCCCCAGCCAGCAGCCTCCTTCCCAACTGCCGAGGGGGCCCGGGGGCCGATGCTCTGCGCCACGTCCCGCTGCCTGCTGCTCTCATGAGTCATCGCCGTGCCTGTGAGCGGCGGTGCCCGCAGGCGACCTCTGCTTGGAGCCGGCACGGTCGCATCTCCCGCTGGAGAGTTGGCATGCTCGCGAGTCCCGTCCACGCCCCCTGGACAGATAAAAAGAGCGAGCTCAGAACTTGGCACCGGCCTTCGAGAGCTCGTTCAGGCCTCCCGAACCTGAAGGTCAGGGGTACACAGAGCCTGAGAGAGGCAGGCAGGGAGCCGCGGGCCAGGCGGGGCGCCAGGAGCCGCCAGGGCCCCGGTTCTCCAGCTCGGGGCCTGGCCTTGAATGGCTAGGGGACAGAGCGAACTGCCAGGCCGGTGTCGATTGGCGTGGGTGCAACACAAGGTCAGGGGACCGAGCTGGGGAGCCGTGGGAGAACTCAAGGGGGAGGGCGAGCCGGGGACAGCAGGGAGCGGACACTTCGCCCCGGAGCGGACACGTGCACCTCATTTTATTGCACGCATCTGTCCAGTGAGCTGGGCTGCCATCTGGACGACCAGGTCTGTCCTTGAGAAGTCTCGGGGACCCCTCCTGGCATGTCCGCCACTCAGCATTTTCCTCCTGATTCCCAGAGAACTGACTGATGAGACTGACCTTGGCCATGATGACGTCAAACCCCACAGGCGAAAGGAGCCGCCTGCCTATTTTTTGGACACAGAATAAGGCCTAGGAATTGTTTTGCCTTGATGGCGGTTGCCACTTTTCTAGAAATGGTCTCTCCCTGTGTTAGGCCGTCTGCCTGTTCGGTCTCACAGAGCTCTCATGGGAGCCCAATGAGACGATGTTTACAACCGCGTTTTGAGAAGCTTGGACGGATGTCAGATATTCAAACCACGTATTGTTGTTGTCATCGCTGGCGCTTTAAACAATCGTTTGTCGGAAACGATCAAAGCTTTCGGGAGGAGTTTGGGCTCCCAGCGCAGCTGATGCTGGCTCGCAGCCACCATGGCGGTTCACTATCGACGTTCCTCGGTACTTTTGAAGTGGACGTATTTCCACCCCCTTTTTGGCTTAAGTGTCAGCTTGAAATCATAGGCTAGTCATGGTTTTATTCAGAGATTCCACCAACCGAAGATGCATTTGCTCTTCAAAGTAAATACGATAACCTCCATTTTCTTGTTCAAGACCGTAGAGCAAGTGGCCAGCACCCAGACCCAGGCCATGCGTTCCTTCTCCCCGGGGCACACAGAACTTACTCCCCATCAGAGCCACTGGACCCAGATCTCTTCATTAGATATAAGACACCCAGGTCTTTGGGCCCCCCACGATAACTGGGGATTCGTCCCCCAGCGTAGAAAACCCAATTATGTGTGCAAACTCCCGAGAGACACAAATTTCTGCCACAGTTGAATATCGATAAATGTCGATGGATAAAAGGGGTCGATTTGTATTTTGTAAAAATTTTTGATGGAAATGCCATATTTTCATCAAACTCTAATCCACGTAACCGTGCACGTCCGTATCATATATAAATGCTGAAAATGTTCTTCCCGGCGGGTTACGTCTGGCTCTGTGCCATTAAATATCCACATTAAATGAAGCATCATCCCGTCTTAAGATTTCTTCATTTACATGAAGAGACTCCAGGGTGTAACACTTTAATCTATAAAAAGTACTAACGAAAAGTAACCGTTACCATGGCGACACACTGCCTGCATCAGTGGCGCTTTGGAGCTGAGCATCTCAGACGAATCAGAGGCCCACGGAATGGACTCTAGATCTGTTACCACTTGGAGGGTCACGCCCCAGTTCAAAGGGAGACCTCAGAGCTTGCCCCAGACGGACGCTATTTTAAAATTCCCGCGGAGTATTTCATTTTATATATATATATATATATATTTGGAGAGGACACGTTTTCGAGCCCTCGGGTAAAATGCACGTGACAAAATCGACCGCTTTAACCGTTTTTACGTGTGCCGCTCAGTGGCGTTAAAACATCTAGAACGCTGCATGGCATCGCCACACCCAATTCTAGAATTCTCCGTCTTGCAAGACTGACTCTGCACCCATGAAACGCCAGTTCCCCGCGCCCCCCCCCTCGTCCCCAGGCCCCTGAAAACCACCGTTTGACTTTCTGTCTCTCTGACTTGGACTCCTCTGAGTGCCTCGGAAATGAAATCGCACAGGATGCGTCTTCTTACGACTGGCTTATGTCACTCAGCATAACGTCCTCGAGGTTCCTCCACGTGGCGGCAGGTGTCAGGATCCCCACCTTGGTCAGGTGGGATAATAATGTTCCATCCTATGTACAGACCGCATTCGTAGAGCCGAGTTCGTGACATGCTTCATCTTCCTAAAAAATCTTCAGGTTTTTGCTCAGTTTGTTAACACTAATATCTTCAGATAAGTGATTTTCTTTAGCACACGGTACAAAAGACCGCCGAGGAGATCCTCGATGCGAGTGGCAATAATCCGCTTTAACGCGGTCACTTCCCCGCCTTCTGGTCTGTTATTTTCCCGGAGATAAAAATAGACCGAGATTTCAACCTCAGAGCAAAGAGCTGTTTATTGTGTTTATTTAGTGTGTTATAATTAAAACTGTCGCGAATTCTGCAGCTTCGTTTTGCAGAGGCTGAGAAAACCTTTTTTTCAGTTTGGTTCAAGTAAATTCACACTTCCCGAATTCCGTTTTGTGTTTTAGCATCTAAAAATGAACCTCGACTTAAAAACAAAATGCAGCCACACCCTTGTGGCGTGCCTGGCCTCCTGTAGACACAAAAGGGTGTGCGCCACGCCCAGCGTGCGTCCAAACGACACCTTCCTACACTCGGCCCAGGCCACGTGACTAGACGTGCCACGGAGGACGTTGCTGCTCGCACGTGCGTGTTTCTCGAACTTTCGATGGAGGTCGGCTCCCCGACCCCACCACGGGCTCTACTCTCACTTTTAGGAGTGAATTCTTTTTCGATTAAGCAAATCATTATGAGGAAAAAGCGAGGTCGCCCTGAGAGTAGTCAGTCACTGTATTTGCCGCCAGTTTTGGAGACGCAGGAGGAGCCTTAGGGACGGAGGGGACGTTTGTGGCCCGGGTGCGCCGTCCAGCGCTGCATCCTGGCGGCTCCGCCCTCAGCAACCCTCCCGCTCGGTGTAGCCGGCAGCTGGCACGCGGGCTTCTGCGACATCGAGGATGCGAAGCCAGTGTCTGCGCAAGGTCAGAGGTCAGAGGTCATAGCGTCATCATGGCAGCAGCCTCAGTGACCACACGCAGCCCATATCCCAAGGAGAAGTCTTTCTGCATCTTTCCTACTCTCCGACCTTCCAGAACTTTCTGGTCCTGCTGCTCCGGAGGCGGCGGGGTGTCAGTATGCTTTTGTGGGTGCGAACGCCTAGGGCAGAGCGGCCTGGGCCTTGGGGGCAAGCGGGGGGCAGCAGCCCTGAGGCGGAATCAGCCTGGGTCAGCATCCGGCCACCCTGGCCAGCACGTGGCCCGGACATGCACGACCCCGCTGCGCCTCCTGTCCCAGACCCACGTGGAGCACTTATAAACTGGGACACACTGGGCCGCACTGGGCCATACTGGGCCGCACCGGGCCATACTGGGATGCACCAGGCCATATTGGGACGCACTGGGCCATACTGGGCCGCACTGGACCATACTGGGACGCACTGAGACTCACTGAGATGCACTGGACCATACCGGGACACACTGGGACTCACTGGGATGCACTGGGACATAGTGGGATGCACTGGGACTCACTGGGCCATACTGGGCTGTACTGGGACACACTGAGACGCAACTGGGACACACTGGGCCATACTGGGATGCACTGGGACTCACTGGGATTTACTGGGATGCACTGGGATGCTCTGGGACGCACTGGACCATACTCGGACGCACTGGGACTCACTGGGATGCATTGGGACTCGGCCATACTGGCCTGTACTGGGCCGCACTGAGACGCAACTGGGACCCACTGGGACGCACTGGGTTGTACTAGGATGCATTGGACCATACTGGGATGCACTGGGCCATACTGGGACACACTGGGCCATACCGGGATGCACTGGCTTGTACTGGGATCCACTGGGCCATACTGGGATGCACTGGGCCACACTGGGATGCACTGGGACGCACTGGACCATACTGGGACGCACTGGGACTCACTGGGACTCATCGGGATGCCCGGAGACGCACTGAGCGTCAGGGCGGTGAGTGTGCACCGTAAACCAAAGCCCATGAGCCGCACTGGACTTGGCTCTGAAGTGGCTTCACGTTTGAAATCCTAGCTCCCCTGTCATGGCCTCTGGACCTCGCCCTTGGCTGCCAACGGGGACGTCACACCTGCTTCCTCTGCCGGGAAGGGCGGCATCAATGCGGGCTTCAGAACCGGCCTGATGGGGCCCTCCAGGCCCTCCGCCCGGCGACGTCCAGGGTGGGCGACAGAGCTGCCCTCCCACCGCCGTCTCGGAAGAGGGTCTCAGTGCGCTTGTGGGCCGCGTGGGGTCCGGGCCGATTCTGAACCGTCGCAGGGCAAGGAGCTTGGGTGGCCCTGTGACCGGCACCTCCCAGGGCTGCGGTGGGACCCACTTCCCTGGCACTCCAGGCAGGGGTCTTGGGATGGGGGCGGGGAAGACACACTCACACATACACACACACACACACGTGTGAACACACACACACGTGTGAACGCACACACACACCATTGATTTTCAGGCGCAGGGTAATCTTCATGTAGCTGCTTCATAATCGGAACTGTCACTGCCTCAGACGGGGAGAATCATTTTCATAATTTTGAAGACAGGCGACAGGCCCCCTTCTTCAGCTCCCAGTCCCCAAAGCGCTGATCTTCGACGGAGGGGATGTCACCTCCATCCCCAGAGGGGCCTTTGACAATGCCTGGAGATGTCTGTGCTTGTCAGAACTTGGGGGCGTTACAGGTATTTAGTGGGTAGAAGGCTAAGCATCCCACGACGGCCCCCCAGCGAAGAATCATCCTTCCCCAGACGCCACGGCGCCACCGTCCAGAGACCTTGCTCCGAGGCAAAAAGTACAAGAAACGAGTCTAAGAATTAAGCTCTCGATGGTCACCACTTAATAAAGTGCCTGTCCTTGGAACAGCCACTGCTCTTCCTCCCAACTAGAATTCTCGCTGGAGCTCCGACGCAGGAAAGGAAGCAATTTGGAAAGTCACGATATCCCAAACACCCGATGCCCTAGAATTCCGTGCAGTGGGGACACGGGTCTCCCCGTCAGGGGAGGTTTGCTGCGTTCACTTGGGTGGCACGTGGCAGCCATCGAGCCGCTGCCCACGTGCTAAGCATTCTTCGAACGTGTGTGATCTCGTCTGATGCTCACGACGGCTCCACGAGATGCTCGTACACCTGTGTGCTCGTGTGAGTCCTATAAACCGCCAAAGAGATCTTGCAAAATTGCCCTCCGGAAAGGTTACTCTGCTGTATTTTCCAGTGAATAACACGTGGGAGTAATTTTCCCCACATCCTCACCAACGCCGGGTATAGGGAATTTTTAAAATCTGGTAGTCGACCATCATCGTGTCTATGGTTCACCTCCTAAGAGTGATGTCACGCATCTTTTCACGTATTTATAGCCGTTCTTTCTATTTCTTTTTCTGTGAGATGCTTCCCTACTTTTCTATGGCTTATTTATTCTTTTCTTTCAGCCTTGTAATGGTTCTTCATTTATTAGAACACTTATTATGTATCACCGATATTTTGCCCAAACTTCTCTTTTGTACTTTTTTTAATAGTACTTTTCTGTTCAAAGGAGCTTAGTTTTTCTGTCCTCAGATTGAGCGATCTTTTCCCAGTTTCTTGAGCCTCATGTTGTTTGTGGAAGGTTCTTCCCTACCGAAGACTATCAAAAATATTGACTGTTCTTTCTTTCTTCTCGATTCTCATCGTGGAACTCAAATCTTTGATCCACGTGACATTGGCACGCTAAGTTCGCATGCGTTTATGTATCTTAACGTGGTAAGAATCACAACTAGATCACGTCTACGTTCTTAGCGCAATGCAGATTTCTGTCGAGGTGACTCCGTCTTTTGAAATTTCCCAGAAACCTGACTCGAATCGCCACGGTACACCAGAAGGGAGCCTGACCCACGTCCACGGTTTCCATGGGCTCCGGAGGCCGGTCCTGACTCTCTGCCTCGGCCGAACTCCTCATCTCCCTTGTCACCCACCTGTCACCCAATTCTGCTCTCTGTTCGATCGCCAGACGAGGAACCCAACCCACCCTCTCTCTTTGGTTTCTCCCAAAGGTCTACACAGAGCAGACCTTTGTGTAGGGTCAGGGTGACAGGCGAGGCTTTCGCCGACTGTAAACTGAGCATCGGACACGCCACGTTCCTAGGCTGCGCTCCCAGAGTCTTGGGCTTCTCCCCACTTTGCTCAGCCACACAGGCTCTGCTTCTCTCCCATCTTTCCCCTTTTCCCCAAACTTCTGATCAGTTTGGACACCAAAGAGTGTCACTAGTTCCTTGCTGGGCATTCCAAGGCAACCTGCTCCCACGGGGGGTGGGGGGGCTTTGCCTTCCGATCAAAATATTTTCAAAACAGGGAGGCCATCCCTTCATTAAACACACCCCGATGTATATATTAACATAACAAATCGTTCTTTCCGCCGCAGGGCGTTTGAAAGTCTTTTCAGTAATGCAGATTGGGTTTGTCAAATGGCTTCAGAGAACTGATTAAGATGCTCGGTAAGGCTTTCATTCTTAATTATTAATAAATGCAGCTCCTGATTAAGGATTCTCTCGTTTTTTAAATTAAGCCTTGCTGAGTCATATTGTTTCCTGTAATACTTCGTCCTGAAGTATATGTCGAATTCGTTTAAGATTTCAAAATAGAGACCTGGGAGTGTGCACGTGTGTGTGTGACAGCCGCGACAGCCGTCCGCATCGGGCGTCAGGTGCCACCATGCCTCCGGGTACCGCGTTTTGTGTTTTTGCGTCTTGTCCCATCTTCACAGAGCCCGTCAGTGTCCCCTGCTTCTGGTGAGGAGAGGGAGACAGCGACTCTTGAGATGAAACTCGAGATCACTCGCTGCCCACCCACGGCCGCTGTGTGTGCTGAGCCAGCTGTGGTGTTTGTAGGTCAGGTGTATTTATTTAATGCACTTTCGACTTTTGCCATATTCTTTCTTTCATTCTTCCTTTGTTTTTTTTGACTTTTGATATTTCCGAGTTAGGATGGGTTCCCCGGGACATAACACCTTCATGAGTCAATGAGCATCTGTACTACACACATCTTCCTGTGCATCCTCCCATTACATCTCTACGAAGTTGCAAGCTTCAAGCACCTTTTTGCCTGATTTTAGATAAACCCTTCCTGAAATCGTAACCCTTTTCCAATAGGATGATTCGGTGTTCGATGTTTGTATTCTAAAACTGCAGAATATCTTAAATATGTTTCCTGATAGATCTGGGGCAGCAAATCCCTTCTGGATATTTTTCTCCGGAATTACATTGAAAGAAATAAACAGCTGTCAGGAGCATGAAGCCGGAACCACTCGACTGCCGACTCAGCGCTCTGGAAGTTTCAGGGTGTCCTGGAACACAGATCACATGCCCTGACACTCAAGTCCTCGTTTTATTTTTTGAGAGTCAACATGAATTAGCTGCGGGAGGTTGGAAAGAGAACGGGAGAAGAAATGGCAAATTAAACGCATGTACAAGTCACAAGCCTCATTCCAGCTGGGCTCGATAGAGTCACACATATAGGTAATATTCAAAACATGACTGATACCTAATTTATGATTAAGGCAGCCTGTTCTTGATAATTAGGCTCGTTATCCATTACAACCACTGGATTATATAGTTCGTTCGTTGCCATTTGGCCTTGGACCCTGTAAAACCGTTATAATGAAAGGAATATTTTACAAATACAAAAGAAATGCGTTTTGTCCTTAGGCCATATTTCACTCCAAGCTCTGTCATCTTGGAGGACAGTCAAGGGGCTTATTCCCCGGGGGAAAGACAGCAGGTATGTGGCCCCTTCGGCAAGACGCTGGGCTTGACGTCCAGGTTTTGGGGATCTGGGTGATGCTTTTAGTTGCCTTTCAGGTGGCCTAGATGTGACCCGCGGCTTAAACTCCCTCTGGAAGAGAAGGGAGACAAGCGTCCTGGCGTCGGCCTCTGCTGGGCTTCGGGGCTTCCTTCGGTCTGGAGGCGTCCTGCCTGCACTCCGACGGGTGACGAGAGAGGAGCGTGAGGGGGGCCCCGCGGTCACCCTGACGCAGGCAGATGCCACCTCCTGAGGTTGCGGCAGGAAGGGGCGCAGAACCTGTGGGCTCGTCAAGGGGCAGACGGGCTGGGTCTAAGGCGCGGGCGGCATGTCTGTCCCCACTGGCGTTGGTCAGGGGTCTTGGTGGGGGTGTCCTGGCGTTTTGAGTGGACACTTCCACGCTGTTCAGAACGCCCCCCACGTGATCAGACAGTCAGCACCCTGCGCGTCCAGGAGCCCAGTTTCCCAGTTCCTGTGGCAACCAGCAACCCTCTGGACACACCCCAGCGCCCCCTCAGAGGCGGCACCTCCTCCGATGAGATGCACTAGCTGTACCCGAAGGACGACGAATGCGTGATTTCAGAGATTTAGTTACATTTCCTGTTTGTCGTCAATTCTTCAGATCAAAAGCTACATGTAAAAACTTCCATGGAATCAGCAGGATACCAGATCCGGCTGGAATCAGGCCGGTCTCCCCCTCGTCAGCCCTCGGCGTTTAGAGCCTTTGTCCATGAAGCGCGGTCCTCAGCCCAGCAGCCTCCCCGTCACCTGAAAACTGGTTAGAAATGCAAAATCGACTGAATCAAAAACTGCATTTTGACAAGATCCCTAGGTAATCCACATGCGCATTACGGTTTGAGACGCGGAGCTTCGGAGAATCCTCTGGACGATCTCGTGACAGTTTTCATAGTTGACTTATTCCCCATCGGTGGCACGGATGATTTTGATTCCGACCCCCAACCTCCGATTTGCACTTTCCCTTGTGACAGACATAGAAACATCTAGCGAAGAACCGTCATGGTCCTCACAACCGGTTCCAACAACACCGACTTGTGATCGTGACAAATAATCTCATGATGATGAGAAAGTCAGAGTATCAGGGGCTCCTCATCATTCCCGTCGCAGTAGGGGACAGTCCAGCGTGGTCTGCGACCAGGCCCGTCACAGTCGGGGACAGTCCAGTGTCTGACCGGGCCCATTACAGTCGGGAACAGTCCAGTGTGGTCTGTGACCCAGCTTGCTACAGTCAGGGACAGTCCAGTGTCTGACTGGGCCTGACACAGGGACAGTCCAACGTGGTCTGCGACCAGGCCTGTCACAGTCAGGGGCAGTCCAGTGTCTGACCGGGCCGGTCACAGTCGGGGACAGTCCAGCGTGGTCTGCGACCG
>NW_006432224.1:2266562-2279023 GCF_000325575.1 Pteropus alecto | reverse complement strand
GGCCGGTCACAGTCGGGGACAGTCCAGTGCCTGACCGGGCCTGTCACAGTCGGGGACAGTCCAGTGTCTGACCGGGCCCGTCACAGTCGGGGACAGTCCAGTGTCTGACCGGGCCTGTCTCAGGGACAGTCCAGCGTGGTCTGTGACTGGGCCCGTCACAGTCGGGGACAGCCCAGTTTAGTCTATGACCGGGCCTGGTGTAGGCTCGCATTTTGGACAAAAGCTCGGAAGCCTGGCACTGACCACCTTTCCCATTCATTTCTGTTATTTTATTTTTAAACTCTTTAGGACTTTTTCCTACTCTAAAGAAAACCCTACTCTACTATTCACCCACCCCGATCTTATGTCCTTTGCAGTGACACAAATCCCAACGGCCCCAAGACCACAAACGTCCACAGGGAACCGATGAATGAGCGATTGTGCGTCTGTGCGGCCAGCAGGGCTCGAGCATAAAAGGCCACTGTGCCAGCTGCGTTCACGGTCAGCTGACTCGGCCGGACACTGGGAGCACAGTGGCTCGTGAACCTGCTCGCTCCTGTCTGCAGCTGGCTCGGCAGTGAACTCGGCCCAGAGAAATGCCCAAAGGCACCGCGTGCGTGCCACGTCTGCGTTCCTGCAGATTCAAGCTGGCTTTATTTATCCCTTTTCCTTCAAACCCCACATGGGAGGTGCCTAGCAAAGTCGATTTTCAGGCAGATTAAAATGAATTATGGCTTTTTTTTTTTTAAGTCTTTTTCTTTATTGTGGAAAAGACATATAACAAGATTTACCATTGTAACTATTTCGAAGCGTGCGATTCAGGGGCGTTTAGTCCGTTTCCATTGTGGTACAGCCATCACCACTGTCTAGTTTCAGAATCGATTTTGAAAAAGATTTCTGCAGTTCCAACGATTTTTTATCCTCTATTATATATTTAGAAAAATAGGTTCTTCTCGCTTATCCGTGTTCCAGCAGGATACGCTTGATTTATCTAATTTCTCCTGCCATTTCTGCACTAAAGATGAAAGATAAATGTAGAGAAAGATCTGAGACTACCTTCAAACTAAATGTACGCAAAAGACTATTTTTGACTTACTAATGGTCCATATTATCTCTTATTACACACACGTTCTTTTTGCTTATATATACAGCCTTTTTACGAAGCTTGAAAAACCCTCGGCGAGTTCAATACGAACAGAAAAGTCACTAATTATATATTCACCATGCTTCATAAATTCAAAGCAACCGTCCCACTTATTTTAATGTGTTAAAAAACATTCCACAACAATGAATATTTTTAAACTTCTTAACCGCGCGGTGAGATAAATACGTCATAAATACGCCTTTCGTATATCCCCAAATGTATTTCTCTATATAAAACAAACACACTCCACACTCACGTGCACATCTTAAAACCTTCTGACTGTATCGGGAGGCTGGTCATTTGGAGGCAAAACACCCAAATATTGGCACCAAAAAATGGTTGTCGGGAAAATGTGGGGTCGTTGTCTTAATGATGGAAGCCGTGATTAAGGCTGTCCGCGACCCCTCGCTGGGGGCTGGCGGGGCTGTGATTAACTGTCCACTCTCTTTATTGGTCACAGCTTTTCATTATTCTTGTCTTTTCATACCTACCTCCGCGATGACTCAAAGCTTCCCCCTGATTTGGGGTCTAAGCACCTTGTTACATAAGCACCATCTACGAGGAGAAGTTATTTTCCATTTCGACATGCGAAACATCAAACAGTATACTGTATCTGGGCAGTTTTGGTTTTGACAGTTATAACAGTAAATTTTGCCTTTAGCTTTTCTCAGAATCTGTGGGTTACTTCTCCCCACTTGCATCGTCTACTGAATCCCAACTACAGAAGATGCTACATTTAGACAATTGTTTCGGTAAACAGTGAATAAGTCATCAAAAAGTCAGGACAAGACCAGCCTCAAGGGCTGGGTTTCTACAAATTCAAACTGAATGGTGAAGCCAGGCGGATGATGACTACGCTTACAGGAAACAACTTACTAATTGGCATCGTCAGATAGTTTTAAAGTTTCAATAATCTATTACGTCCCTTCCTGTCTTTATAAACACACTGGATACACGCAAATACACGTTCTGGAAGCCACGCGAGTGGGGACGTTGGGATATGTGAAGTGTCAAGTCCAGAAGGCCATTTTAAAACATCTCCATCTGTGTGGGATCGGCCACGTTCAGTGGGGACGGTTTTCCTGTGAGTGGCCCAGGACGCAGACACAGGTCCGGCCTTGCGAGGGGTCGCAGAAAGGAAATGGAAAGCGTTTCTAGAATTTAGTGTCGCTTGACCACGGAGCCAGTCACCTTCTGCGGTGGTCCGTCTCTGAAGGTGCTCGAGCAAAGACAGACAGGAATGTCGGAAGCGTCCTGTGCGGGGGTCGGGGTGATCGTGGACGGTGACTGAGCGATGGCCTCAGAGGGCGTGGGGACGCGTGATCTTTCTGCTGCGCTCCGTGGGGCAGGTCGTTTTCAAAGATGGTCAAACCAATCTGTCCCATCCTCTGCGTCCTTTTCCAAAGTGACTCTGCCAACGAAGAGCTTCTGGGCAGAATGTTGAAAGTACAGGCAACTTCCTGAATTGGAAAAAAATAATTTCAAATCGTGTATCTAATAAGGGGTTGATATGTGAAATATAAAAAGAATTCATAGAACCTAAAGCGAAAAACCGACCAACCAAACAATCGGATTTAAAAAATGGGCAACGGGCAGAGGGTAAAGTGGACTCAGGCCCCTCCGGCCCTCCCGCCCGCCTGTGTTGACAGAGGAAGGCCACCAACTACGAGTCAGCCTTTCCTCAGGGGGCAGGGCTGGATGCGGGTCATCCGGGCTCCTGCTTTGCCTTCTCCGGTTACTTTTTGAAAATGACTGTGAGGGCCGAAGTGGAAACCATCACGGAGGGTACTGAGAACCTGAACGTTTGTCTCACACGAAATTTAGTGCCATTTCGGCCTTTTTAGATGAAGATTGTAGAGACAATAATAAAATGTAAAGGCGAGATAAATAGCTGCTATTAAGGACAAAAATAAGATGCGACAGAAAAAGCCAAGGTTCTCCCAGCTCGCCACCCACGAGCTTTTACATCATGGCTTCGCTCTGGCCCCTGACTTCGGTAGCTAAAGAAAGAATCAACACCCAATTGGAATGGGAGCTCTTTAAACCACTGGCTGCTGTGCTCGTTTTAATTATACAGTTTTAATGATAATATTTACAGCTAGTTAGAGCTGTATAATTTAGACATATTTGGAGGTGTATCTATAAAAAACATCGTGTCGCTAGACAAAGCCGTTGAAGAATTGCCCAAACGGTTCCTGGTATTTCAAAAACTGAGTAACACACTTATAAAAAGGAAAATTAATAGATCGAACTACGTGAAAATAGAAAACATCTGTGCGTCTCGGCATAAACGAGGGAGGAGATACAGTTGCAACACACATAACCCTGGGGATCAGTTCCGGATGCGCTGTGCGGGCATCAGTAAGAAAGAGACAACTCAATAGAAAGCTTGTAACAGACAAGTCAGTAATTCACAAAAGAGGGAAAAAAAAGTTCAATTTCACTAGTCATCAGGAACAGGCAAGTGAAAGCCACCATGAGACTTCCTTTCTTAACCATCGTACTGGCAACAAGTGCAGCGTCCCACCCTCAGGTCCCGGCTGACTGTAGACCAGCATGTGGCCAGTCACTCGTGGGAGTGTGCGGAGGACGAGTCGGTCCTTCATTTATTTATTTATTTTAAGGCGAGGCGACCCTTGTTTGACCTCACGGGTTGCAAGGACCTTGTCAGCTTACAATCCCTTATTTTTAATTTTTTTACGCCTGCAGCACCCGGTCTTCGTAGGTGGTCTCCCATCCAAGTACTCACCAGGCTCGACCCTGCTTAGCTTCCGAGATGATTCAGAACTTTCTATCGAAGGTGGAGACGTGCACGTCTCATGGCCCAGCAATCATACTTCTAGATCTAGACTCGAGGGTCTTTTCAACCTTTGTAAAATGTTTCCTGTAAGAAAAAAAATCAGTATCCTCGTTAGCATATTTTTTGACATTTGGAAAAGTTGAAAAATCACTTGCAATCTGGGGCTCCGTCTAGCCCCATCGGGGTTTATCGATCCCCAGATTCATGCCTGCAACAAACAAGTACCCCCTTTTCAAGTCTCCTGGTCCACATCCCAGTTTCCCCTGCCTAGGAATGGAAATCTCTGTTTCCGGAGGAGGCGGCCAGCGCCTTGCGCCTCCTGGAGCCCTCGGTCACAAGACGGTCAGTGTCGCAGAGGCTTCGGTCTGCACGCCAGTCTCTCGACCCTCAACGAGTGGGGACCTTGACCTTGAGTTTCCCTCTCGGTCTGCCCACCAGCCAACTGGCCGAGAGCCTGGCCTGTCCGGCACATGCAACGTATGGCATCGGTACCCTTGTTTATTTTCATCTGCCGATCACCATCTTTATATAATTTTATATGATTTATATGATTTATATAATTTACGTGCACGAATCTGCAGCCTCGAGTGCATTCTCACCGCTGTGTCGCCGAAGTCCAGACTGTTTCATCTCACAAACTGAAACTCTGGACCGTTAAGCGACGCCCCGTCCCCACAGCCGGCCCGACGACCCCCACCCCACTTTCTGTCTCTATGCTTCTGACTCCTCTGAGGACCACATGGAAACGGAATCACTACAGAAATCGAATCGTGACCCGAAACTCTGCTTCCGTGGACGGGCTTTTGTCTCTCATACCACGGTCCCTTTCCGGTAGGGTCCGTTTCCTCCCTTTGGGATGGCGGGGGCCCCTGCGGCAGCGCCCCACGGAGCTGGGGACGCTGGGGTCACGCCCGCGCTCTCGCTCTCCCCGGGGGAGAAACCGCAGGCCTGTGTCGCCGTGGCTGAGAAACGTCTCGGGCACCTGTGCTGGAACTTTCCACGGGCCTCGCCGACGTCCACGCACAACCCCTTCGTCCATGGCCCACGGTGTAAATCGGTGTCCGCCAGGGGCTCCTGGAACACGGCCGAGAGGGGCCGGAGCCGGCTCACAGGCCACCGAAGGGTCCACGGCAGGGATCGAGGTGTCCTTACTACTGCCCGATGCGCGGGCGGGCGACACTCCAGCCGGGGCCCTCAGCACGTGGAGCTGGACCCCCAGCTCCCACGAAGGCGCTGCCACCTGCGGATGGCGGCTGGGTGGCTGTCGTTGACGGGGACACGGGGGAGGGACGTCTTCCTGGGCCATGTCGCCGACGCTCGTCCCCAAAGCTTAACTTTTAAAACGCGCGATGCGTTCCAGTATTTCCGATCCTCGTTCATTTCATTTTTAAAACGGCGGTGGGCACTGTCACGTGACTCGCTTCGGGGCTCGTTATACTTTCGGTCCGTTCCGCAGCCCTAATTAAGTCTCTAATTATAAAAATTAAACTTCACCGAAGCGTGCGTACGGCATGGCTCTTCCTTCCTGCAGACATACGTAGTGCGATGATGCTCACCGGCGGTGGCATCCCTGATGGGACCGGCGGTGGCATCCCTGACGCCCAGGTGTCCGCCGGCCGAATCCGAGGGCGGTGGGTTCCCGGCGGCCACCCCCCGGGTGTGTCCCGATGTGGCCCTCCCTCCCCGCCTGCCCCCCACTGGGTAACACCTTTTGTGGGCGGGGTGGGTCACCCCACCTCGACATCCCGGCATGTCCGAAATGACTTGATTTTTTGCGACTCCTTTCTCAGCTCTCCCCTGTTCTGAGTCTCAACAGGTGTCTTCTTGACCCTGGACGCGGCCATGGCCGTTCACCCCCCACTCAAGGTTCGACCTGCTGATCACGTTTTAATGGGCAGGAAGCGTTTCTCGCTCTCTGGTCGATCCTTTTTCATAGCAACCGATCTTATTTTTGCGGATGCAGCGTCCCGTCTAAGTTTTCAGAGGATTCTAAATAGAACGTTTAAATTCTTATCTCTTCCCTGAACCGTTTTTCTCCGGTCGGTCAGTGGGTTTATTCACCTTGGTCTTTTGTTATGTGATTTTTTTTTTTTTTTTGTGGTAAAATAGTTGCAACAAAAATTCATTAACCAATGTCACCATAATAAAAAAATTAAATAAAATATAGATTAATTAATTAATTAATTAAAGTTTTTTTAAAAAGTACCATTTTAAGCACGTTTGGCGTGCGTTTCGGTGGCGTTAGGTGCATTCCCATCATGGTGCCACCATTGCCACTGACCGTCGCCGGGGCTTGTTCATCTGCCCAAACTGAGACTCTGTCCCCATCAGGCGCTACTGCCCCCTCCAGCCCCTAACCCGCCACCCCGCTTTCGGCCACCTCCATGAATCCGACCGCTCCGTGCAGCCCGCGTGAGTGGGCTCAGGCAACACTTGTCCCCCTGTGTGTCGTCACTCTGGTCTTTGCATCCAGTGTCTAGTGATCCGTAGGTGGTTCGTCATCATGACTGAATGACCTGGGTGCCCGGGAAGGAGCTGCAGGTGCCACGGGCCTCCATGTCACTAGGAGGCCTGGGCGTGTGCTCTGTGCCGGTGCGGAGGGGGTGTCACCCAGCAGGCTGAGGACAGTGGCCGTGCTGAGGGCGGGCGGCTCGGAAACTCCACACTCGGCAAAATCAGGAGGTGGACCCGAGGGCCCTCGCTTCTTTTTGTCCCCGTTGCTGTTCGATGGAAACGTTTTGGGACTTACCTGACGCCCCGCCTGGCTCCTTGCCCCGATTGCAGACCTCGCACCCCGATCCCTCTCCAGGCGGGTCCTGTGTTTACAGGAAGCCGCGAGCTGGTGTTATTTTTCGGCCAGCTTCGTGCGCTCCTTATACATTGGGAGGCAAGGGGGGCGCGGAGCCCAGTGATCCTGCTGCTAGAGATGCAGCTCTTTCTTCGAATACCCTAAGGTCTGACCCTCAGTCACACCTGCAGCTCCCTCCACTTTGGCTATTGGTTGACTGAGTTTGGCTATTGCCCGAGCTGGGCTTCTATGCTCAGGAAGAGAATCCTTATCATTACCTGTTTTAATCCATATCGTACTGTTCATAATAATATAGTTTAAACAATTTGTTTCCTTAAACACGAGCTTAACTTACGGCTCTTATTTTACTTATAAATATTGTAATCTTAATCAAAATAAGAATAATCATCGTCACTCGTGCTTTTCGGTTAACACATATGTTGAACATGTACATATCAACTAATCAAATTCTCTTAGCTATTTCAAAATGCAAGTTCCATGCAATCGACTCTCTCAAACGTTTCAAATACACCACGGGAGGATCGCACACGTAAGAAACAAAATCTTCCTAAGCGTATCACCCGCTCTCGTCCATCTACTAAATCGGCCTTTGAAATTTGGCAGAGAAAATCCTTTCAAGCGTTTCAAAAATCGTTAAAAAAAAAAATTAACGGAGTACGCACAGGACATCATAAGGGTTCTATTTAAACACAACGTGCAGAAGAGCACACTGTTTCAGACATTATAAATCATTCATCCAGCTAAAGAGACCAAAACAAATACGTCAGACCAACCGATGGGCCAAGGTCAAAAGCTCCGAGTGACACCACAGGGGAGGCCCGTGGGGCACAGAACCCCAGCGGCGCTGGACCGCACGTCTCAGGGGCAGGTTTTGTCTGCTCTGGCACTGGCGGTGTCCAAACTGGTGACTTTCAGCTGAGATTTGACCCATTGTATCAAATAAGTCAATTTTTGACAGTCCAAAAAACTGATCTGCCCTTATATTAATGAGTGTTTTCCGGGTCTTGGTTTTGAATTTCATTTTCTATCGTTCTTGTGTAAATTCTTGCACTAAAGCTGGGACTGTTCTCATGGAATGTGGAGCCGGTCACCTGGTAAGACCTCTTCTCTCTCGAGCAGAACATATGACTGGGACACCTTATGCCATGTAAGCGCCTTGCTCTGTGCCTTTCTTTATTCATCGAGACTGTCTAATTTATACACGTCAAAACCGCACAGTCACTGTAGCTGCCTGAGGCTTCCACAGATGCCTAATTTAATCTCACGTGGCTTAAAGAGAATTACAGAATGTCCAAACTTAGTTTCTGCCATGAGTTTTCAGGTTGCCTTTCCGGGATTATTAGTCTGTGGAAACTGGTTTCAGATTATTCATCTATTTCCTGCTCACCTCTGAAATGTCTGCATTTTAAAAAGTGATCCTTTAAATCCCTAGCAACTAACACAATGCCTGGCAAATAGGATGTATTCAGTGATTGATTGATCGAATGGAATGGATGATTAAATTATCTGTAGTCACTTGTATCGCTGGATCGATTTCGATAATTTACTTATAGGCTTTGAAGAGTCATCCAAATTACTTTGAGGAGGAATCTAACATATGAGACGTGAATGGTGGGCTAAGAATGAGCGTATAATATGCGTTTCTTTAACTGCCCTCTGGTTGTCTTTCTGAAACTTAGTACGTCATTCTGACGATTAGACCCACACTCTGAGGTTCTAATTGCTGACGATTAATATTACAAAAATTTGTCAAAATCCCGCAATGGCTATTTGATTGTGCAGGGAGCGAATGTTGTGTTAATGGCCAACGGGTTGGTGTCACTACCTTGCTCTTGCCCTGCCCCTTCCCACCTCTCGATTAGTCAGATGATGCCAGCTGTGGCTCTGGGTCAAAAACAGAAAACGCCAGATGGTGTCATACCTCCTTAAGGGACACAGTAAAAACAAACGAGGTTCATTTGATGAGGGGAAAGTATCGAGTAGACTGTATCACATTAAAACCCCGGACGTGAGAGCCGGAGTCTGGATCAGTTTCCATCTTGTATCTATAGACTTCGAAGAAAACTTGAAGAAATAATCATACATCAGTAAGTATGATCATTTTTTTACAAACGTTAATTGCTTCTTTCTGGCAGAGAATGCCGGCTGCTCATCCAGCATCTTCTCTCCCTTTTCCTTAGTAACATAACGCAACTTTTATCCAGAGAGACCGTGTGCCAAGCTACAAAAAAACAAAATCAAAACCAAAAAACCAAAAAACCAAAAACCCTTTACTTCCTGGCCTCCCTTGCAGTTAAGGGGGCGGTCAGTGAAATTTGAGAAGTCTCTGGTTGGTGTTTCCTGAAGCTCTCTTTAAAGCGGGGCTGACTGGGATGGGAGAGGAGCCTTTCGCCCCTTCGTCTTTCTTTTTCTGTTTTCCCGAGATGCTGGCTGGCGCTCTGGCAGCCATCTTGTGACCCTGAGGCTGGAAACAGGATGCTAAAGAACGCAGAGCGGAACCGAAAATGTGCCTGGCTCTCTTGGAACTTTGTGGAACCACCTTACCACCGCTAGACTGGCAGACTGATGACTTTTTTTACATGAGAGGGGGGAAAAAAGTTTTCAGTCCTCTAAACCCATTATGACAGGTTCTTGATGCTAACGCCAACATCATTTCTAATTGACACATCCTAAAATTCTGGATTTTTTTATTACATAATACATTGAAGATCGGTTCACTCATAAGGCAAACATTTACCGTGTACGAACTCATTGTAGGGAACTCAAAAATGGATCAGACCAGGCCCTTGTCTTCCAAGAAGTCACCGTCTACGGATGAAGCTGAGACACGTCCACCTACAGTAGTGACACAAGGTAGACAGCGAAAAGGTTCAGAGGGCGGCTGGCAATAAGACATCATCCGGACAGCTTCCTAGGGAAGCGGAGTGTGCGGGTCTTAAACTAAGCAAACTTGGGGGCCATGACGTCACGATCCGTAGAAGGGAAGGAGGAAATAGTACGTTTCCTTGACAGAGAGAGAAATACTGTTGATAGAGCCTTCTTTCTGTTTTCTACATAATTTGAACGTGAGCAGCACTAGAAACCAGAACTGAAGGTGCCGTTAGGAGTCTGGCCAAAGAGCATCCCGTGCGAGAAACGCCCATCTCATGTCAGAGGGAGGAAGTGTTAAGGCCACACGACCGCTGTGACTTCCACTGAGTGGCGGCCGAACGATCTCATGTTGAATCTGACAGCAGCCAGAATGAATGGCCCTGCCCCTCACCAGTCCGCCAATCAGGACGCACGAGTAAGTGTAGATCCAGCGCTTCCCAGAACCTCTGGGCTTTTCTCCATTAAATTCCTGGCTTTGTCATACAGAGACAGGTTTTCGCAGGGAGTGTTAGAACAGCAGAGATGAACAGAAGGTCGGAAAACCCCCAAAGAGTGGGAAAATCAAGCAAGCAAACAGCGGACGGAGGACGCAGAGTACACTGAGTTTCTCAGTAGCAACATCGGGACCTTGAAGACAAGGGAGCGATGACTTAAAATCTGAGCCAAATTAGTTGCAACCTAGAATTCTGCACTCAGTGAAATGATAAATCAAAATGATGGCAAAACCATGACCTTTCGGATGCGCGAGCTCTCAGAATTTCTATCCGGGTCTCGTGTATTCTTCCCCGGGAAGTTATTAGAAGAAGTTATCCATCGACACAAGGAAGTAAACCGAGAAAGAAGTGATAAGGTCCAGAATACAGGGGACCCAACGTAGGAGAGATGGGAAGACAGTACTCGGCACATCAGCTGAGCATAAGCAGCCGGGCGGAGGGGCCAGGAGAAAATGACACAGACTCTGTGTCTAGTGTGAGAGTCTGGAAATCTATCGCAAGGCATTTCGTGTTCCTATGGCAGATGTCAGAACATTCGACCACACATATTAGTAAAATCCGACAAGTTGACAAACAAGGCAAATATTCACTCCGGGTAAAATAAAAATTGGTATAAGAAAGGAGTTAGAATCATGGAACAACACTAGGGCCAGGTCTAAACAATTTTTAAATGGTCGCAAGAAATACACATATGGATTTGACCCAAAATGTTGACGGTCCACGTCGCAGGGTATGTAAATCTCGTGCCTGAGGTCACCAGGGTCTGGAGCCGGGAGAGGGTACATGCCCCTCTTGCCGCCTGAGGTTGCTGAGTTCTACAGCGAGAAGGAGTAAGAAATCTTATCCTAGGTATGTACGCCTAGAAAAACCCCCAGTATATGTAGGATTCGGTGTCACCGGCGGTTTCAGGCATCCGCTGAGGGTTCGGGAACGGACCCCCTGCCGTTAAGGGGCGACTAGCCCGTGCGACATACAGACGGCCTTGGCGTTACAGGTTCACATACGCCTGACGTTACAGCTGCCGCGGTGTAGGTGAGTAACACCTGTTGCTGAACGATACGGTTCAAGTTCCAGTTAGCGTGGCATAGTCGCCGCAGGTAAATGCACGCGGCATGAACCTGCCGCGGGCGCTTCGGTCCACCAATCACTGCGCGAATAACACGGACGTCGCTATGACTGACCAATCGCAGCAGCTCTTTCAAAGCATCAGCGATTCAAAGCGTCTGTTATTCAGTTTAGGCACGACCGGGGGCGAAGCGTGCAGATGTCACCTCCTTCTCTTGCAGGGGTTTGTAAACCCTCAGAGCCCTGTATGACAATCAGTGCCTGAAAGAGGGATTGGCCGGCGACGATGAAAGTGTAGCCCAGAAACAAACAAAAAGGATAAAGATGGAACAAGTAAAATTTGGATGAAATGTGATTGGAGTTATAAAAAAAGAAAGAAAAAAAGGCAATTGTGGACATGTTGATATTGCCACCTTGCAGAGACTCTACATATGCCACCAGGGGAACTTAGCGAATGTGAACTTGGATGGGAAAACTGGTCGGGACAGAAAGGATGACGGTGTCCCAGAGGACAATACATTCAAGGAGCTGTGGTGTACGTCACGACGGCGAAAGAGCAGGGGTTAAATTGAGAGTGACCCAAATGTGACGCTTTGCCAAGACACAGAAAAGATGCCTCCTTGGCACATAAAATTCTGCTAGAAGACAGTGTTCCAGTTACTCTCGATAAGTTTTGCTTACAAAGAAACAAAACGCTGGAATTCTCGATGTCTGTGCTTGAAACTACAGTGCGTGCAGTGATTAGTTGTCCTAATTTTTGTCATTTCCCTATCTACTTATAACCATCAGTGAAGAGTTTAGAATGTTTTGAGCAATTTTTTAAAGGACATGGGACAATCTTAGTTTTCTCCATTCATTATCGAGGTAGTTTTGCAGGGTTCGTGGTCTTTTCCACGGTCCCAAAGTACTGTGTGAGTGGCAGCGGCATATTGTGTATGTTCCTGTGCGCAGACATGTGTGTATGAGTATGTGTAGACGTGCGCAGGTGTGTATAGGTGTATGTACGTGTGTTCGCACGTGCACATGTGTGTATACATATACGTGTATATAGGTGTATATAGACTTGTACATATGCGTGTCCATGGGTAAGGTGTGCATGTGTGTATACGGGAGTGCATGTGTGCGCATGCGTGTGCACATACACTCGCATTTTACATACGCAAACAGCCTCCAAACTCTCCAGGCTGGAACACACAGGTGACGGTCACAAACCGCTCGGCGGTCGTTGTGAACTCTTCTTCTGCGCTCTGGAAGCCTGTGGTTGAGCGTGAGCTCCGGCCCCTGGGGGTGGGGGGTGGG
>NW_006432224.1:2258013-2265525 GCF_000325575.1 Pteropus alecto | reverse complement strand
TCTGCGCGCGGCCCGCCCCCTCCGGGGCGCCGCCTGCGGGGACCGGACCCCTGCGCCCTGTGCCCTGCGCCCTGCGCCGCCGGCTTTCTCTCCCAGCGCATTGCATTTGGTTAGCGTTTGAATGTGTCACGTGGAATCCCGGTGGCTTCCCCGCCATGTGGAAGGGACACTGAGGTGTAAGGTTCCAGCGGGAAAGAAATCGGCAGAGGGATGGTGACCATAGGAAAACGACGAGTAACGTTGGTATCCTGCGGTCATTTTAACTGTGAAGTGGGTGGTCAGCGTAATTCATAGAGGTCTTATTCAAGTCTGTGGAACAGCCTGATTTTGGTGAGGGTGGCAGTCTGAGGGTGGCCGCTTTTAAGCATTTGGGAAGAGTAATTTGTGCTGTAGAAGACAAAGCGAAAGAACGATCCAGGGTGAGCATAGACTGAGCAGCCAATAGGAGGAGTTCAAAAAAAAAAATCCCAATAGTGGATGATTTTGGAGGTAAGACCCAAAAATATGGGCGGTGAAGTTCGGATTTCAGTGATGCCACGTGCTGTGTGACCTTAAGCAAGTTCCTGGAGTATCTGTTTCTTCCTGTGTAAAACGAGAGGGATGTCATCTGCGTCCTGGGGTGGCAGGCGGACCAACCTCAGACAGCGAGGTGCCTGCCGCCATGCGTCACTGAGCAGTAGGCGCTTGGTAAATATTAGTGTCCTCTTCCCGCCCCCCCATTTGTTCGAAAAGTTTATTCTGCAAAAGGTAGTTTCATTAGATGAACAGCAGGTGACAACACATCAAAGACTAGACTGGCAAAAGTTGGCAGGAATTGAATTAAGAAAGATCCGTGAAAGATTTTAGCAAATATATGAAGAACACGTCACTATTATGAAGTGGCGACATTGGAAGACGACTTTTCAGACTGATGGTGTAAGGAAAAAAAAAGTCGGCACCGACAGCTCCCCCCACCGCACCCCGCTTTTCTCCTGAGCACTTATCCATCTCTAATGCATAGTTTACTTAATCTTCACATGTATCACCCGCCAGTAGAACGTGAGTGGCAGAGGACAACTTCTCTCCGTGCGAATGATCACGAAGTCCCTTGCAACTAGTATCTCCTAGGACATAGGTTCTCAAAAGCCGTGTTGAATAAATGAATTCTTAACGATACCTAACTGCGGAAGAAAGTTAAGGAAATCTCTTTTCTTGATGTTAAGTTTAAAAACAGACTCGGGACTCAGTTTTGAGGAGCTGTGAGGTTCCTATACGAGCGGCGGTTTAGCACAAAGTCAGTAAACTGGGTTTATGCTTTCTTCACCGGCGTGCTGTCTGAGAATCCGTTCCCCAACACAGTTTCCGAAGAGAGAACACAAAGTAACAACTGCAGTCGAGACCCACGTCTGAGGCAGGCGGCAGGACGGGGCCAGGGCTGAAAGCCATCTTCCTCGGAGACGGCCTGTGGGGGGCCTGGTTATGGACTTTTCCGCCATCTTAAACGAGGGTGTGAGATGTTCCACTCCACGTTAAGTGCATTTGCAAACGCGGGTCTAGTTTCTGCGGCGGCAAAGTGTAGAGCGTCCTCTACAAAGACTCTGGCTTGGGTGGCACTTTGAAACGGAGGCGTCTCGCCCCTTATTTTTTCAAGCTAGGGAATACCATGCTGCCCGATAGATCTCAGGTATCCTCTGGGTCCTTTTTCTAGATAACATTTCATTTGGCCAGCGTCGTGGCAACGGCACGTGGAGCATTTGGGAGGAAGGCGCCGGTCCAGGGCAGCAGAGTAAAGGGATGCGGGCTCTGCCTCGGGGTGGCGGGCGGGAGCCAATGGCAGGCGTCAGCCGATTGCAGCTCCGCCCACAGCGGGGGAGCGCTGCGGTGATTGGCCGCGGCGCTCACGTGGGTGGGAGGTGCGCGCTGGGTCTCGCTGGAAACCTCGTCTGTGCTCGCGAGGCTTGTGCTGTGCGCGGATGGGCGGGGCCTCGGGCCCTTGTGTTCGTCACCTTGCGTGGTGCGGCATCTGTCTCTCCGGATGGCCCTGCAGAGCCTTTGCGGAGCGGTTCGTGTGCAGACTGCCTTAGGCGGCCCGGCGGCTGCACCCGCACCTCGGGAGCCTGCGGGAGGCGCCCCTTCCGTCTCCTGCTCCACGAGGTCGTCGGCAGTGTTTGGCTCGGAGCCATCGCGGTTTCGGAGCCTGGAGCCCAGGCCTGTGGCTTGTACCTGCTGCCTTCCCTTGGGGCCTCCTGTGGTGGCCAGTGATGGGGAGAAGCCGTGCGGCGCCGCGTTCCCAGAGCAGCGCAACACAGTAGCACAGACTTGGTGGCTTCGAACAACAGAAATTTATTCCCTCCCGTTTCTGGAACTGGAAATCTGAGATTGAAGTGTCAGCGGGGCCACGCTCCCCCGAGAGTTCCAGGCAAGACCCCCGCCCTCTGGCTTCTGGTGGCTCCTTGTGGCCACATCACTCCGGTCCCCCTACCCCCTCCGCACCTTCGCGTGGCCTTCTCTGTGTCTCTGTCTCTTCTGTCTCTCGTGAGAGACACTTGACATGGGATTTCAGGCCCACCCGGGTAATCCAGGATAATATCATCTTGAGATCCTTAACTGAGTCGCCTCTGCAAACACCCCTTTTTATAATAGGGTCACATCCTCCGGATCCTGGGGTTAGGATGTGTGGGGAAGAAGGCGACCTTCCAGCCACCACGGGCACCGAGGCCATCGCCTACTGCTAAGCAGGCTTGAAGCCCAGATGGGAGCAGCTCCTGTCCGTTTCATGTGAAATCTGGAAAATAGTTTCATAAGAATTTTATCATTGTCAGGGGTCTTGCTTATCGCACTGGGTGCTTTCAGGAACATTTATACCGACTTAGGAGGAAAACGGGTGTTGTTTTATTTTCTCAATGTTTCTCCTGGTATTTGATTCAGTAATTAGCGGAGGCCGTGCGGTATCAACTCACTCGTTCAGACAGTCGTCCGGTAATCAGATTCTGCCAATCATAAGAGCTGCCATGCGTGGGGCTTGTCACCTGCCGGGCCCCGTGTCGGTGCCTTCCGAGCACCTTCCCGGGTGACCTGTGGCACCCCAGTGAGGGAGGCGCTGCATGTCACAAACGAGGTCACCGGCTTACCCGGAGTCACACATCAGGTTCATGCCAGTCTTTGGGGCTAAAAACATTCGAGCAGAGACACGACAGGCTAGAAAGGGAGAACTGAAAACAGGCACAAAACGCCTGGCAAGTGTCGTATCGAATGTTCTTCTCCAAGAGCGGTCCCTGGCCACTTATGGGGCAGAAATGGCTCTAGTATTCAAGTCTTTTCTTGATTTCTTTAATGAGTAGACAGTTATACACATTATTATCGGTGCAACTAAAGGCCATTCAGTGTTCCCGGATCAGGTGAGCTATTAAGATTTGTGCCCGGGCCAGGTTACCGTGGCGGTGGTCACTGAGACGACACGGGCTCGGGTTCAAGGGGAGGACTGGCGGGCTGGACAATACCTGTGCTGTGAAAACCAGGAGATGCTAAAACATAGTGACTTAGATGACGTGGAAGTTCATTCGTGCTTCTTGTAACTCTGTAGGTTGGAAGTTTAGAGGGTGGGGAGACCCTCTGCCTCAAAAATCGTTCGTGGCCTCAGGTCCCTTCCATTTCATTGTACCACTGTCCCCTTAGGTGTCATGTTCATCTTGATGGAAGGAGCTGGGTCACTGCCGTGAACACAATCCGTGTCTTACTCTGAGAGAGAAAGGAGAGAAGGGATGAGCTCGTTCCTTTGTTTTAAGGTCAGGACCCGGAAGTGTCGCGTGGCACCTTCGCTGACATCCCATTGACTGTGTCTAACCGTCACAGAAGCTGAGAAGTCTCATCCACGTGGGAGGTCACGTGCCAGCAAAACTCCGTTTTGAGGGGGAAAGAGAGTGGATTGGGGGGGACAGATCTCTTAATAGTGTGAATGAAAGTTAATTTAAAAAATGGATTTTACCTATAAACAGAAACGAGCATCTTACTCGCCTTTACTAAAGCATCCTGCAGAAGGACTCGGTGGCATTCTGAAGGTGGCTGCCTGGCCGTGGCGTCTCCCCAGGCTCTGTTCTCGCACCCCTTCGTGGAGTCCCCTCACTTGAGCAAAAGATGCTTTGTTCTCATTCACCAGTGTTATCTGGAGCTGGTCGTGGCCATCAGTTGCTGACATTTTAAAACTAGCGTCTTGCGGAAGGACGATCGGGTTTTTGGATAGTTTTGTTTGTGTGCAGCCGCCTCGTTTTCACCATCTGGATTATTTGGGTCTAGTTCTTTGTTATTCTTCCGTTCTTTTCCACTTGAAATTGGAAATGGGTGAGGGAGATGCACTTGGGAGGCATCTGTCCCTAGCGAAGCGCCAGATTTCGCCTTGAGCCAAAGCCCCCACCTCGCCCCCCTTAAATTACAAACAAAATGAGGGTGTGGGCCACATTCTGTCACATGGCCAGTGCCCGATCCGAGAACAGGGAGGGGCAGTTGCGCCCTGGGGAGGATTAAACGGAATCAGGAAAACCAGATTTCAGTTGTCTAAGCTAAGTGTTGATTCCCCTGGGGGTTCAAGGGAGAGCGTCCAAGCTGCTTACACCTCCCTTCCTGACTCAGTTTCCTGGTCATGGGCCCTTCTCCTAAGTATTGGGGGACCGACGCCCGGAGTCTGGGTTCGCCCCGCACCATCAGGTCGGGGGGCGGGGGTGAGACACTCCTTGTTCTCCACGTGGGTGGCCGGCCTTTCGCACCCAGTGCACCTCTCGTCACCCGAGTCACAGGCACGTCTCTGTGTTCTTGCCAGTGTCCAGCAGAAAACGACTTGAACGCACATCTCCCCGCCCCAGGACAAATATTAATTCTCAGAAACAGTCCTAAAACAACGGAAGTGACATCTTAAGTTCCCCTAGACCGCAAGCCCCTTCCACTTACACGCGAATTAATACCCTAGATCACCTTTTCTTCATTTCTCACCGAAGAAAGGGGTCGTCGCTTAGTCACACGCTGTATGACAGCTGACCTCAGCTTTGCAGGGTCTGGGCAGAGCTCTGCAGTTACTGAAACTACCCCCCTTGGGAGGGAGCCTGGTTCGGTTCCTGGACGAGGTCGGTCCTCCTGCGGGTCTGTGGGTGCAGTGGGATGGGATCTGGGAGCCACCGGGATGTCCCAGGCCAGCTCTGCTGGTTCTCAGGTGTTTTTGCTGTGATTCTGGGGCAGGGGGAAGGGGAATGGGGCAGTTCCATCCTTTCCATCCTTCTAGTTACATTTAAGGTCTTTTGTTGATTTCCTTTGTCACTAGATTTAGAATATTGCATAGATCTCATTTCTTGGCTCGGTCATTTACAAAATTTGGTGAATATAAATTCTTATCGCAGACTTTAGGTTTTAGGCTTTTAGGTTGGAAAAAAAGAAAATAGTGATGCTTTTCTAAGCCAGATGAGAGAAAAACTTATGACAATTTCTGTCCAAAAAAAGTTCCTATTACGTGTGTATTAATTTCTTCTAATACAATCATGCCACATAACCAGAGGTATCAAAATAAAGTGAGACAGAGGAAGTAAAGATAATTCAAGGCCTGTATATTGTTTTTCGGCTCTATTTTTCTTTCCCATGTGTCCGCCTTTCCTGAATGAAGTTCTTCATTATTTCCGTGGAAGCTTTTACCCTGCAGAGAACAGAACAGAACTGTCCAAGATGCTGCTTTTTGTGTCGAGAATAATGAAAGTGGCTTTGTCAAAATGTTACTCTGGGAGGTAACTTGAAAGGTGGACTCTCTGTTCAATGCAATACCAAAAATAAAAAATTTAAAAACTACAGCAATAATAATAATGGTCTGAGTAAACAGCGCAGAATGCCGTCGGTGGCCCAGCATTTTTGGGGTCCTCTGAACGGTCGTTAGTGATGGGGATAGATCCAAAAGAATGACCTTGCAAATTCCGTTGTCCAGAAAATGCGCAGGAGGGGACCAGGGTCGGGGGGGGCTTGAAGTGGCACCAAGGGCTGGAAGGAGCGGAGGACACTTGGCTTGGTTGGCCCCTTCCGTCCTCAATAATCTGTGACGACTAGTGGACAGCAGCGTTCCCTTGTCTGTCACTGCAGCAACGGATGTGGACACGGGGGTCGGAGAGACAGGACTGTCCCCGAGTCAGCGGCTGAGTCCCCTGAGCCGGAGGAGAATGCGCATCCCTGGCCTCCTGGCAGCATGTCCCATTTGTCTGCCCAAGCTGCCCAAGGCGGGTGGCAGTCCACGCACAGCACAGCGGGGAGACAGATGCTCCCTGATGCAAATAGATGTCGACGTGAAAAATCACTGGAGAAAACCAGCGTTAAGAGAATTAGCATCGTCGACAGGCAGGAGAACTAACCCCCGGGAAGGAGAGAAGCAGCGGATGACGTGGCGACGTCCACAGATGCAAGGGCATCTGGCGTGAATTAAGAGGAAACGTACTAGATACTTTAGAATTTCAAAATTTGCTCCTTGATGTCAAGGAGAGAGCGGCGACTTGAGTCGAAAAGCAAATTAGTGACGTGGGGGCGTCCGTGAAAGAGTCACAGAGGACAAGAGATCAAAGCATGAAGGAAAAGTTACGGGACCTTAAAGCTACTTCCGAGAGGGGGTCGGACCCCTGGGGGGAATGTGGTGGCCGGGAGAAGAGGGGAACGGGGCGGGGGGATGTCAGTTACTTCTCGTGGAGGCAGAGATAAGGATACCGATGAACCCCAGATGTTCATGGAAAAATACTAGTTTAAATACATGCGTAGAAACATTAGTGTGCGTGGGTATCGTCTGGGTCGTCCTCATATGTATAATTTTCACACTACTAATTGGAGGGGAAAAGTGCAGGAGGAGGTGAGAACAAATAAAATCAGCCTAAAAGGGCAGGAAAACAAAGAAGCATTTAAATTTAAAAAACACAAACCGTAGTACAAGATGGCAGGAATAATTCTAAACGTATCAGAAAACAGTACATTCGAGTGGATTCAGTTCCTCTCAGAAAGTACTGATTCCTGATTGGATTCAAAAACAAAAACAAAAACAAACAACCATCCAGCTACGTGCTGTTTACCAAGAGTTAAAGGCACAGGAGACGATGGGGAGATGGAGGGACGGCTGGAAAGGTTGAGAACGCAGGCAGGAAAAGGGGAAGCCACAGACAGGAAAGGGTTAACATGAAAATGTAGATGGGAGAAATTAGCAGACAGATAGCATTTCAGGTGAACTCTGTCTGGGAGACTTTGCAGATGCTAAAGGATTAAACCCCTGGAAAGATGAGTTACAAACATTAAGGCGACTGCCTTAATGTTTGTAACTCATCTTTCCAGGGGTTTAATACGATAGCATCTGCAAAGTCTCCCAGACAGAGTTCACCTGAAATGCTATCTGTCTGCTAATTTCTCCCATCTACATTTTCATGTTAACCCTTTCCTGTCTGTGGCTTCCCCTTTTCCTGCCTGCGTTCTCAACCTTTCCAGCCGTCCCTCCATCTCCCCATCGTCTCCTGTGCCTTTAACTCTTGGTAAACC
>NW_006432224.1:2245292-2257117 GCF_000325575.1 Pteropus alecto | reverse complement strand
AAGACAAGGGGACATCTTCATGCGCCACGCTTCCAGCCGGTCTCCTTACTTGAGACTCTGTCACCTCTGAGAGAGTCCCCTAGCAGGTTCCAGCCGGGTTCCCAGGGCACCGCCCGGAGTGGCGTGGGAACGAGGAGCACGCGACACGCTCACCCATGTGTCTGTCTGCGTGGCCACGTGTCCCGACGTGCGTTCTGCAGACGGCTGAGCTCACTCGCCATTTCTTACCTGTGTTTTCCTGGTTTCATCGACACGCTGAGTTAAGCGTTGACTGTCCCGCTTAAATTTGACGTCATTTTCACGCTTGAGAAGAGCATCTTGACGGGTGTCCGTGGTTGAACACAGTGATCATGACTGCACGGGGCGTGCAAACCCCAGGCCCCGTGCACTCCACGAGTGACAGCTCAGAGCGAAGCGATGCCTCCCGGTTACCTAGGAAACCTCCGCAGAGTCGACTTCTTAATGTCAATCTTGATGTTGGAATGTTTGAACTCTGTCAAGAAAGATTTCTCAACCAGCAAGTGGTTCTTGGCTTGTCGGTTGAAAAAAAGTGTGACGTTTTTAAAGCTGTCCTCACGTAGATGCTCGCCGTGTGCCGGAGAAACGCGTTCACCTGTCAAGCCGTCTTTTGACAATTTTTTTTCCTCTTGCAGGGTCACGCCGTCCTCCGAAAATCCTCATGGTGCTACTTCTGGGGTGAGCCAAGGAAAACCTTCTCTGCGACGCATTAAAGGGAGGTTACACAGAAGCAAAAGCCTTGACAGCATCGATTTTTGTGAACTCACTGTAAGTACACTGATGTTTTTCTCATTTTTCAAAAAAAGAACGTTTTCATTTCATTTTTTCCCCATAAAAACGCAATAGGCTCATTTCGTGGTAAGCATTTTTTAATACAGACTGGTTTATCTAACAGGCTACCAACCAGCATACTTTCTTAACTGGTCTTCATACGATACGTTTATAATAAACGGTTCATAATGGTGATTCTGATTCAAAGGCCAAGACAGAGACGTGTCCCCTGAACTCTGTAACAAGGACCGAATTCATTTCGGTGGAGTAAACGTATAATGTAACGTGATACCCTGAAATGTAACATAAAGTATGATACATAACATAACGTGACAGTGACGTGAAGTATATAATGTAATATGTAAATTTCTCAGAAAGTTACAAATCCGTGTTAATGTACGTAGAGACTTCGGGGTTTGATAACCCGCAGCACCCAGATTCCTGCCCGCGCCAGGAAACACTTAGTCTAACGCCGTTCGGACAGATCTCAGTGCAGACGTGACGGTGCTTTCTGAATTCTAGGTGTTTAACATGAGCGGCCTCATTTTTTTTCCAGGCTAAGTGATAGGTTTTTATGGGGATTCGTGATCAGTTCATGCACGTTTTTTGGAGGAACGCGGGCACTTCCCGCCCCCGCTGGCCGTTGTCATTAACTGTGTCGTCCTAGGCTATGAGAGAGAGTGCGGCACCGTAAAGAAAATGCTAGAATTTTCTTTGCTGTGAGAAGATGTTATTCACATGTATGCGTTGTGGGGTTCGGTGGCAAATTAACGGGTGTTTAGGAGGCTTAGTAGACCAGACGTATTTATGTCGCCCCTTCGAGCTGTGACAGAATCTGGATTGTGAAAGTTCTGTTGACCGTTATTGTTTTGAAACGTGATACTGAGGTACGAAACTAAGACCTTTCCTTTTTGAAGGTGTGACTTCTGCGTTTTTCACCTGTAATTGATGAAAACAAAAGTTTAGTAAATGCGGGTACTCTATTTTTTTACTTTTTACTTTTTTTAAAATTTTGGTGTTTTTACTAAGATAATTTTGTCTATATTTCTTAAAAGTGTGCTCGGCCACATTTTATGCACAAGACATAAAAGGGTGACATATGACCCATCGGAGACACTTTAGCAATAACTGAAAAAACAAAGGTAAAAACAGTAAATTCTTGCTAGATAAACCTAACAAAGTGACCGAAAAAAATAGAAGTATGGTTTACGATAAAGTGAATTGCTTTTCAATAGTGAAACATCGAATTTACCGAGAACCAAATTTGAAGCGTGCGGCGAGATCTATGAATGGAAATGGAAATTTTATCAGGTTCTCGTGTGTGATGTCAAACATTGTCATACCGAAGCATGATCAGGTAATGATGAATTTGGCCGGTCACAAAATACCGCAGGTCACAAAATGCTTGCTCAAGCAGGGTCATTGCGAGGGGGGAGGAGATTGATAATATAATAGAAATTGATTATATTTCATCCATGAGGAAATGTTAATGAATACACTTATCTTTTGATTGCGATGAATATTTGTGAATTATTGATGTTTCTTCACTGTCTCGTTTCATAAAGAATAGATCTGGGTGAATGAAGTCAGTATGCACCCAGCAAGGGAAAAATACCACCACCCGCGTGCAGTTAACGTCCCAGAATTCATCTCTTTCTGTTTGACGATCTGTCCTGTTTGACATTATCACAAAAGGCCGACGTCTTAGCAGCTCTGGAGGGGAGGCGTTTTGGCCTGGAGGTTCGCAGCGGCCGGTGCCGGGAGCAGCCACGTGAGCTGCCGTAGTCACGACTTGACAGCGGACTGTGCCGTCCGCGATGTCACGTTACTTGCCAGAGCGCGTCGAGGCCACGGGCTTCGGTGTGCGGACCGTTCCTCCGTCAGTAACGGGAGCGAATGAATGAAATGTAATCACCGAGGTCAGTTTTGGGTTTTTTGCAATTCGAGTTCGTTTTCATTCTCAGGTTTTCTCAGTCGTGGCTCATGGGGCAACGTTTTATGTTGTACTCTGAACTTTTTAGACGCACAGAAAGTTTTACAACGAGCATATTCCATTTACAGAAAAGCAATAAGCTGGTTTTTCAAACTATAAAAAAAATAAAAAGAATTTACCAGCCCGGCTCCCCCTACTTTCTGCCATAAGCTATGACAATTCATACTATAATAATATCCCAGACACATAGGGACATGTAGCATCTTTGGCATGGGACTAAAAAGAATTTTTTTCCCTCTGCTTTGAAAATCCTGTCTTCTTGTTGAAAAGAAGGAAGTGCTATTGTTTTTCTTAAAAAACGTAGGTTAGAAAAAGCTTTTCTGGAAGGTACAGGGTATTCAGAGCTGGTTCTCTATTGCAGTTGCCTCTGTAACATAATTGTGGAAAACCAAATTTTAAAACTTTAGCCACAGAGTCCAAGGGGCAGACCCTTGGCAAAGGATCTGTAGTGACTTCCGATTATAAGAACACGTGGTCCTTATCCCCTTAGGAAGTAGCTTCACCACCACAGTCAGCTCTTTATAATGTTCTCGTTGAAAAAGACGGAAAAAAACACTGAAAAATTTGTCATATACCGTTTTAAACTTTGTAAACACTTGTATGAGCTCTATGGCGGCCTCTGACTGCCCGAGTAAGTAGAAAGACTTTTAAACCTATTAATTCATCATCTGCTGTCGTGGGCGTAGATCAAATGACGACCAGCAGTAACATTTACGTTTTTATTTTCACATGTTGCTTTCATCTTTGCCTAAGAGAAAAAATGCAGTTTTTACTGCTTTTGGAAGAACATGGCCAGTGGAACAAGAGAGCCACTTGCTGTGCTTCAAAGTCCCAGTTTCCGGCCGAGAAGCCGCAGGTTCCAGCTGAGACCGTTGGCTGCGGTCCCGGTGTCACATGGAGGCCGGCCACTCCGGGGAGCGGTGATGGTCTCAGCTTTCTCGGTGACGCTTAAATGGGACGGGCTCTCGGTTCACTGTGTCAACCCCGCAGCATAATTAATTGGCAGCTTAGCTTACCGAGGGGGACGGGAATCCACCCAGTGTCCCACGCTCCTTGAGACAGTGTCCCAGTGATACTTGGCGGAAAGTGTCTCGGGCAAGGCCTGGAGTGGCCAAGCGGGTTTTGAAGCTGTGCTCCGACTAACGGAGTGACCTGTCGATAATAAATACGAAGAAACACAGCCTCTTGTCGTTCGGCCAGTCCTCGGCGTCTGCCTCTGGCTGTCCCTTGTCACTGGCTCGTTGCTCGTTGGGAGCCGTCAGATTGCGTTATCGCTGTCCCTTCCGCCCTCTCAGATTGTCAGTGTCTAGTCGAGGAATTTTCAGTGCTAATTGAAAAGTCCAACAGACCGCTCGAAGTTGTACAGCTTCCCGTGGTTAGACCTCCCCGCTAAGGTAGGACGATGGAGCCAGTTGGGCAAGATTCGTTCATCCTGAACGGAAAGCGGAGTCATTTATCTCCGGCTTCGCGGGTGTAAACCTAGACTGCTGGTTTTGTCTTATTCTGCCGACAGATCCATCCAACAAAAAGTTTTCGGCACGATAAATCGAAACAGTGGACCAATGACGACATCGTGGTTCCGGTCCAGGGTATTCAGTCGTCGCTGGGGACCGTTATGCAGAAATGATGCGTTTCAGAACCTTTAGAGGAGTTTTGATCATGAGGGAAAATATGCGGTAATAAGATGTTATTTGGACTGTCGCATTTGTGTACGTTTTGGGGCTAATGAGTCCTGTTTCGCGGCAGCCTGAGTAATAGTTCTCGGGTTTTTTAACGATCAGCGATTTTTCACAGTTCAAAAGGGGGCTCTTTCTCCTGGCCGGGAAGAGTCTGTGCGTGGGCTCGCAGACGACACACGTCCCCCTGCGGAGACATCAGAGGTGCAGGTCTCCTCCTCCCTGCACCCCCCGAGGCCCCCAGCTAGGACATCTGTGGGACACTGAGGGACCCCAGAGGCCTGTCTCAAAACGAAGTGTCCCTGTGACTTTGGACACACACCCGTTCGTTTTCTTCTGGACGTGACGTGGGTGCCTGGCCGGTGACAGACGGTGCAGGCGGGACGTGTGAGGGGTCAGCGCGCACCAGCTCGCCCTGCCACCCGCTCCTTCCCTTCGCGTCGCCCCCGGTGGGCACCACCGCCCGCCTCCCCGCCACGCGAGCCCGGAGGGAGCTGCAGTGAGTGTCGCCGGCCCCTGTGCCCTGCCCACGCCAGCTCTGCTGGCTCGGCCATCTTTCCGTGTCATTGAGGGCGCTGGCCCCAAGGCCACCAGCAGATCTCCCCACTGTGCCCTCTGCTGCAGGTGCACGTGTAGGCAGCTGACAGCACCGTGCGTGTCGGCCCGTCACAGGTCTTGTGTTCCCCAGGACGCCGAGCGTGACTAACTCTACGCTCATTAGATATTGGTGGCTGATGGTCGCTTGACCCATCGCTTCAGTGACTGTGGCGGCTGAGTGGAGAGGGGCTGAGACACCGTTGCGCGGTAACATAGCGGGACCGAGAAGCAGAAGGACATATGAAACAATGTGACTCATTTGCCACGCGGTCAGGTGAAGTGACCGCCTTACTCCGCCTGTTGGCGCCTGTTATGGAGAACGTGCCCGAGCACCACGAAATAATGGGGACATTTTGCGAATAGCCAAAGTAGATGTAGTGGCACCGGTGGAGGTGGCGGTGACGATACCGGGGGTGGTGACAATATCGGTGGCGGTGGCAGTGACAGTGGCGATGGTGACAATACCAGGGGTGGTGACAATATTGGTGGCGGTGGCAGTGACGGTGGCAATACCAGGGGTGGTGACAATATCGGTGGCGGTGGCAGCGACGGCGATGGTGGCGGTGGCAACGGTGACAATACTGGGGGTGGTGACAATATTGGTGGCGGTGGCAGCGACGGTGGCGATGGTGTGGGTGGTGACAATACCAGGCGTGGTGACAGTGTCGGTGTTGGCGCTGGTGGCGGTGGCTCCCGTGCGGTGGACGGGGAGGCGGTGACGGTGGCAGTTTCTGCTCTCAGCGTGTCCAGGCTTCTGTGTCCTGAGGCAGCGGGAATGTTTCTGGTCTCATGGAACAAAACACCGACTCGCGGTGGCCTAAACAGTAAGGACACTTATCCGGTCACATTCCCAGAAGTCGAGTCGTAGGGTGAGCAGTCCAGGGTCGGCACAGCTGCTCTGCGATGTCCCCAGAGACCCAGCGTTCGCCCCCTTCCCAGGCTGCCTCGTTTGCTGTCCCCCGTCCGCTCGCATGTCGCCCTGTGGTCTCCGGGTGGCTGCCGCGGGCCTGCACTCACATCTCACATTCCCAGCAAGGAGAAAGGGACAGAGGAGGCCCGGACTTGTCCCGGTGAAGCTTCGCCCTTCTCTCCAGAGGCGACACCCTCCCCGGGCTGCTGGAGATGGACGGGGCGGGGTTAAGGAAGGAGGAGGCAATAGTCACAGTGTTCAGCCGACGTCACCTGCAAACCCCAGCGGGTCTGGAACTGGCCACTGTGCAACCCGGAAAATCAGCGCCACAGGTTCCGTTATCATCGATATCATGACATCTTATGAGAGCTCCGCGTCTGCGGCCTCTGCGTAGTTCAAGATTCATACAGTCGGAAGGCTCACTTTCCCGTGACTCACAGTTTCTTAGATAAACCAGTCTGGTTATAGTTCACTCCGCCTGCTAGTTTGAAATTATGTGCTTCTTGATGCTTAATTTTAATTTGGGGCATTTGCGTGATTTCGGATTTGTATCTGAGGTGACGCTTTTTAAATATTTTGTGTTGCATGACTTACATTTGCCCAACTAAAATTCCTATAGCATGTCACCAAATCGTGTTCAGTTCATGAAGACAGGAAAGTGTGTGATACATGTAGGGGAAAAAAAAAATGTGGACAGACGGTTAAAATACAAAAAAGGTTTTGTTTGTACCTAAGTGGCATTTTCAGTTAATTCTCTGCAAACTTGTCGGTCCAGAACACATTGCTCCCCACTTCCGCATCCCAGGAAGTGTTTGTTATTGCGGTGTGGCCTCACACGACCTCTTGTGTCATAATTTACGTCTAAATATTGCCTCCTTAATTTCAAAGACAAATTCTGCGTCACAAAAGCGCATAGCTTCATAATACCTAGCACAATGCTGAGGACTTAGTAGAGCTCAATGAAAATATTTATCGAATGAATGAAGGGATTTGATTCATTCGTGAATAAAGGACCTGGCCGGCAGGTAGGCCGAGGTGGCACTGAAAACGGAAGCAGAAACCGCTGCTTGCAGAGCAGGCTGGACCTGCAAAGCGGGCGAGCTCTGCCAGAGCACGTCCCGGTGGCCACCACGGTCCCTGCTCAGACTCCTTCATGCCGGTCGGGACAGACCCACGCGTTCCAAGATAAGACTAGAGACACACTGCTCTCGCCGCGGTGACTCCTCGGACACAGTTGCTGGGCTGGGGGCGGGGGGTCTTGAGCCTCCATCCTCCCCTGCAGCTGAGTACCACTGCTTTTATCTGTTCGACGAAAATGGGGTGGGGGGGCACACACTATTTCATTGGAAAAAGATTTTGCCGCCAGGATGGTTTCATGAACTAAGGGGGCTAATGCTCGCCGCCAGCCCAGGACCACCGGAAGCGGAGGGGGGCAGAGGACGTTCATGGTGGGTGACACGGAGGTGGGGGAGGGCCCGACATCCAGACGCGCAGCCTGGGGCAGCGGGGGAGGGGGAGGGCGTCCCCACCCGCCAGCAGCCAGGGGAGGTCCCTCGAGGCGTGGGGACGAGAATTTATCTTTTTCCTTTTTTATCTGGAGGGGAGGAATAATGTAATTTTTTATACAGTCGTAAAACAAAGGGTCACCCTGCCGCAGACTCTGCTGAGCTGATGTCACGGACTCTGACAGTCCTATATCCCATTTCTGGTGCTTACGGCACCCCCTCCCCCCGCCATCTATGAATAGGGCACACTACAGTGGAACTCACCCTCGGGTGCTGAGCCGGGTGCAGGGCCGGGCTCGGGGGACAGTTGGAGGTGGTTGGTGACATTGGCCAAGGGCAGCGGGGCGGGCGGGCAGGCTGGAGGAGGTTGCAAATATAGAAATAAAAAATATTTTCACGTGTGCTGAATGAGTAAATTTCTGAAATAATTTTTTTAATCTAAAATGGATCTACTCTAGTTTTTCGGAGATGAGCTTGTATTCCGTGGCTTTTTTACTCAGTGAACTGAATCGTTTGACATCTGTTATTGACAAATAAATAAACTCGGAGGATCTCAACAAGTAACGCGACGTGTCTGTGTCTGGTCGCACACACACACGCGCGTCATTTCAAGAATATGTAGGAAATTGGTTGTTTTCCTCTTTGAAACAGATCCCGCTCTGTTCCTGCTGGTCTGAATGACAGCGTTGAACTCATCTGGTCATTCTGTGACTTCTGAGCGTAAGGATGAAAAACAAGTTTCAGAATGTGTCCTGTGTCTCTAATTTTTCTGTTTGGGGGGAGCCCCCCGTCTCGTAGTAGCAGAGGTTTTGTGGGGACCGATGGCAGAGTGGAGAAGTGGGGGTCACACACGGTGGGTTAGGGGGCGAGGAGGGTGAAGCACGACAGTTCTTGGCATAGCTTACAGGAGGGCGCGTCCCTCAGGGCCTGATGTGGGTGCTGTCATAAGACCCAGTCTTCCTGGTGGCCTCTTCGTCCTGGAAGACCCTCACGTTCTGCGTGTTCTGGATGTCCCTTTCTGAAAGTCACCGATGGCCTTGGACAACAGCCATTTCCAGAGGCTGTTACTGGCACTAGCTGTCACCGTCAGGGCCGCTGAGAGCCTGCCCTGGGCTCAGGAACGGTCAGGGCTTGGCAAGGGGACTTTGCACATAGAGGTCAGTGGCCGAAGGCTCTGTCTCGGGAGAGGTGGAGTGTCCCGGAGGAGGAGCTGGGGATGGGGCGGGAGGGCCCGAGGTCACGGAGCGGGCACTGTGGTACCCCAACCGTTGCACCCAGCGGTACTGATAACCGAAGGCCATGTAGAGTGACGTGTCCCCAGCAAGATGTGGCCGTGAGCAGGAAAGACGTCATCTCATGGGGCCTCAGCATCGTCCGGGAACTTGCACGCCCCTGTTCGCCAAAGCCACGTGGGCGCCCGGCAAGGCACACGCGGACACGGCGGTGGCGTCGAGCGTTCACGTCGCCCAGACGCAGGCCTGGGAAAGGTGCTTCTGCTCGGACGACTTCAGTCTGCATCTGGCGACAGCAGCGGTGGGCGTCGAACCTGGTTATTTAGACCCCGAGCTCCTCAGTGGTGTCCCGGCGGCTGCGCTGCAGGTCGGTGGCCACATGGGGGCAGCACTTCCCACCGAGTGCCCGTCCACATCGCCAGCCTGGCGGGGCGTCGTCACCGGTCACCCGGTCCTTCGGGTTAAAGACTCCCTTGTTCCTGCTCTGGTCCATCATCTTTCTACTTAGAGCCGGTGGGCCGTAGATCTAATGTAGGAATGAGAGAGGACAGTCCTTTCCAGCGGGAGGTGGCTTTGTTCTGACTGCTGCAGACACGTGACAAGCAGGGACAAGCCGCGTGGGGCGGGGTGGCGGCTCCTTCAGAGGGCCGGGCCCTCGAGCCACAGCGCTGGCCTGTTCTGTTCTTTGGGACGGAAAATAAAAGCGCTTCTATTTTGAAGGACTTCTGTGCTGTCAAAAAGAAGCCAAGTTTGTTACTGATTTTCTGAAAAGTAACAGTGAAAAAACTCTTTATTTAAAACTCGCGACATATCAGACGTAGATTTTAGTTTTCTCTCTTTAAAATCGCGTTTTGGTGTTTATTTCTGTGTTTTAGCGTGACGGGAGCCATCTTCGTCGGCATGTGTCAGCTTCGTTTTCCATTCTCTGTTGTGCATTACGTTTTGAAAGATTCGTTATAATTCGAGAATGGGAACCACAAACTGGCTTTTAAAAGTATCTTACTTTTTTCCTTGCTCTAACTACATACTCTGAGTTACACTCATTTTTTTGTTTTTGATTTTTTAGGGAAACGTAAGCGCTGGCATTTTCATACTAAATTCGTTTTCAGCATTTTGGAAATCACATAATTCCTCACATTCTCGTTCCTGCTGTTTGCGTCGTGCAAAGCTGCGTGACCCGGGGCTTCCACAGCAACGCGACTCTTTTTATATGTGAAGCGGAACAAGCAGGCGTAGGCTTCGTGTTCACGGCGGGGGTTTGAAACGGACAGTTTAATTTTAAGTGGTTAAATGTTTGTTTTCCCCTTGAAGATCACACCGAGGTACAAGATGGGAAGGGCGTCCTTTGAGGCAGGGTCGTATTTCAGTTCATCTGAATTTTTGTTTCCGTGTCACTAGGTTGAGCATATGACAAGTGGATTTCGTTTTAGTAAACGAGCAGCGTGTATGCGTGTGCTTGCGTGCGTGCCTGTGTGCACGCGCATGTGTGTGCCTGTGTGTGCATGTGTGTGTGCGTGTGTGTCATGTGTGGTTGCATGTGTGTTGTGTGTGCCTGTGTGTGCATGCATGTGTGCCTGTGTGAATGTGTGCATGCATGTGTGTGCATGTGTGTCGTATGTGTGGTTGCATGCACACATGTGTGCATATGTCGTGTGTGCGTGCATGTGTCTTGTGCACGCACCTGTGCGTGCACCTGTGTGAGTGTGCATGCATGCGTGTTTGCATGTGTGCTGCGTGTGCTTGTGTGCACACACGTGTGTGCCTATGTGAGTGTGTGCATGCATGTGTGCGTGCACGTGTGCCGTGTGTGTGATTGCATGCATACACATGTGTATGTGTGTTGTGTGTTTGTGCGTGCGCACGTGTGTGCCTGTGTGAGTGCGTGCATGCATGTGTGTGTGCATGTGTGGCGTGTGCGTGCTTGCATGCATACACATGTGTATGTGTGTTGTGTGTTTGTGCGTGCGCACGTGTGTGCCTGTGTGAGTGCGTGCATGCATGTGTGTGTGCATGTGTGGCGTGTGCGTGCTTGCATGCATACACGTGTATGTGTGTGTGCTTGTGCATGCACACATGTGTGTGCCTGTGTGTGCATGCACGTATGTGTGCATGTGTGGCGTGTGCGTGCTTGCATGCATGTGTATGCATGTGTGGCGTGTGTGTGCTTGTGTACGCACACGTGTGTGCGCGCGTGTGCACGTGCACGCATGTTCTCTTATCCAGGTATGTTTTGGACCAGGGCAGAAGAACAGCTCACCAGGAGCGAATGGGCTGCCAGGCGTGTCATGCGGGAAAGGACGTGGCTCCTGCCTCTGCTCTCCGGACTTACTCTTCAAACGGTGATTGTGTTAAGCGCGTCGTTTTATATGTCGAACTGGGTCGGTGTTGTCATTTGCTTTGCACGTTATGCGCAGGTGGGGCTCTAGTAACCGCTTTTCGACGCTATCAGCTGCTGCTCTATGGTTCATTCATGAAGAAAGTGGTGTCGCCCAGCAGTCCCCGCAGACATCTGAAACCGAGCCGAGAGCTGAGCGATCAGGGCCACGGGTACGGGGCAGAAGGCGTCACCGTCAGGGCGGCGGGTCCTGGGCAGTCAGTGTCAGGTGGGAGAGCGGGCGGGGGTCCTCGGGTTCCTCACGGGAAGGCTGGAGGCTTGGTCGGGGTGGCCTGGAGCTCGCTGGAGCCGGACAGCGGGCGCGAGCATCGGGTCCACAGTGAGCTGGACCGGGCAGGCGGGGCGTGACTTGAGGACAGAGCAGGTGAAGTGACGTCAGGGCGGCTGCGCGGAGCGCTCGACGTTCCCCGTAGAAAACTCGTAGTTACTGACGTGTACCGGTTTTTAAAAGATGGGCCGGTGCTGAGCATCTCTAAACGCCGGGGGAACCCGGAGGTACCAGAAGGAGGAGGGGAGCGGATGTAGGGTGCAGGGCTCTGCCCCTGTGCGTGGCGGGGGGAAGTGGGGTTCAGGGCACTGGAGGGGACAGTGCTCCCCCCACCGCAGGAGGAGATGCGTCTGGGGCTGTTTCAGCAGCTCGGTGGGCGTGGGCGGGGGTGCTGGGGGTGGCGATGACACACGGCTGGCTGCTGAGGGGCGTGACGGGGACAGGGACGGGGACCGGAGGG
>NW_006432224.1:2239726-2244367 GCF_000325575.1 Pteropus alecto | reverse complement strand
TTCGTCCGTACCGCGGACACCCGTGTCCCAGCCCTGGGTGGCCCGCCCTCCGCGCCCCTCATGCCCAGGCTCGAAAGGCACGTGTCCCCTTTGAGACTCCGGTGACCCCTGGACTCTCGGCCGGCGTTGTCGTCTCTCCGGTTTGCTGGGCCCCTGATGCCCGTGTGTCCGCGTGACGCGTTTAACGGGGCGTCCCTCCAGGTGGGGCTGGCTGGCCACGGGCCGGAGGGACCCCGTGAGGCTTCGGTGTGGAAGGAGCTGGGAGGATCTCAGTGACAACCCCGCCTGCTGCTCGGTCACAGGGCAGCGACCTCGGTGCCCCGCAAGACGAGTGCCCTGAGTCATCACATTCCTCGCTTAATCACAGGCCTTTGGGCAAAACATGGGTTGGGTCGTTTCGCTTCGAATTGTTTTGCTTTCGATTCTCTGCCCTAAACTAGCAATTATGCGGTCGCCCGTGTAGCACAGAGATGGTCGTGACACGTAGCATGTGCCCTGCTGTGGACAGACGCTCGGACTGTCAAAAATGACGTCAGGAGAAATCTGGGTTTTTTCTTCCTCTTTTAAGGAAACGAACCTGTTGGCATTGGCGTCGGGGCCCGACTCGTTTTAAAAACGTCCCTTAGCATCAGTTTCTATGACGTTTCACTCAAATGCCGGGCTTGGCTCTCACGCCGTGGGAGCCCTGAGGCCCCACGTGGGGAGGGGTGTTGTTGTCGTCGTTGTTGGCTGTCAGACGCGGTGTCGTGCGCGTGCTTCTTGATCCGTGGAGAGTTTCGTCCCGTGCCAGGTCTTGGCGCGGAGTGGGCCCCATTTGCCCGGCCAGAGTCCCCGCCTTCATCAGCTCCTGCGTGAGGTCACACGGCCGGCCACGTGTCCTCTTCCGGGTCTCCTTGTCTCTGCCGGCATCTCCTGCCCTTTCGGCCTGGTGGTTTCTCCCCCGACAGCTAAAGGGATTTCCGCTGTCACAAAAACCACTGTCACTCGCTCGTCACCCTCTGGCCTGCAGACTCGGCACCTGTACGATCCACACACTCGTGTGTGTCTCTGACTGTCTCTGCGTTCCCGTCACCTGCGGTCCTCACCGCGGTCCCCTCGGCGGCCTCCCCACGGCCCCGTTTTCCGTCACCTCCCTGAGGGACCTGGCGGCTGGGCAGTGTCCCCGTGAAATTCCCTCACGACACCGCGACCCCTGCCTCCTCTCCGTTTCCGAGACTTCTCGACCGACATGTCGACACGATCCTCGTCCCGCATGGGGTCCCCCCCCGCTTCTTCCTCCACACGCGACATTCGCCTTTGTGGCTCTAAGAGCCCTGAGCCAGCCTGTCCTGCTGGCTGGGGGTGGGAGTCATCGCTTGAACGACCCCTCCCGCTTCAGACCCGCGTGTCGTGCACGTGCTAACGTCAGTATACGTGTCACAGTGGACACACGCGTGCCCGTATGTACTGATGGGGGCATGTAGAAAAAATCCAAAATATTAACAGCGATCGTGCGTCTGCATGTGCACGAAGGATTATTATTCTGATGCTTTTATATATTTGTTTCTTTTTAACTTAATTTCAACACTTTACGTAACGTTGCAAACGTACGTGTTAACACCTTCACAGAATTTCTACAGTTACCATGAGTTATTTTATAGTCCTAAAAATAGTTCAAATACATTAGTTTTGAAACGGTTTTTAATAGTTCTAACATTAGTCAGATCAACTTTAGAGTTCTGCGTTAGAAATGAAAATGATAGAAGAAGAATATTCTCAGAGAAGTTAAATGTTCGCTTTTCAAAATGAAAAAAATGGAACTAAGTTGTTTTGGAGAGAGGATCGATTATTCGTTTGAGCTCTTTACGTCTCGTAGTTATTAGTTCTTCAGTGGTGAAACGTATTGCAAACATCTCGTCTGTGGTTTGTCTTTCACATCGTTTCACGTTCTCAATTTGAACGTAGCTGTGTTCGTTGGTCTTTTCCTTTACGATACTTACCATTTTTAATGTCTTGTTGAAGAAACCCATTTTCCCTCTGAGTCATAAAGATGTTTTCCCTCTATTTTTCAAAAAGGTTTTAAGGTTCACTTTTCCCATTTGGATCTTTAATTCTGAACTTTATGTTTTGAATGGGGCGAGAGGTAGAGATTGCTTTACGATTCTCGAGACGGATGACCAGCCGTCTCAGCTCCGCGTGCCGCCGTCTGCCAGACGTGCGGTTTGTGCGGGGCCGCGGGGCTGCTTCTTCGGTTCCGCCGCTCTGTTTACCTGTCTCTGTGTCGAAGCCACACTGTCTTAGTTGCTGTAACTTAATAACAGATCTCGAAAACCGGTCTGGCGAGTGCCTTCCCCAGCTGAGCTCCTTGAAGTGGCCTTGGCCGTGCTGGGTCCTTTTCATCTTCCTTACCCGGGTTAGGACCAAGTCCCCGAAGGAGGATTGACATTGGGTGCGTAGAATGAGACTGGGGGAGAAGCGGTCGGTCTCTTTATCATTTGGACTCTCGTTGTGCGTGCACAGGGCACACCCGCACTCTGTGATTACTTCCCCTGAGTTTTATCTTGTGTGACTTGTTAGTTTCTTTGCCGTTACGGACGGCTTACATGTCATTTTCATTATCTGACTATGCCGACGTAGAGAAGATGTAGCTGATTTTTGTATTTTCACGTTATAAGCAGCAGTCCGTCACTTTAATTCTGATGACGTAGATTTCCGCGGTTGTCCCCCGGACGGCCCGGTCCCTGTGTGTCGTGATGGTTCTTCTTGCCCAAAGCCCAGCGCGGTGCCCAGTGGAGGCGGTCATAGCGAATGCCAGCAAGTGTGGACGTTGCTGTATGTCTCTGTGGATCACCTTCATCGGATTGTAGAAATCCTCTCCTAGTTTTACTTTGCGAAGAGTTTGTATCGTGAATGTTAAATTTTAAAGGGCGCATCGTCCGTACTTATCGACATAATGCCATGTTTTCTCCTTCAGTTTTAATCGACACGTCCACGTCCACGTGGTGAACTTCAAAGTCATATTAATGGGTTTTCCAGGAGGAGACTGTCTTCGCGTCCCTTGGATAAACTACCTGACAATGTCGTCATTTAAGACTTTGCACAATTGGGTTTTCTAACATTTTTAAAGAGTCTTCCATCTGTGTTCGTGGGATGGTCATACTCCGCGTTGGGTTGGTTTCTGGGTTTCCCTGTCTTCGTCCCATGAGCTGGGAATGAAACCATCTTCTGTGTCCCGGAGCGGTTCGTGTAAAGGGAAGTCATCCGCATCTTGAATGTTCGATGCAACTTGCCCGAAACATCAGCCATGGCTGCCGTCCAGGATTCTACCGATTTGTTTGCTTCTGGTATGTCTTGAAGGGATAGATTTTGAACTGCAGATTCAATTTCTTTAGTTCTTCTAGGTTTACTCAAGTTTTATATTTCTTCTCGAGTCAATTTTGATGTTACATTTTTCTTATAAACTGTTTATTTTTCCCCAGACTTTCATTTGTATTGGCACAGAGTCGTTCGTTATATTCTGTCTTTTTAAAAGGTCAGCCACATCAGTGGTCACGATCTTTTTTTCCACTCCTGATACTCGATACTTTCTGTATTTTTCTTCGGTCTTTTCAAAAAAACCAGCATTTGCTTTTATTACTTCTTTTTATTGTTTATTTTGTCTCATTATTCTGCTCACATCCTCTCAGATGCTGCCCGTTCCTCCTCTGACTTTTGAGTTACACGTTTAGGTCATTGGTTTACGGTGTTTCTTCTTTTCTAATACACACTGAAAACATCGGATTCCTAATTTAGCGACTTAGCTGAACCCCGTGCACTTAGTGCTTCGTCATCGTCAGAAGTTTTAAGTGTTTTCTTACGTCCTTTGTGGTTTCTTCACTCACCTGCGATTATTTGGAACTGACCCCATACGTTTCCAAGAAGAAGGGCTTAAACCGGTCCCCGTTCGCTCATGATTTCATCGTGTAAGTTGATAACGCTTCTTTGATCATTGTTGAAATTTGCATCATTGCCTCATGGGATCATTTTTTTGAACGTCATCTGTGGGGTCGAATATAATGTGTCCTCTGATCAGATTATATGTCCTTTAGGTCCCGTTTCGTCGTTGTTCATTCAGCTTTCCTCTACTCGATCAATTAACCTACCGAAATAAGCGTGTTAAAATCTACAACTGTGATAGCGAGACTATCCATTTTCCTTCCAGTGATCGAGTCTGGCCGTTCGACGTTTTCTCGTATGTGACCCTTGGTGTCCACGAGCCCGGCCACAGCATTACGGCGTCGTAGGTCGCGCGTGTGTTCGGTTTGATTTGGTCACACCAAAGAGGGCTCTAAAGTGTTTGAAACAATTCGTAATCTTACCGGTGGCGCACGAGGGTTCCCGTTACTCTGTTTTTAGTAACGCTCGATGTTGTCACTTTTTAAAAATTTTAGCCGTCGGAGTTGGGGCGCACAGTAGCACACTGCGGTTTTAGGGTGCATCTCTGTAATGACTAACGAGATGGGGCCTCTTCCAATGTTTCTCGGTTCTCCTTTATAGTTTCCAAATGTCTGCCGAAACGGTCAATCTTGTTTTTTGTTGAACGTAGTAAGAAAACGTATCATTTTTTTTTTTTAGAAAACTTATCCTTTTTTTTTTTTTTTTTATACTTTCTTTTACATTTTT
>NW_006432224.1:2237504-2239638 GCF_000325575.1 Pteropus alecto | reverse complement strand
CCACCGCCAGTCTTGTCTTTTTATACGTCTGATCATTTTTGATCGAGTGCCAGAAAAATGAAAAAAATTCAAAATACATTGAGGTCTAGGACGATGTAGGCGTCTTCCAAAACGAGTCTGCGTTTGTTTCTGCCAGGCACTCGGCAGTGGTGGCTCTGGCGTCCCCTCGGGCCACCTCGGGGAGCGAGGACGCAGAGCTCAGGTGAGGGCCTGTGAAGGCCAGCCGAGTCCGGCTCGTCCTCATCTTTGGGGAGCACGGCATAGAGTCCCGACCCAGGTTAAGGGGGTTCGCCAGGCTCCCTGACCCGGGGAAGCCTTCGACTCCAATTTCTGTCCCCTGGTCCCTGGGTGTGCCAGGCAGCCACACTCCAGAATCGGGGGGCTCCCGAGGGGCAGGTGGCCCCCATGCCTCGGGTCCCCTTCGTGGTCACCTCCGTTCTCCCAGGATTTGGCTTCTCAGGTGTTTGCTATCTCGTTGATTGAGTCCATGACGCCGTTAAGAAAACGTCCTTTACGTTTTTCCAGTCATGTTCAGAGGGAGCTTGGTTGGAATGATCTAGTCCACCCTTCTTGGAATAGAAATTCCTCCTGTCGACACATTTTTTTCCTCTTTTTATTCTTAACCTCTCAGTATCTGACTGTCGGCCAGCCGAGTCCGGCTCGTCCTCATCTTTGGGGAGCACGGCATAGAGTCCCGACCCAGGTTAAGGGGGTTCGCCAGGCTCCCTGACCCGGGGAAGCCTTCGACTCCAATTTCTGTCCCCTGGTCCCTGGGTGTGCCAGGCAGCCACACTCCAGAATCGGGGGGCACCCGAGGGGCAGGTGGCCCCCATGCCTCGGGTCACCTTCGTGGTCACCTCCGTTCTCCCAGGATTTGGCTTCTCAGGTGTTCGCTATCTCGTTGATTGAGTTCATGACGCCGTTAAGAAAACGTCCTTTACGTTTTTCTAGTCATGTTCAGAGGGAGCTTGGTCCGAATGATCAAGTCCACCCTTCCTGGAATAGAAATTCCTCCCGTCGACACATTTTTTTTCCTCTTTTTATTCTTAACCTCTCAGTGTCTGACTGTGTCTCCGTGGATTTTGCGGCGTTTGCTTTTGTCTTTTTACACAATTTAAATTTACGTCCGGTCAAATGGGCACCTGTCATTTATTGACACTTATTGCGATTTATGGTCTGTTCAGACGTAAGACTCACGATTCCCTGTGCTTTGTATTTACTCTGGTTTTTCCAGAATGTTTAGCTCTTTGAGTCATTCTTGTCCATCTCAGATACGAACTCATTTCTTGTCCCTAAGAATTCTTTACTATTCACTGGGTCCAAATGCTTATTTGTGGGATTTTGATTATTTATGGGAGTAAAGACAAACATTATGTAAAAACTTTTTTTATAGAAAGCCTTTGCTTCTGCACTGCCAGCTCCCTGTCCGTACTTTAAAAGCACACAAGGTGATTTTCTTTCCGTCACCTGCTTGTCCTTGTTTCCTTGGTTTTCGATAAGGACACGTGTTCCGAGCCCAGGGCCCATCCCCCGAGGGATCGGGGTCCTGGCTTAGCGAGCAGAGCCGGCTCCCTCCCAGGCTTGCCGGCCACCAGGAGGTGCTGCCGGGGGCGGAGGTGGCCATGGCTTCGCGGGGCGCCCCAGGGAGCACCACGGCGGAGGGGAGGATGCTGTAGCCCGGAGGAGGGACCGGAGGTGACGTCTGAGGCCACGTGTTGTTCTGCCTCCGCGTTGCCCCGGAGAAGGCCGGGGCCAGCAGCTGGGGCGGAGCGAGCAGAGCCTGTGCCAGGGGACCCCAGTGTCTGCCCCGCTTCCCTCGCCGCGCACCTGTGGGGTCCCCCTCTTCCCGCAGAGATTCGGCTGCCGTCAGAGAAGGGTGCCCGGCTCAGGGGGGCTGAGAGCCTCCTGTCCCCAGTCGCGACCCTTCTCGCAGGCTCCGCGGTGGAGCCGGGTGTTTGTGCGCAGAGGCGGCCGGTGGTGACCGGAGCGTGGCCGCGCTGTTGGGGCCGAGTGGCAGGTGGCCCCGGGGGGCGCGGTTCGCTCGGCCCGCGGGGACAGCAGTGACGCTGGGGACCGGGTCAGCGGTGGCACCTGCGAGTCGTGCCTGAGCCAAGCGATCGGGGATTCCAGCCAC
>NW_006432224.1:2236760-2237296 GCF_000325575.1 Pteropus alecto | reverse complement strand
CCGAAGCGCATGGCCTCGGCCACGTGCTTGCGCGGACCGCACCGTGGGGCTCCCCACCCCCGATCACCCCCCTCAGCCCCGTCCCTGAGCCTAGGCACTGCGGCCTCAGATCCGCAGCCCGGCGGCCCGCCAGGATGGGGGCGTCGTTTGGAGAAAGCCATGGGCGTCCCCACACCCGCGTGGTCACCCCTGACCCGGGCTGCCTCTGTCACATACAGGCCACGGACATTCGCTGCCCTTTATCATCCGAACACAGCTCGGTGGCTCTTTGCTGTCCCTCGTGCAGACACGTCGCGGTCTGTCAACCCTCCGTTGAGCACGCAGATGGCTCGCGCTTCTTCCCAGATGAAAATGTTGTTGCTTTGAGTATAAATCTCTGAGTTTACACTTCCTTCCGACAGAGCCCGGGAAGGCGACATCTGAGTCGGTGGACACGAATTGTCGTTTTAGCCGTCGGGTGGCTTCCCGGAAGGCGGCCGCGGACGAGCGTGGCGGGGCGTGTCGCACACACGGGGCAGTGCAGGCGGCGGGGACAG
>NW_006432224.1:2232315-2236624 GCF_000325575.1 Pteropus alecto | reverse complement strand
GTTTACGTGGTTGTCATTTACGGGCAAATCTCCAGAAGCGGGTTCGGTGGCCGCAAGGGTCCGGCGAGGCCCCGTGTGGACGCGGAGCGCCGCGTCGCCGCCCGAAAGGCCGACGGATTTGCACCCACTCCCCGCGTCCCCGTCACACCGATGGCGTGTGACGCTGGCGCGCGGCTCCTCAGGGTCCTGCTTTGCATCGCTCGGCACTCTGCGGGGCGAACAGTTCTTAATTTGCTTTTTTTCCTTTTTGCCATTTATGGTTTTCCTTTTCCAATATATAAGGTGAGAAGTTTCTGAGTAGGAGTTTAGGATTTTATACAGTGAAGTATTTCCGTTTTCAGTAGGTATTTCCTTCCACTGCTTTAAATTTAATTGAAATTTGAACGGGATCCTTCGATGACAGCGCTGTCATTATCGTGCTGTTAACCCGTGTGTCATTCCGTTAGCCTTTCCTTTCCTGGCTCTGTTCCCGCGGCTTTTAATAACATTTCATTTCTTTTCAAATGCCACCTTCCATGTTACTCTTCAAAATATTTATTCTTCTTGAGGCACGAGAAACTTACAACCCTCAATTAGACGTTTTCCCCACACAGCTAACCTCGCGTTTCACACCGATAATTTCTTTTGACTTAACTAATTTTAGAAGACTCTCAACTGCCACCTGAAGTTTTTCTTAGACATTTCAGAAGCGTGGCTCTTTACGAATGCCATGTTCATGCACAGCCGAAGGGTCCATCTGTTCGTTTTCAAACCAAAATTACTCCATATCAGATTAACAGACCTCGACTTTGCTGACCTTTGAATTCTTCTCCCATTTTTCCGTGTGATTTCCTTTTCCGAATTCCCTACCTCTTCCCTTCACGTTTGCCAACTTCCTTCTTTCTCTTCTTTGGAAAGAGGGAAAAGTTGTATTGCTTTTCTCCTCCCTATAAAGTCTTTCTTCGTGTCTCAGGCTTTACTTTACGGTGAAAAGAGCCCGCGTTTGGACTCAGGCCACGCTAGCTCCGAGTGGTAATTTTCCAGTCGTGAAGCCAACAGGTAATAGCCGAATAAAGGGGTGACTAGGAATATTCCAGAGAGGCATCGGTGTGAAGAAGGTAGCACGAAACTTCCTAACCACCCAAAGAAATAGCAAAACAGGAAAAATGAGCAAAGAATGTGGACCCCATCGCAGGCATTAAGTATTATCCAAACATCGATAAATGTGACTAGGCCTCAGTTACTATTAAAAGTTAAAGAACTCGCATTGGCGGGTCAGGCCGCATCCAGCTCTGTGCTGGATACGGTGACACGTGCTTGGGTCGAGAAGTGTTAGCAGCAGAGGCTTGGGAAAGAGAGGCCAGCGAAACGCTCCCAAAAAGAACGTCCTGCTGTCAGACAAGGCTCAATTTAGGCCAGAAAACTGTGGCTCGGGACAGAGACGTCGTAAAGGCTAAAGACTGTCGTTTACAACGATGAGACGATCGTTTTTAATCTCCTGCTCCGAAGAACACGGAGGCGACTTTGGGACAGCAGAAGCTGCGGGAGACGGAAGGGGAAGCGGGCGTCGAACCCGCCACGTCGGTGCGCTCAGATCGAGCAGGTGCCAGCCTCGGAGGCTGCAGGTGGCCTGGACGCGTCACCGGGGAGATCTGGAGACGTGTGTGTTGAAACGGGTCCCCAGGTCATGGAGACTACGCCTCAGTTTCGAGCGCTAACGGATCACTTACGACAGTCGGCCTGATGTCGGTTGATTGTAAAAAACTTTAGTTTTTGTTTTTGTAAAAAAAGTTTTGGTCACTAAAATAATTCCGTGAAGAGCCGATGATGTGGAGTCCGCACGGGGGTCCCCGATTTTCGCCCCCACTCGAGGAAGATCCCGACACGGGTGTCAAGAAGGGAGAGCACGGGTGGTCTCCAGGCTCCGAAGGCCTCAGCGTTCGAGGCCAGTGGGTGAGAAGCGGCAGTTTACGGAGCGGCCACTGATCTGAATGGAGACAGAGCGACCGCCAGTCACAGCGCAGCTGTGACACGGAACCGACACCTGGAGCCTGCGTCGGCGCCTCGCTCAGGCAGGCGAAGGAGGCCCAGCGAGGTTACCTGTTTTCCGGGACCCCTGCCTCTGACGGGCGAGGACCCCGGGGCTGGCCTTGGCCCTGGGTCGGGAGCGGACACCAGAAGCCTCTAGAGTCAAGCCAGAGATAGAGTATACATCCAAATAAAGCATGACAAGGGGGAGATGCCCGTCCACACGGGGAATTTAAAATAAAACAGGAGACTACTTGGCACGACTCCACGCAAATCTGTTTGAAAACCTAGACGCACCTTTCGTTAAAATATAATTTATAGAAGTGATCCCAGTAGAGACAAACACCTGAAGGACCCAATAAGACAGGAGGCAGGAAAAACTGCAAAAGAGCAATTAGGCGGCACCCCGGTGGTCCCACGGGGGTTCTTCCGGGTGTCCAAACTCAGATAATGTCAGTACCGCTTCAGCCCCCCCCCAGGGCACAAGAAAGATGGGGCTTTCAGGTTCATTAACACCAAAATCCGATAAAGGCTCGATACTTATCAATAAGTGCACAATTTTTAAGTAAAATGTTGACAGATATAATCTGACGTACATAACAAAGATCAAGCGGGGTTTATTGCGGGAGTTCAAATGTGGCTTCTTAATCCACTTGTGTAGTTTATCATATTAAGTCAATAGATTTTTAGAAGAAAAGTGGATTATACGGTCGTCTGCATAGATGCCCAGAATTCATTTAACGGTATCCGACACTCCGTTAAAAAATGCTCAGGAGCATAGGACCCAGTGCACAGCAGCTTCACACACGTGAACATCCTTGTGCACACGCACGTACATACGCGCCCGCACCCCAAAGCCAGCGCCTCCGTGGGGAAAGCCCAGCGGCCTTCTCTCCGTAATCGGAGTGGACAGGCACACGGCCGGGAAGGGAAGAGTTAAAAACCTCTGCAGATCTCAGGTAAAGCCCTCTAGTGTGAAATTTTCATTAGAAATATCGGTGCAAACTGGTTTTTTTTTTTTAAAACTAAAAACAAAAAGCACATTTCCTGGCTCTGCCCATGGGACGGTCCAGGGGGCAGTGATGACCCCAGTGGTGACCGTGTCTCGTAGCACCTGTCGCGCCCGAGCGGGCTCTTGGGAGGGAGGGTCAGCCCCAGGTTTGAGGCCGAAAAGAATCCATGAGCCTGGAACATTCTTTTTGTGCTACAGAGCAAAGAAGTTACTCCAGATTATCGGGGTCGCGTTAGGGGACACAGCAGCTAACGTGAGGGGCCGTTTGGGACAATTTCGGAAGTGCAGCCAGAAAAACGCAATTAATGGGAACGCAGAATATGTCAAACCTGTGAGTTTTTACGAATACTTTTAAAGAGAGAATCAAACAGACAGCTCATTGGACCCCATTGCATGAATTCAGAATTAAGGTCCTAGTCTTGCTTTGAAAGTTAGCAACCGAAAGAATTACGTACTTCTCCTGATAAGCCTTTTGGGGGACAGCTACAATGCAGCAGACAAATTACGGTAACTCATAAGGGCACGTCCCTCACGGAGGAATTTCAGCTGATCGCCGTGGAGGACCTGGTGGCATTGGAAAGGCATCGCTTTACAACTCTCGACGGAATGGCAGGTTGGTGCGGTGCCTGTCAGCGGGTGGCACCTCTGGCTGAAGGGCCGACGAGGACTTCACAAGGCGGGGTCAGGTCGTCACCGCCTGCGAGGGGCCAGCACATACTCTGGGTGTCCCGATGTCATGCGACAGGCAGCACACAGCTCTGTGAGCGACTCGCCCAAGTGTGGCGCTTCTAGAGCTCCAAGTTCACAGACGGTGAGAGAGAGAGAGAGATTAAACAGATGTCACTATGAGGAAACGAGGGGACAAATCCAGCATGTGGGCGATCGGAGGCAGCCAGTCAGTGGCATGAAGTTACTAGCGGCGGGGGAGGGGCTGCCTGGCTTCCCGCCAGCGAAGAGCCGTGGGTGACCCATGCGTGGGTCTGTCTGCATCTTGATTAGAATGTGTTTGGGGAAAAAAGACGTTTTTCAGACAATCGGGACAGTTTTGTTGTGGACTCAGTGTTACGTGACAGGCCCAGCCCTGCGGTGACGGCTGCTCCGCGTGCAGCTGGGCTGCAGACGGAGCCACTTCCCGCAGGACCCGAAGAGGCGAGATGGCAGTGGCCAGCGGAAGGCGCTGTCCCCGGCACCTTCGGGCTCTGTCCCTCGCTGCGCTGGGGTCCCGGGTCATCTCGCCGAGTCGCGGTGCTCGGCAGGGTCCCACTTACCCGCTTGCTCTCGCCACGACCT
>NW_006432224.1:2228684-2232189 GCF_000325575.1 Pteropus alecto | reverse complement strand
GTGGGGGGAGCGTGTGTGTGTGCGTGTGGGGGGAGCGTGTGCGTGTGCGTGTGGGGGGATGTGGTCGTGTGCATGTGTGTACGCGTCTGCGTGTGTGGCAGCTGGACAGGTGGATTAAGGGGTGGGCTTGAAAGGAAGTGTCTGCGTGACGTCACAGTTCACTCTCTTGTTGATACTTTCAAAGTGGCTTATCCCAGTCACGTGATGGATACTGTAACGTGACCCACTAGTTAACGAGCAAGTTGGTTTAAACCTAACTGTGGTCACAAACACACCTTTTGGCACATCTGCCTCCTTAAATGTGACCCCCTAAGAAGGGAGCCGGCCCTCGGACTGATGGCGAACGTGGGGGTGGAACCCCGAGGCTGTGGGAGCGGAACCTCGGATCCATAGGAGCGGAACCCCGGGTCCGTGGGAGCGGAACCCTGGGTCTGTGGGAACTGAACCCCAGATCCGTGGGAGCGGAACCCCAGGTCCGTGGGGGCGGAACCCCGGGTCCATGGGTGTGGAACCCTTGGGTCTGTGGGAGCCGAACCTGAACGTGGACGCAGAACCCCGGGTCTGTGGATGTGGTACCCCAGGTCCACGGGAGCAGAACCCCGGGTCCGTGGCAGCCGACCCTGAACACGAGCGAGACTCTGAGGCCCGGAGGGAGAGGAGCTCGTCACGGCATCTGTGTCGAGTCCGGAACGCGTGAAGCTCTCGGGGTCACCGTCGAGCCGCCTGTCACACGAAGCCAGAGGTTTTCGTGGTGTCGTTTTTTCTTTGTAATCGAGGGCGAAGCTGAGTGGCCCCCGTGGGTTCCACACCAGCCAGCCGCGGCCCGCTCAGCAAATTCGGTCGGTCCGTGACGTCGCGTCCTGTGTGTGAGGGCAGCGCCCAGGCCACCGGCTGCTCCCACACCCATGTGCTGGGCGCCGATTGAGTGAAAAACGCTGCTATTTTGACACGTTACGAAGAAGGAGCTGCCCAGGGCCGGCGCGCACTGCTAGTCTTGCTGTGAGAGGGATTTTGAAGTGTCAGTTTTTAAAGGAAGGCGGCTTCTCCAACTGAACAGATTTTCCAGAAAACACGAACAAGGCAATTAGTCAATAAAATGACAGGCCTTCTGTACAGTGTAATTTCGCTAGTTACAACTTGAGTTCTTTGTTACTCTGTAGTATCGCAAATTGAAACACGCCAAAACAGAGTAAGCGACCGCGTGGCCTGCATTCAAAAAGTAATGTTAAGTTTTTTGAGCTAGTCTTCAATATTTAAAATTCTGCAACCAGAATACAAGAGATGACAGGCTCTATAATATTAGCGTCTTTCACGTATTTATTCAGTGTATAAATTCTTTTCTGAGTTATAAGAAATTGTATGAGACGAGTTGAGGGAAGTTTTGGCCTTGGTTAAGATTTAAGTCTTAATGGAAAATCCTTTTCTGTCAAGTGAAGGTGAATGCAGATCGCCATGAATGAGGTCGTGGCCTGTGGCTCGTCTTCGGGACAGTCCGGAGAACCGAGGGTTTTCCAGCTGGAGGGGAGCCCCTGGTCGCGGGGTGATGGGGACAGCGGGGGGATCGTGCTGCTGGTCACTGCTGCAGTCGGATTCGTGCGGAAAAGGGCCTGGGCAGTTGCTGGATTTCGGTTAACGCCTGTGGTTGTCGACCAGTACATTGCCAAGAAAATAAAGTAGAGATTCATAAAAAAAGATTTATCTACCGCTTAAACGTTTTATTTTGTATTATTTTGGAACAGAGACACGACAGCGCTCAGCAGCCTTTCGACGTGGGCGCCGGGCTGTCCTCTGAACGCGGGTTCGACCGCGGGCGGGTTTCTGTGGAGCGGAAAGACCCGCGTAGAACAGTCTCTGCGGCTTTGAACAATTTCTCTTCCTCATTTTTACAGACGCGACACCTTTATTTTTTGGTAATTGGCCTTTTTCCGTGAATCTCTCCTGTGCCACATGCGACACCGTTTCATTGCAGGGATTCACCTTCATCACAGCACAGTCCTTCCCGTGCCCGTTCTTCCGGCACAGCGACAGGTGCACGCGGAGCAGCACACGTGGCAAAGGTCTAGGGGGCTCGGCTAGCGAGAGCAGAAGTGCATGTGTGCACGTGTGCGCCATGCATGTGGTGTGTGTGTGCTGTGTGGTGTGCATTTGCGCGTGCATGCCGGGTGTTCGTGTGCACACGTGCCATGCATGTGGTGTGTGGACGTGTGCTGGGTATGCGGTGTGCGTGTGCCTGTGTGCGCCGTGTGGTGCATGCGTGCACGTGTGTGCCATGTATGTGTGCTCAAGTGCCGTGTATGCGGTGTGCGTGCACGTGTGTACCGGATGTGCGGTGTGTATGGGCCGCGCATGCAGCGCACACGTGCATGCGTGTGCCATGTGTGTGGTGCATGTGCGCACACGTGCCTTGTATGTGTGCACTCGTGCGCCATGTACATAGTGTGCATGTGCACGTGTGTGCCGTGTGTGGTACATGTGTGCGCGTGTGTGTCATGTATGCTCACATGTGTGCCCATGTGCGCGTATGTGGTGTGCGTGTACCTGCATACAGGGCATACAGTGTGCGTGTGCACGCGTATGCCGTGTATGTGTGCACTCACATGCTGTGTATGCAGTGTGCATGTGCACACGTGTGCCATGTGTGTGGTGCGTGTGTGCACACATGCCGTGTATGCGTGTGCTCATGAGAGCGTATGCGGTGTGCGTGCACGCGCGTACAGGGTGTGCGGTGTGCGCGTGCGCGTGTGTGCCGGGTCCATGATGCGTGCACGTGCATCTGCACTCGTGTGCATGCGTCTGTGTGTAGGCATGCTTGTGCTTGTGCGAGCGTTGCAGGATGGGGAGGAGCCTGAGGCCCCGTCGCCAGATGGGGTGAGCTCCTCGCTGGGGGCCGGAGAGCGACAGCAGATCTGGCCGAGCGGGACGAGTGGAGGCGGAGCCCGAGCGCCCGCCGCCCTGTCCTCCCTCCAGCCGCTCTGTCCTCCCTCCAGCCGCCTCCTGCGGCCTCTGGGGTGCGTGACCTCCGTCCGCAGGGCGGCCCTGCGGGGTGAGCCTCAGTGCCTCGCGTCTTTGTGTCTCCGACACCGTCATAGTGTGTGGCTGCCGACGCCTGTTTGCAGAGCTCAGCTCGTGGGCCTCCTGCCATGTGGCCTTTCCCGACCCGCCGGGGTCCGTCACAGCTGTGTGGGTCCCAGGTCCCCGGAGGTGGGTCGGACAGAGCAGGCAGGCGGGAGGCTCTCTAGAGCATGGTCTCCCAGCCTCGGGTGCACGGGGGCCCGCGTGGGCCCCTAGGGCAGGGGTGGCCAGGGCAGTTCGCTCAGCGCCGGAGGGACCAGCCTGCTTGCACCCCTGGAAGGCCGCCCTCTTCCGAGCAGGTACATTCCTGTTTGCCCAGAGCACAGGCAGGGAAGGTGGGGTCTCCATGTGGCTCGGTGCCAGCTGGTCCGCCCTGCACTGGCTCGGAGCAGAGGGCACAGGCCTCTGGACCCTGGAGAGTCCGATGACAGCT
>NW_006432224.1:2218089-2228671 GCF_000325575.1 Pteropus alecto | reverse complement strand
CCGCGTGGAGCCACGGCCACTTCACCCGGTGCCGGGGAGTTCACGGGCCATAGGCAGAGAGGGCCGGTCCTCGCTGCGGTCTGTCCCTCCCGAGCCCGCCCTCTGCCTCCCGTCGTCACCCCCGTCCACCCTCCGGTCTCCTCCCTACGTCTGGACACTGCCGCCCTGACCCTCGTGGACCGCGTTAGGTCTCAGGCCCGAGTGGCTCCTGGCTCTGGATCGGCGTCCACACTGCCTGTGAACAGGCCATTTGGAGGTGAAGGGCCCTCGGGTGCCGGCCCCGAGCCAGCAGCGGCCGCGGCACCGGGCCTTGCTAGAGATGCAGAGTCTCAGGCCCGGCCCGCTGCCGGGCGAGCCCCCCGGGCACCGTCGCCACAGCCTGACGTCCGACAGCCACTTCACGGCTGAACGCGGGCTCCGCTCCCCGGTCCGGCTGCCGCTCCCCAGGCTGTGGAAAGCCCCCTCAAACTCAGCCTCGAGCCGGACCGTAGCCCCTGCGGCCCTTCTGGGGACAAAGCGTGGGCCCCAGGTAACGGGGTGCAGCGGCGGGGTCGCCCCCTCCAAGACCAGCTTCCGTCCCTGTTGTGAGCACGGTACCATGACAGTCCACGCATCCCCTCGCGGGGCACACATATGCATGCACACGCGCACACGAACATGCATGCACACACAAACATGCACGCATGTGCACACGTGTGTATGCACATACACGCACACACATGTGGACATGCCCCGCACAGATGCAGCACACACACGCACACATGCACACACATGCACACGCGCGTGCACACACGCATGCATGCACGCTGCTGCTTGAGGGGGAGGGGAGGCGGAGCCTGGCCTCACTAGTGACCCCTCCCCACTGCGGACCCTGACCCTGACTCCTAAGTCCAGGTGGGCCCCGGGAGCCTGCAAGCGCCCAGGACCCCGCGTCCCGTGCCCCCTGGGCCACAGTGCTGGCTCCATTTCAGACTCCGTTGGTTTATTATTAAACCAGAGTCTTATCTTGCATTATGTATGGAACAGAAGGTGTTTTAAACATGGGTTTTGCACTCACAGGGATTTTTGTTTTTCTTAGACTGAAAGGCAGAGGTGAGTGATTCCATCAATCTGGACCCAGCTTTGAGCAGTGCTGTGTGTCAGCCACTAACTTTAGAGGTTCGGGGAGGGGACGAATCGGGAAGACCCCAGCGTGAGTCGGTGCCACGGTGCACGGTACGCGTGTAAAACGTGAGAAACAGCTGTATTCATTTCAGGTAGTCCACCCGCGAGTCAGACCCCTCATCTCTAAAAACCTCAAGTCGTATCAAATGTTCTGCCCACTTAACGAAACGGCACCGTCTGTTTGCTCCCCGTAGCTGCCTTGGCTGGCGGGGGGTCAGGTGGGTGCCTTGCGGGCCTGGGGCGGGGGGCGTGGAGCGGGCGCGCACGGAGGGAGAGGCCGCTCTGCCGAGGGCTTCGAGGACGGTTTCCTCCTCCGCTTTGCGTGTGTGTGCGCGTGAGAAGGGCCCTCCGCAGCCCGCCGGTCTCTGGCTCTGGCCACAAATACTTTGGCCATCAAAACGAGGGCACATCTGCAGCGGAGGGCGACCCGAGTGGTAAGGTTAAGCGTTCGCTTCTTTGAAGCGAAGTTGTTTTCTGGTTTTGGTGTAATGGGAGCCCCTTCTGCTCCTCCCTGTGCGCCCCGGCCGGCACTCCCGGTCACCATCACCGTGCCAGAACCTCGAGCCGCCCTGCCCCACGTGGCACTTGAGCATCGCTGCTCTGTTCTCGACCCTTCTGAGGCTGTGAGCCTGCTGAGGATCTGATGAGGGCCGCAGGCCGTCGCCCTGGGAAAATGCATGTGTTCACGTGCGCACACACACGCGCACGCACACGCACACGCACGCACGCACACATACAAGTTTGCAGCGATCCCGGTTCACGTGCGCACACACACGCGCACGCACACGCATGCACGCACACATACAAGTTTGCAGCCATCCGCAGGGATTCTCACACCCTGCCTAAGAAGCCCTCTGGTCGTCTTCCTGCCTCTAAGACCTGCAACGAACCGGCCCTGCATGTTTGTACCTAAGTTCCTTTCCACAGGAGACTTCAGCTTGAAGACACTGCCCCGTCTTTGTGTGTAGAATAAATCCCGTCTCTTTCCTCTGGTCTCTGAGGGACTCCAGAACGTCATTCCCCACCCCCAACCCCCCTTTTGGCTTTCCTACTTTCAGGAACTTTCTACTGCCTGGTTCGCTGTTCTCCAGACAGCTAGTGAGTTCGCATAACCTTCTACTCGCTCCCGGGTCCCTGTACCTGGCCGCTCCCTTTCCTGGAAAGCATCTTCACTGGCTCAAGGCTCCCGTGAAGCGACTGTCACTCACGAGGCCGTCACCCTCTCGTCCCTCCTCACGTCTGCGTCTGCAGATCGCGTAGCATCTGTTAGGTCGAACCACGTGAAGTCGTTGACACGCAGCGGCTTTTAACATTCATTCTTTAATTTGTGTACAGTAGGAGTCGCTCTCCGGCGTACCGTTCTGAGAGTTTCGATGAACACGTCGAGGGTGGACCCCCCAACCACGATCAAGATACGGAACAGTCCTGTCTCCCCCACCCCAGAAAATTCCTTCACGCTACCCTTCTGCGGTGCCCTGTTTCTAATGTCATTTTGCGGGGTCCCGTCTAATGTTTAAACGCAAACTAAACAGCTGTTGGCTCGTCTCGCTCCTCGTTAGACTGTAGACGCCCCAGGAGTCTGAAGTTTGCTTGGCTTTTCCGTTTCGTAACTTGCAGCCCGGTGCATGTGAAGCTCCCAGGGCCGGAGTCTCAGTCAACGCACCTCTGCGGTGCCCTGTTTCTAATGTCATTTTGCGGGGTCCCGTCTAATGTTTAAACGCAAACTAAACAGCTGTTGGCTCGTCTCGCTCCTCGTTAGACTGTAGACGCCCCAGGAGTCTGAAGTTTGCTTGGCTTTTCCGTTTCGTAACTTGCAGCCCGGTGCATGTGAAGCTCCCAGGGCCGGAGTTTCAGTCGAGTCAACGCACAGATAATCACGGGCTTTGCCTTCGTGACCAGACTGAGCTCTACTCAGCCTCATTCTCCTGCCTTCGCCGCTTCATCGGACGCCTCTGCAGGCCGCGCACACCCGGCCGGGTTCTGGGCCAGTCACGGTGCAGCCCGCAGCCTGGGCGGCGGCAGCGTCCGCGCCTCGCAGCTGCTGAGTCACAGCCTGTGCGGGGCCCGCGTGCCGCGTGCCGGCTCGGAGCCCGACGATGCTCTGAGCACCGCCAGGAGGTGTCCCGGGGGCCACCGCTGCGGGTCAGGGTCTCGAAGACGGAGAGCGTGGGCGGGTCACTCCTCGCCGCTCTACAGCGGCCTCCTCCTCCTCCGCGACACCCCGGCACAGCCCCCTTGTGGCACCTGGAGCCGTAAGTGCCAGCGGGAGACCGGGGCTGGCGGCCTTCGCTCTCGGTGTCTCTCTCACGGGGCGCGTGTGTGCCCTCCTTTCCCGGCCTCCCGGGGCTCGGGGCTCCGTTCATTCCACCTCTGATCATCTCTTATTCTCGTTCGGTTCGCCCCATCACACGTAACTGGTGAATCACGTGTGAGTCGGGCCTCCCTGTGCTCACAGGGCGTGACTTGAGAGGCGATAAGTCTCACGTGTTTGGAGCTATCGGAACAGGCGTCGATGACAGTCATCGTGCATCTCAGTGCTTCTAAAAATCGATTCATGAGTCTGTTTTGGTCACCAGGGTTATTGTTAGCGGGCTCGTTAAGAGCTACGCTACAGCTACATCATAAAAGCATTTTCAACTGCAGCACAGTCACCTAAGCGGCATAATCTCCACTGCTGGATTTAATTAAAATACTTTTGTTCCTATAAACAGCACTTGAAATATAAAGTAAACACGATATCAGAAAATGTTTTGGGAGCGGGAAGTTCAGGGAGTGGCGAGAGCGTTTGGAACAGGACTCCCGGGGCTGGGCCCAGGCTGGCCCGGGCCCAGGCATTGTAGCCGTGAACTTGGGCGGAGTGAGCTTGGAGGGATCGGTCTTTTCATGCTGGATTTAAAGATACGAGCAGGCTTTGCTCGTCAGCCCGGGTGGGAAACGCGCCGCCTTTGCTGCTTCTCAGGCCCCTGCGACTTCACAGCAGTTCTTAGCAGAAATGGCTGTGGAGTCACCCTGCCCGCTATTGTTTTGCGAGGAACGTGGGTGTTGGAGCCATTTAGATTTGGGGAGCCGAGTAGAAGTTCAGATTGTTTTTCCAGATAAGGCGTTTTCTCCCTGCGGTTTTTACTGGGACAAATAAACAAATATCACGTTGCCTGTTAGAGGGTTTTCTGATTTCAGCGCTGATAGCGTCCCCCGTGCAACGTGCATCTGGATCGTTCTGGAGACTCTGCCTTGACTGAGATCAGCGACGAAGACTTCCGAAGCCTTAAACCGAAGAGCTGGCCTACGCCGCCGCCTCTGCGTGCTGCCGCGTGACCCGCGGAGGGGCTCCGTGTGCGGACCCGGCTTCCCCAGGCCTGTGCTGAGCCCCCGTGGCTCCGCAGCAGCGTGCACGTGGATGGTTGTCACCAGCGAGCTGTGCCCTGGGACCAGCTGCCGAGAGCAGCTCTGTTTTCCGACTCCTAAGCAGTCTGTCCACACATAGGTTTGAAGAGTCTCAGAATTTCTTCTGTCTGAGTCATCGATCGTTTTTCAAAGTTTTCCAGTTCTTTCTTTTAAAAGGTTGACACCTCTGAGCAGGAGCCACTTATTTTTACTGGCGAGTTAATGAACCAGGCCTTTGACGTTCAAAGGAGGGCAGGATGGAGGGGCACGGAGCCTGAGGGCCGAGCTCAGTGGCTTCAGGGTGCAGAGGGGCCTCCCGGTGGGGGGAACAGGACGTGGCGAGCGAAGGCCACCGAGGACGAGAGCGGTCTGGCTGCTCGTCTCTGAGAAGGCCGACCCGTCGAGTGTCCCAGCGGACAGCCTTCCCTGACACGAACCTTCTTAGAATCCCAAGAAGAATCCCGAGAAGGCTCCCTTTGTCCCCTCTTGGAGGCAGGGCCCCCAGTCCCTGCATCCCAGCATGTCCACGTGTGGGTCCTCGCTGGCCCTCGGCAGCTGCCACGCTGCGGTCACTGTCCCCTTGCCCACCGTGGGCTGACAGGTGTGGGCCACTGAACCTCTGATGCCGCCGCTGCTGAGGTTACTCGTTTTTCCTTTGAACAACTCATTTGGCAAGGTAGCTATTCCCGCCAAGCCTCACGGGGTGTGGGGTGCACTGTGGCTCCAGGCAGGCAGGGACCACCCCGAGTTAGCGCCGCCCCACAGCTTAGAGGGCGCGGCGCCCAACGAGGCCGCCTGGCTTCAGATGCCAGCTGCCTGGACCTAATGGTTATAACTTCGGGGGTTCCCACGAGCCCCTCAGGTGTGATAACAACGCACACGACTCAGGAAAGCACGTGCGTAGACAGTTTCAGGTTCATCGCGCAGACACAGATCAGGAGCACCAGCCGTGAGGAGGCGTGTGGCGAGGCCTGTCCCCCGCCAGCCCCTTCGCTGCCCGGCCAGGGTCGGCGCTGAGCTCGCTGGCCCAGAGCCTTGACCCGGGCTCCATTGCAGAGACACGGTTAATTCGGGGCCACACGCTTGAAATCAGTCCCCAGCCCCCCTCCTCCTGGGAGGTCGGGCAGCTGCGAGTCCCAACCCCCTAATCCCGGGGTTGTCTTCCTGGTGACCAGCCCCCCCCATCCTGACGACATTCGGGGCCCACCCAGGAGTGGCCTCATCGGCGTGACAGCCACTCCCGTGACACAGGACATTCCAGGCATCTCAGAGTGCCACGCCTGGAACCCGGCATGCCGACCAGAGGCGTGGCCGCCGCACGCAGCAGGGAGTTCCCGGAGCTTAAAGGCAACTCGTGTGGCAGGACGCGCGACACATCAGCCACCACCTTTTCCTTCGCGGCTGCTTCCGCATTGCTCAGTGACACGCAGGTTCCGGCGCCTGCTGACGGGTCCACCTTAGAGACACCTGTTTGGGGTGTGACCCCCCTCTGCTGCGCCCCGCCTCCCTGCCACTGCCTTCGCCCCCAAGTCTGAGCTACGGAGTGTGACTGTGAACATTACTTCACCGTGAGCCACGTGGTGTGTGGTGACCGCTCTTTCTTGTGCAAATTTTTGTTTTCCTGGGACTTAAAGTTTAATCGCCTCATTTATTCTTTGCTTCATTTTCTACGTGTCTGTTATTATGTCTTCTGACACTGTTTGATAAAATGACAGATCCCTTCTCTGTCATTCTTAACTAGTCACAACCCTCCGCCCGCCGGGCTCCCCGGGGACCCTCCGGCTGCAGTCCACGGGCCCCGTTTGCCACGCCTTGCACAGCTGTTTTCCTTTCTTACTATTCCAGAAGTTTCCTTCACCTGTCCTGGTTCTCGGCTCCGTGAGGCCGGTAGAGGACATTCGCTAAGATGCTTTCCGCCGCAGGTAGTAGCCCACTGAATGTGACTCGGTGACAAGGGACATTTATTGTAGCGTTAGGTCGGGACTTCGGATGGAACGAGGTAGGCTGCGATCTTTTAGCTCTGGTTCTCGCAGACTCCCGGTCTCCGGGCCTCACGTGAGCGTCGGGCCTCGCGGGCGGCCGCAGGGTCGTCGCCATGTCGCAGGTGTCCTACGCGGACATCCGTATCCATCTGGAAGCAGAAAATGAACCATCTTCCGCGGCGAGGAAAGCCTTTCCTCTGGACCGGTCAGTCACGGGGGATTCCCAGACCGTAGGGTCACTTCCCGCCCCCGGCCACCGCAGAGGGAGGGGACTTGCCGTGACCCCCGTCCGCCAGGACGCACCCTCCGGTGCCGACGCCCAGCCGTTACCAAGCGACGACCACGTAGGAACAGAATCGGGGTTTGGCAGCAGGGAGGCAGGGTGGCCGTTGGGCAGGCCACCAGCAGTGACCGCTGGTGTCAGGGGAGATGCCTGTCTGGGACTGTGTCCCCTGCCCGCTTGCCTGCGTCCCTGGGCAGATCAGTTCCTCTAGCCTTGCGGGCATCGCTTCGTCGGCTCTCAGCTCCCGGCACGGCCACTAAACCCAGCGGCTTTCTGGTCGCAGACCCCGTCCGTCCGTGTCCCTCCCTTCTCCTGGGACACCCCGGGAAGTCTCTGTACCCCGTGGGGGGTGGGACTCCTAGGAAGCTGTTCCGCAGGCGAGTTCACGGGAGGTGGATTTCGGCGTCCCTCACACACAGGCCGGTTGCTTAGGAACAAATTAAAAAATAAAGTGGGAAGGAAGCCGGAGGAGCTCGGGAGGGGAGGAGCAAGTCACCGTGGCCACGAGCAGGACGAGCACGGAGGAGGGAAAGCGACAAGCTCGCCGGCGTTGGGGGTTTGGCCGAAGGGGTTTGTTATTTCTTAAATGAGCATCGCGAGGGTTCTCAGACCCTTGCCTACTGTCATTACTTTTAAATGACGTTAACTCTACAGACGTTAGGCACGTTTCTCGTGGAAACTTCGCAGAACACGAGAATCACAGCGGACATCCCGACCGCGTGACCACACCGCTCGCATAAACGTCGTTAACGTTTTAGAGTTTCCTGCGCTGCATCTGACAGCGCGTGAATATACGTATTCGCCTTTTCTTAAGAAATTGTACTCGTCCGGCAGGCCGTTTTCATACTCCGCTTTTTCTGGTTAACAACATGTTACATGTTTTGAATATTTTTATCAGCAAATATTTTTTTCGGGATCTTTTTCTTTTGAATTTTTAAAGAATCCGTAGACTTTATTTTTACAGCAGTTTTAGGTCCGTGGCAAAACAGCAGAAAACAACGAGTTTCCGTCGCGCCCCACACCAGGCGGCCACCCCCACGCTGTGGTTCACCCGCACATGTGACGCGTGGGTCTGGACAGGTGCATGATGACGCATGTGACACGTGTGTGTCTGGACAGGTGTGACGCGTGGGTCTGGACAGGTGCATGATGACGCGTGTGACACATGTCTGGACAGGTGCATGATGGCGTGTGTGACACGTGTGTCTGGACAGGTGCATGATGGCGCGTGTGACACGTGTGTGTCCGGACAGGTGGATGATGACGCATGTGCCAGCGCAGGACTCACGCCGTGCGTGTGACACGCGTGTCTGGACAGGTGGATGAGGACGCGTGTGACACGTGTGTCTGGACAGGTGAATGAGGATGTGTGTGACACGTGTGTCTGGACAGGTGAATGAGGATGTGTGTGACACGTGTCTGGACAGGTGCACGATGGCGCGTGTGCCAGCGCAGGTTCACGCAGACTAGATCGGCCGCTCGGAGCGGTCTGTGCTCCTGTGCTCGCCCCTGCCCCGCCCCCGCCCTGGCGCATCCATCTCTGTGCTGTGTCTGCAGCTGGGCCTTTTCCAGAATGTCCTGCAGTTGGAATCGTGCGCCGTAACATTTTCAGACTGGCTTCCTTCACTTAGTCATCGCCTGTGTCTGCTCGTGGCCCGACAGCCCATTTATTTTCAGTGCTGAGTAATATTCCGTTGTCTGGAGGGAGCACAGTGTACCCATTCAGCTACTGAGGGACATTTTGGGGGCTCCCCGGTTTTGGCGATTATGCGTGAAGCTGCTGCGTACACAGCGTGCGCAGGTTTTCGTGTGGCCGTAACTTTCAGCCCGTTTGGGTAAATACCGAGGACTGGTTGCCCATCTCACGTCAAGAGCATCTTTAATTTTGTAAGAAACCACCAAACCGTCTTCCAGTCTAGATCAGTTTTAACAGCCACATGGTATTCCGTTGTGAGTTAACACCATAATTTACTAGACTGATTTCAAATTTTTCGATACTTAGGTTCTTTGCAATTTTAACCCTAAGATGAATATTCTTTTTAAATTTTTCCACACCTTTCTCATTATTTCCTTAAGATAATTTCCTCGAATTGGAATTGCTGGGCCAGATTGGGTGCTGAACGCTGAGGTGAGCTTCGTGAGGGCGACTTCCCACAGGTCACACTACTGACTGACACTCCTGGGCACTGTACGTCATCCTGCTAGTTCCCCAGGACGGCTGTGACACACGACCTCGCGGCCGGTGGCTTAGGGCAAAAGCGGCTGACCTCGCACGGTTCTGGTGACTCGAAGGCCGACACCGGCCGTCGGTGGCCGTGCTCCTTCCGAGGGCTCCCCGGGCGCATGCTTCCTGCCGCTCTGTGGCCTCAGGTGGCTCCTGGCCGTCCTGCCGTCCCCCAGCCGCGGCCACCTCAGTCCAGGCCCGCGTCCATCCTCACACGGCCTCCGCCCCGTGCATGTCTTCGTGTGTCCCCTCCTCTTAGGAGGACACCCGCCCTTGGCTGCAGGACGGACTCCCCGTGCCCTCGTCTTCACAAACGACACCTGCAAATCCGTGTCCGGACCAGGCCACATTCTGAGGTTCCCGGTGGACACGAGTCTGGGGCGCCATGTCCAACAATTACCTGTGAATTTCTCTTCTGATGAGAACAGGCGGGAAAAGCATCTTTGTTTTGCTTTGTTTAAATTTGCATTTCTGTAATTACTAGTGATGTCGAAATCTTCCGGTATGTATTTCTTATTTCGTAAATGGTAGCCGTTAGCTGTTTTTCATTTGCATGGTTGAACGCCAGATAATCTGGACTTCATTTTTATTTATGAGGAGACGCAGAGGTGTAACTTCGTCTCCCCTAATTACATCTGACGCCTGATCTCTCTCGCTGCCTCTTCTGGCCTGTGTGGCCGAGCCACCCTCCTCCTCACGTAGGTCACTGGTCTTGTGGCTTGTGACTCCGCCTAGTCTGAGCTCCGTGCAGCAGCCGGACGTCTTTGCAGATGTAGATCCGACCCTGTCGCTCCCGGCTCAGCACCCTTCGCTGGCCTCTGATCACCTAGGGAACGGAAGCGGAGCCCTAACTGGCCTGCTGGGCCCCGCACCTCCGTTCCGGCCGCTGCGGCCCAGCCTCCGGCCTTCGGGGGTGCGGACACCTTTGCACAGCCAGGCCCGGGCGCTGCGAAGCCTCCCGGGAGCCGCCTGGTCGTCTCAGGCCTCACCCCAGCTCCGAGAGGCCAGAGAACGGACGAAGGGTGGGCCGCCCCCCGCCCCCCACGCCCAGCCCGGCAGCTCGTCTCGTGTGCGCGTGACATTTTGTCTTCAGGTGGCCGCTGCCAGCGCATGTTTTTATTTGGACTTTTCCTTTTTTCTTTAATTTTTATGATGATCACCTTGGTTAACGAAATCCGGTAAGTTTCAAGTGTACGATTCAACAGCGAGGCCTATACATGTGGCACGGGGTGTTCACCGCCCACGGTTAGATTTCTCTCTGTCGCCACGTATTTGACCCCTTGTGCCCCAGCTACCTCCCCCTCTCCCCCCTCCAGATCGTATTTGGATTTTTCAAAGTTAAATTTCCATAAAGCAATTCCCCTTCGCTACGATCTGCTGTTTCGTCTGCGGCCAGTTATGCTCCCAGACTGGTACCATCTTCACCAATAATTCAGCACAGGTTTGCCGTGGGAGTTACCATTTAGAGTAGTAACGCTTCGCAAGCCAGCAGCATCTCTGCGGGGTAATGTCTCTTAATCAGGCGGAAAGAAACAGCATCCTCTG
>NW_006432224.1:2209876-2216841 GCF_000325575.1 Pteropus alecto | reverse complement strand
TAGTGCAGCTCGTGAAGTCGAGGGGCGCTGTCTTAACACAACGGTTCGTGGCCACGAAAGGGACGTGAGTAAGGAACGGTCCCCATTTTCCGGATCGGTTTTCCGAGGTGTTTGTAAACGGGCCGGGGACCCGTAAACTCTCGCGAGAGTTGAGATCGGATAGAAGGGCTTTTTTTTTTTTTAATTGAGCCCGATCCTTGATTGTTTTTCGTATGATGAACTGTGTTTATTTTATTTTATCCTTGGTTTACTGATGATTTCGTCCTCCATTTGTGCAAAATGCAAACATGACGCGGTTACGTTTTCTCACGTAGTTGAATCTGAAACTTTCAAGTAATCGGCAAGGGTCAGAAATGGAATATGTTTCTTTGAGTGGAAAGGTTTTAACGACTGCATTTCTTTCTGGACAGTTTGTATTTATTACCCATTTTTCAATTTTCCCACAAAAGAAAATTTCAGAGCTCTCCTCTTTCGCCCTCCATTTGTGCAAAATACAAACATGACACGGTTACGTTTTCTCAAGTAGTCGAATCTGAAACCTTTAAGTAATCGGCAAGGGTCAGAAATGGAATACGTTTTTTTCAGTGGAAAGGTTTTAACGACTGCGTTTCTTTCTGGACAGTTTCTATTTATTACCCATTTTTCAATTTTCCCACAAAATAAAATTTCAGAGCTCTCCTTGATTCAAATGAAAGAACCAAATGCGACATTATTTTCATTTACTGTCTGGATTTCTTTTCCTGTTTACCTTCTGGCAATAATGCAGAAACTTATGGCTTATTTTTCGATATTATTTTAACTTTCGTAGCCCTTGCATGTCATCCTATTAAGAAAAATGAAATACAGAGGTAAGAGCTGGTCCTGAGTATGTGAACAGCATAAAAATCCCGGAGGCGTGATTGCCCACTGAGCAAACGTGTCACCAGTTGAGAAAGGCTATTGAAAGCGACGCCTGTTCACTGCCGAGGGTCAGCGTGGGCGACGGGCCCCGGGGGTCCCCGGGATCTGTGGAAGGAGGAAGCCCAGAGGCGGGGGTCGGGGTGCCCGCCCCAGGCAGCTGCGCTTCGGCTGAATTTTGATCGGAGGTCTGCTTACTGCCTGGAGTTGACCAAACCAAGTTACTTGTGAAAACAGGACAGTCCAGGCAAACCCTGCAGCCAGGGAGCGCTCAGGAGGAACGCGGCGTGTGGTCCTCTGGTGACAGGCCTGGAGGGCAGGCCCGTTGTCACAGGCGGGTGACTGCTGTTCAGCGCGGGCGGGCTCGCCTCAGCGTCCCGTCCCCCTGCACGGCCCTTTCCCGGCTGTGCTCGTCCCCCTCATGCCCCTGTTCCCCTCTTGTGAAGGCATCTACTCCTCTGCTGCCACCCCCTCCCGGAAGCCCTCCAGGCAGGCGCCCCCACACCCCCACGGAGGCAGCGTGACGTCCGTGTTCCACGTGCGTTCCTGGGCCCGCCGTTGAACCTCACACCCCTGGGGAACCCCACTAGACGGTGAACCCCTGCAGGGTGGGTCTCCAGATCGCGTGGGGGTCAGAGCCAGGCACATCTGTTCAGCGGGATTTGTTGATTTGAGCCCCAAGGTAACCTGAGGGCCCACTGTGCTGGGCGCCAGGCTGTGAGCTTACGCATGGTCGTGGCTCCTCAGTCCCCAGAGTCAGAAACCGAGTCGCGTGTGCAGATCGCGCAGCGGAGAGAATCTGCGCCCAGCCAGACGCTGCCTCCACGCCGCCTGGGAACGATTCAGAATGATCCCAGCGAAAACCCGCGGGCCGGGCGAGCGCTGTTTAAAGGAAAAGGCCCGGAAGCGACATCCTGGACGTTGATGCCAGGAGGTGATGTGGCCACGATCTGACAGTGTCGCACGGTCACCGCTGAGATCTGAGTTTAGCATCGCTGACGCTCAGCATGGAGCCGGCCTTCTGGACGGGGCGGGCGTGCGTGGTTCCCAGGTTTGCCAGTTACCGGTGGTTACCGATACCCCGGAGCATAGAAATGAAAAATGGGCCAGATTGTTAAAAAGGGAGTTTGTTTTAAACAACGGCCCCTCCACGCCCCCACCGCCACTAATCATACTCGATCACGACATAACGCGGACCGGGGCGGACGTGTTTGTGGTGCGTTTGTAACGAGCGTGCTGTGTCCTGGCTCCCGGGTCAGCGAACTCGTGACGACCCGGAGCAGGGGCGAAAAGCGACGTTCCTACCGTTTGCGCGTGGCGATCGGCTCCTCAGTCACTGCCCGCCGCCTGGACGTGTCTCGTTGCCGTGTCGCTCACGAGGGGGCCGGGCCGCGGACGCCCCTCGCCCTGCTCTGCCCCCCGCCTGTCCCAGGGGCTGACGGACGTCCCCGGGTGGCGAGAAAGCGAATGGATGAAGCGGTCAGATGAGCAGGTGGCCTGATCGAGGGGCGAGGGACCGAGGCGACGCGTCGTAATAATCGAGAGCAGAGAAGGAAACGGGTTTCAATGACAAACGGACTAGGAATGATTTACGTAGAAGACGTAAAACACGGGTTTCGGGTTTTTCTGTGCATCTGTCATGAGACACAGAAGAGACGCCACGTGCTCGTGGCCGGGGCGGGCGCGTTGTTGCCCGACGGGGCATCACGGCTTCGGGCTCTTCCTTTCGGAGTCGCTTTCGCCTCCTGAAACGGGCTCAGTCCTTTCGGGGCTGCGACTCAGCACGCAGAGTCCGCCGCGGAGGCCGGGTCCCCGTCGTCATGGCAGCCAGGTCCCGCCCGCCCCGACAGACCCGCGCGCCCTTCTCTGCGCCAGGCCCGGCACCAGCCCCCAGCCGGAATCCGGTCGGAATGAACCAGAAGTCCAGCCCCTCTCCCCGGGATCCCCAAGCCGCGTATTTTCATATACGTAACAAACACATTCTCTGTTCACCATTTTCTCACTTCAGGAGAGTGGGGTGCACGTTCTCCCGGTTTAAGATGCTGTGAGCGTCCTGTGACGAACACGCTGTCGTTGTCTGCTCTGACAGATCTTACCCGATGGCACGTTCTAAAGCACAACCGTTAAACGTAACTATCGATTGAAATCAAAGCAGCCTTTTCTTTCGAAAAACACCAGCAGGTTTCTGCACAGCTGTTGGCCGCGTGGGGGGCTCGTGCGCAGGTGTTGGCCACGTCGGGGCTCATGCCGGCACGTTGGCCGCATGGGGGGCTCGGGCACCACGTTGGCTGCGTGGGGGGCTCATGCGCAGCTGTCGGCCGCGTGGGGGGCTCGGGCACCACGTTGGCCGCGTGAGGGGCTCGGGCGCAGGTGTCGGCCGCGTTGGGGCTCATGCAGGCACGTTGGCCACATAGGGGGCTCGGGCACCACATTGGCTGCGTGGGGGGCTCATGCAGGCACGTTGGCCGCGTGGGGGGCTCAGGCACAGGTATTGGCCACATGGGGGGCTCGGGCACCATGTTGGCCGCGTGGGGGGCTCGGGCAGCACGGCGCCCTGCTTCCGGCCCTTTGCGATCTGACGCCACCCCCAGTGTGTGCCAAGCAGGTCTTCGCGCCCTTCGGCGGGTCCCCGTGAACTTTCCCAAGTGGGAAGAGCAGAAAAGGCCAATGCCGGGCGCAGAGGCCACCGTTGGCAGAAGGTCGCTCTGCAGCTGTGAACTGCAGCGGGTGGTGACGGCCACATAGGGTCTGAGTCGAGTTTCCGGCCTCGAACTCTGCTCACAGCATCGCAGTCGGGGGTCTCCCCGCTGGCGCCCCAAGCCTGCTGCCCGTGGCCCCCGCCGTCAGCCTACGAGGCCGCCTCGCACCCGGCCCCGGGGGGACCGGCGTCCGGGGACGGTCGGTCAGGTCGCCGAGGGGAACAGGTGGGACGTGAGCGCCAGGCTCCTGTCTGCAAGTTTGCCGAGGGCCACGAAACGCATCCTGGGAAGATGCTGCCCCTGCGAGCTGCACGTGTGACAAGTAAACGTGATACGTACGTAAATGATGCACATTATACATACAAACGTACACATGTGTATAACATAGGGACATACAGTGTTTTAACGAAATAGCTTCATGTTTTACACATAAATCTCGATTTAAAAAATAAAGCTATATGCCTCATCTAACATGCAATTAAAATGTCAATTAAATCAATAGTACCCGGATTGCTTTCTTTATCCCTATATTACGAAAACCTAACCATCATTACCGTTACGTCTGAGCGTCATTTTAAAAGACTCCGTCGTTTATTTAACTGTCTTCGATGCATCTTTAGATCGTCTCCGATCGTTTTCACGCGGTGAGCGTCTTCGTGCATGAACGGTGTTGTTTCGCGTGATCGTTCCCTTGGGCTGCGTTCCCAGAGGTGGGATGACCGGTCAGGGCCCGCGTTTCTTTAAGATTCCAGTTACAGACGTTGCCAAATCGCCCCCCGCCCGCCCCCCACCCCCCGCTCCCCGCCCAGAGCCTGTGCTGATCGCCCGGGCTGCAGCAAATCCAGCCCGAACGCTGTAGCTGTGTTTTGGAAAGCCAGCAGTCTTTCGATAACCGTTCTTAGTTACAAATATTTTTTTCCAGTTTTGTCTTTCTTTTCCAGAAGTGCTTTAAACATCGCGTCTATTTTTCTACTTCGAAAGAGTTTTTTTTCGTTAAACTCTTTAATACACGTGGGATATGATATGTTTTCCATCTCGACTGCTGCCCAGCTGGTGTGGTCCTTCCCGATCTTATCTGATTGCCGTGGGATCTCTTCTCGATGTTTTATTTCTGGGTTTTATTTGTGGGTTTTATTTCTGGGTTGTCTTCTCTGGTCCCTTGTCCTGCTTGTCTGTTTCTGCCTGCATCGCCCTGTTTAAATCGTACGGTCTCCGACAGGGCTCACTAGCTTCAGGCTGCTGCTTCTGCACATTTTCTGTGTAGTTCTTGCCTGTTCGTTCTTTCCGATGAACTTTGGGATACTTTCGTTGAATCTGCATATTATTTTGGGAAAAACTAGCTAATTAAGAGTTTTTTAGTCATCCCAACGAAGCACAGGGCATGATATGCGTTTGTTCAAATCTCTTAACTTTTCGTATTTCTCACAAAATTTTCCGATCTTTTTTAAATAGTCGCACCCTTTCTCATTATGGGTATCACTACTTAGTTTGTAGTTTGTGTTTTGATGTCTCTTTTATCATATTTTTAGACTGATGAGAGTTGGTATTTTGATCCTGTGTATCTTGTATTCACTCACTTTTATGTTAAACTTAATCATTTCTTATTTGATTTCTATAAACACATCACCCTGAACATTAACATTTTAATGTTCATTTTAATGTTAAACATTTTATTATCTTTCTAATATTTACATTTTGGTTTCTGTCTCATCGTAATGCCTTTTGGCATCGGCCTGGATTTCTGGGAAATGATGGTTACGGGGAATGGTGTGCGTTACGTCTTGCCGAGGCAGCCCATGGGACCCTACTAAACGATATATTTATCGTTTCCTGCCCCTGATGTTTACACTCCTCTGCGCACACAGTATTTCTGAGTTGGCGTCTCGTCCAGCGGGGTTCTGTTGGCCCGAGGAACAGGCCTAGCCTGGAATCCGGTTGATGAGGGGTTTTCAAATCTAAAATTACCGAGTGGAAATTGCGCTTGTTCCAATGTCTTGGAACGGCCCTTTTCCTGCCATCTACCAGCCTCGCGTCTCTGTTTGGTTTTGCTGAGTGGAAATTGCGCTTGTTCCAATGTCTTGGAACCGCCCTTTTCCTGCCGTTCTCCAGCCTCGCGTCTCTGTTTGGTTTTGTTTGTTTGTTTGTTTGTTTGTTTGTTTGCTTTTTTGAGCTATCGGTTACATGTCTAAAATAAAGTAGTTTCTAAGTAGAGTTGTTTCTGGGTCTCGAGGGATGGGTTCCAGGACCCCCGGCAGGTACCAAGTCCGTGGATACGCGAGTCCCCTACGTAACAGGGGGTGGCGTCACGCACGGCCCGTGTTCGCGTCTGCGCTACCGCACGCGTGTGTGACGCCCGCACGCCACCTCATCCTCCAGCGTGGTGCCCGGGGCGTGGCTCATTCCAATTTTGCCTTTTGCAACTTTCCGAGATTATTTTTTCCAAAATGTTTTCAGTCCATAGTTGGTCAGTCCGCAGATGCGAAACCTGCGGATAACGGAGAGCCTGCTGTACCACAGTTCAGGCCACGTGACGCGGTTTTTACTAGTTCAAGGCAAAATAATTTAAGAAATAGGTAAAATGTTTTCTATCATTTGAATTTCTATTCTACTTAAAGAAGTTCTCTCTATTGAAATAGTGGCTTTCCTGTTTCGTATAAAATGCTTTTTTTCCCCAAATGTTCTTAGACACCGAAGTAAAGGTTGACGGTTCCGTTTCCTGTTTCCTTCCCCCGCCCCTTTTTTTTCATTTTTCTTTTTTAATTTACTGGCCCAAGGCAGAAAAGCAAAGCAGATTCTTTATCAGCTTTTCTTGTTATTGTTTTATTTCATTTTTAAAATAATCTTATTTTTCAGTTACAGCGGACGGACAATGTTATATCAGCTTCAGGTGTACAGCACAGTGGTTAGACATTTATGCGACTTAGAAAGCGAACCCCCCATACGTCTGGTCCCCCCCGACACCACACAGTACTGCCGACTCTGCTCCTTACGCCGTGCTTCACGTCCCCGTGGCCGTGACTGTCTCGATACTACCAGTTTGTCCTCAATCCCTTCCCCTTCCCCACCCATCCCCCAGCCCTGCCCCCACCCAGCAGCCGTCAGAATGTTCCCCGTATCTATGAGTCGGTTTCCGATTTGTTCATCTGTTTTGTTCTCCGGATGCACGTATCAGCGAGACCATATGACATTTCTGTCTCTCTGTCTGACTTACTCCACTCAGCACGATACTCTCCAGGTCCATCCGTGTCGCCTTGGAAGGCAAGATGGCATTCTTTTCTGTGGCTGAGTGATGCTCCATTGCGTATAATCACCACCTGTTCTATATCCGTTCCTCTGTCGCTGGATGCCCAGGCATCTGCCATGTCTTGG
>NW_006432224.1:2199424-2208382 GCF_000325575.1 Pteropus alecto | reverse complement strand
TGCCCGGGAGCTGTGGGGGGGGGCTGACCCCACAGAGCAGGATTCACTTTAGCTGGGCTCTGGTGCTGCCCAGTCTGACCTTTGGGGTGTCGTTTGTGGAGGTGGTTGGGTGGGGCTCTGGTGGGGTCTGAAGCTGGTCACAATGTGTGTTGGTTCTGAGGCCTTTTGGGAGGGGCTGTGGTGCAGGCCAAGGTCAGCTGCTGCCTGTGTTCTGCCTGGAGCCACCTGGTATGAGCTACGGAGGCATCTGCAGATGACGCCACTCGTGCTGGGCTTGGAGGCACCTGGGAGCGGCTGAGCCGCGAACTGAAGCCTCTGCCGCTAGTGCCGGGCTGGGGGCTGCTCTTTGAGAGGTGCGGGGCCCGCGGTGGCCAGATGCTGCTTGTTTGGGGTTTTTGGGCCTTTGTGATTTTAGGAAAGTCCGCAGCATGAGCCAAGACAGGCCATTTGTATGGAAAAGTCACTGGAGGCGGCCTAACCCCCCTCCCCCCCACCCGCTTGGGAGGCGTGGGAATCGGAGTCACGTGGGCGGGGCGAGCGCATCCGCCAGGCTGAGGGACAATCGATGTGGTGCCGGCCGTGCGTACAGGCTGGGTGGGAGGAGGGCCCAACGGAGGGACAGTGGCCTCTGCCAGCACTTCTGTCCCAGAGAAGCCACCCCTCCAGCCCTTGCCCTGAAGCAGACATCTCGGTCCCTCCCCGAGTGTCCCTGGCGCCTGTCGAGCTGCGTCCCCAGCACTGCAATCAGAGCGAGCGAGTCCGTCAGCGGTGAGTCCACGCGGGCCCTTTAAGAGGACGCCTAGCACTCCGGCTGCCGTATGTGTCACTTAGCCACCATCCTTGCTGGTTTTCACAGCCAGAAGTTGTGGAGACCCCTGTCCCTGGCACCTTGGGCTGGGAGCCTGATGTGGGGCCGGGACCCCTCCCTCCTCCAAGGGGTCCTCTGCAGCTTAAACACCCTCCTGATGCTCAGCCACCACACGCAGTTGTGGGGCCAGCGTGGTCTGCGTCTCTGCCCCTCCTGCCAGTCTCGAGGTGGCCTCTTCCGTGTGTCCCCAGTTGTAGGACTCTGTTCAGCAGACCTCAGGTGGGTCTCAGTGACGACTGTTCTGTGGTTTAGCTGTGATGCTGAGATGGTCGTGGGGGGAGGTGGCACCGCGGTCACCTGCTCCGCCGTCTTGACCGGAACCTCTTGCTGTTAACGCTTGAAAACGCGGGGCTGTCATCCGCCAACGGTCCTCAGTTTATTGGTAAAGGAGTAGGGAGAGGAAGGGCGGGGGGAACACAGCGTCGCAGCCTGACGCCCGTCCCCGTAGCTCGCGGTGCTGCCTGGTGTCCCTTACCTTCTGCATGTCATATCACGGGGTCCCCAACGGCGGGATTCCCAGAGAACTTGGTGGTGGGAGGAGCACCAGCTGGAGCCGGGGTATCTAGATCCGCGCCTGGCAGCTGCCGCTCGCTCCCTCGGTGACCCAGGGAAGTTGTCAGTCCCCTCTGAGCCTTGGTTTCCATCTGCAAAAGACATTGGTGGATGTTGGGGTTCTCTCTCAAAATGTGGGGTGTGTGGTGGGGGAGAGGGCAGGACCCAGAGCTGGTACAGAGCCTGGAAGGAGGAGTTCGTGAGGAGGAGGGAGGGCGGCGCCATGTGGGCCGGGCCGGTGGCCCCGGGGAGGACCGCACCCCTGAGAGGACCGGTCCCTTCCCCTGTCCTTGTCAGCTCACACTGAGCACTCGTGCGCAAAAGCGGAGCCTTTGCAGGCCGCAGCCCCAGTGTGGCGGACGCCCGTGGGGGCCACACTTGGTGGGGATAACAGTGTCATGCGCGTGTGTCCCCTGCCCGGCCGGGGAGGCCGCCCTGAGCGGAGGCTGGAAGGTGTGAACCAGGAGCGAGGACGGGCGGCCGCGTGGGTCCCTCGGGTCGGCCCCTCCCGTGCTGTTAATTGCAGGCGAGCTGGAATGACGCTCGCTACGTAAATGTCTCGTCTCTGCTGCACCGTAAGCTTCTCGAAGGCGCGTCTGTAGCCCCAGTGCCATGACCGTGGGGCAGTGTGCAAAGATCTGTAGAAAAAATGAGCGCCTCGGACGGCCCCAAGACGCCACGGTCAGACAGCTGCAGACAGTGTAAATGTTCCCGCCGCCCGTCTGCAGGTTGGGTTTGCAACAATGTCACGTTACAGAGCCCTGCGGTGATATTTCGATTATCGGATTAATTTCTGCTCAGCTCGGACCACCTGGGTGAGAGCATCGTGCGCCGAACGCCAAATGCAGTCTGCACACGCTTCCTGTTGAATGACACACTTGAGGCTCATTTGATTTTGTTAATCAGTGTCGCCCCAACCATTTTCAACGAAAGAAAAAGAAGCGGGAAGAGGTGGGAAGCAGAGGTTCTCCAAACTTAACGCGCGCGAGAGTGAGGTCGGTGCTCATCAGAACCGTCCGGAGCTTCCTCGGCTCTGCACCTGCGGTGTGCGGGGCTGGGGACGGGCCGCGTGTTGAACGCGCCCCAGATGGTGCGGGGAGCCACCGGACAACGTGGTCCCTGTGATTTCTCCAGCTCTGCTTTGAGAGGACACTGAAGGCGTTATAGACGTGTGTGCGTCAGCGCCGTCTTTCAAAAGATGTTTGTTTTTCCTGTCGCGAGTTCAGTGCAGCAGCAGGTACAATGATGAGCATATGCCACGGAGCCGAGCAGGACACGTGCCTTCAGACTGCGCAGGAGGGGCGGTCGGTGGGTGTCCGTGACCAGGCGGGGTGCGGCACAGCTCTCAACCCAAGGACTTGTCCCGGGAAGTTTTACCTTTCAGGAATTGGCACCCTTTTGGTCTGTTCGCTGCGGGAGGTGGGCCCACCTTACCCTAAGTCTCCAGGCAAGCCTAGAGCTCGGAAGAAAGCTTTCACTTTATTAGAGTTCAAATTACACTCCTTTGGCCAAAGTTGGAGGCATATGCCCCAGAGCCGAGCAGGAGACGGCGTCCTGGGGCCTTCGGGCTGTGTTTGGTCAAACATAGGCCTGCGGGGTCCGCCCGGAAAGGACACCTGTTAGATGTTCCCCTCCAGGAAGAACGAGACCCCAGGTTCATTACTGGGACCAGCTCTGTCAGACGACCGTTCTTAGATGACGGAGATGCTTTAGCATCTCTGTCCTTCCATCCGAAGTCTGAGGGAAGTCAAAGGCACCGCAGAGCTGGGACGTCCTCGCCCCGGCCGAAGGAGAAAGCGGCCCAGCCCCCCGTCCCGGGTCTACTGAACTCTGTCCGGTGGCTCTCAACACCCGCCACCAAGTCGACCCAGCAGTTTGGGGTTCTTAGCCTTTATCGATACCCTGCGGGGAGCCTCGAACCGATGAGACCACAGACCGACGCTGGAGGGTGGGTAGAGGGGGGTCCTCGGCGCCGCAGTGGGGACAGTCGCTGTCCATCTCGCCTGCCCTGATCCGGCCACCTCAGGCTCTTGGCGATTTTAGACAAACCTAGTTACGAATTGAATTTCGGTCCCGCTCTGTCTTCTGCGCATGAAATCATGTGCCTCCCGGTCATTCTGTGGCCCATTTTCTGCAGGTCGTTGAATGAGTTGATTTAGGATGAAAGTCACGAAGTTATTTTTGGAAAGCTTATTAATGTCTCTAAGGCTGCAAGTGTCACCAGGGTCTCTTTCACTGGTGATGCTGCTGCTGAGGGTGGCGGGCGTTTCTGCATTGAAGGGCAGCTCTGCCATGTGGCTTCGAGCCTGTTAGACACTCATCCATTTTATGTCCTGGAGTCAAATGTTAAGTCTTCTGAAGCCTCTTGCATCCGTTACTGCTTTACCTGAAATTATTATTGGAAAAAAGCGAGTTTCGATTAACCCCCAGGACGCCGCCATGCTGTTCTGCAGAGGGGCGCAGGGTGCAGCATCTGGGGACAGACGGCTTGTCGCACCGGCATGCCCAGCGTGCGCCCCGTGGGGTCCCCAGCGCGAGCAGACCCGTTCCTCATCAGGTCGAGCGATGCTGCCCAGGAGAACTTGCTGCAGTGCTCAGTGTGGTCGCCACCAGCCACACGTGACTGTGTCACTTGCAGCGTGGCTTGGGGTGTCTGAGGAATCGCGATTTAAATACTCTCGTGTGCTGAGGGCTGCCACACTGGACAGCGGAGGCGTAGGCTTTGGGCTGAAGTCGCCGCTCCGTTTGGTCACTGGAGATGCGGCCCGCAGGGAGGAGGCGATGCCGCCCTCCGCATGGGGGACCCGAAGCCCGCAACCGTATTTGGGGGTTCTGTGCCCTTGACCGCGACGTCTACGAGAGAAGTTAGGCCTCAGGTACTTGCGCAGGGGGAGCAGGCGGAAAGAGGACCCGAGGGAGGCGAAGGTGTGAAGTCGGCCGTGGCGTGCAAGGCCGGGGTACAGTCAGGGCGAACCCCTGCGGGCAAGGTCGACGTCGCTGTTCACAAAACCCTCCCAGGTACTGGCTGAGGCTCGCCTTTCCCCCGTGCAGGTGGGCACGGTGCCTCCCGGGGCCGCAGACTCCGGGGACAGAGTGCACACTTGCTCGAAGTCCCCAGTGAGTGGCCACGCTTCGGTCCGGCGCGGGTTTCGAGGGTCTGCTGGGTGACGGATGCGGACATGTGGGCAGCGGGGCGCGTTTCGGAGGAGGGTTGCGTGAGGCATGTCCTCCTCCGGTCACGTGGGGGCTCGTTCCCTGGGACCCCCGCGACATGCGGTGAGCTCTGCTCCGCGCCGAGGGCGGGCGCAGAAATCCAGCACCCCGTGCGGGTCGTTTTAATCGGTGTCGTTTGCTACTTGTGATCGTGAACTCCGTCTCCCCCGAAAGGCCCGACTTCGTTGTGCGCGTGTCAGCGCCCATCACGTAGGGCATCTTATGTGACGTCGTGTGCACATGTGTCACCGGAAGCCGCGCTGTTAACCGTTGGAACAGTGACAGCATTAAGTTGTATCGAAAGCCGTTCCTCAGTAAAGAAGGACTTAGACTTTTTGTCTCAGAAGCTCATGATCAAGTTCGCAAACAAATAAACACTTGAAATTCTGAACTGGCTTGAAGAGATGAGGTGGCCGGTCTGTCCGTGGCTGGTCTGTCCGTGGCCGCAGCATCCGGTCGGCGTGGGTTTTGCGGGAGCGTGGCTGGTCTGTCCGTGGCTGGTCTGTCCGTGGCCGGACCATCCGGTCGGCGTGGGTTTTGCGGGACGGGCGGCCTGGGTTGGCCGTGGCGCGGTTTGGTCGCCGTGTGGAGCGTGGCGGTGGCTCGCCAGGCCTCTCCCGTTCCTTGGCGCGGTTCCGGTGCCGAGCTGGCCCGGCCTGGCGTCTGCTGCCCTCCTGGGCCCCGGACTCCGAGGGGCCCTTGGTGACGTTGGCCCCCTGCCACCCCCGCTGCCGTGGGGACCAGTGCCAGGAGCCCGATCGAGTCCCATGGCGCACAGTGGGGCCTCCCCGCGCTCTGCAGCCCGTCGCCGGCCGTCCCCACCCCGTCACCCTCCTCCTCAGAGAGGGGAGAAGCCAGGACGCAGGTCCTGCGCTGCTCAGGCCCCGCTCGTCACCGCGATGGCCTCCGTCGCTGTTACTTGGCGTGACGGTGGGGACAGCCGTGAATGGGAACGTGGAAGACGAGCACGGAGCAGTTTTGTCTGAAACGGGCCCCCCACCCCCGCCCCGTGCTTGAGACGCTTGGGGGGCCACCCCGGGGCGGGGGGCGCCGCTTTCCCTTCCGCCCCTTCGTTTCGCGTTCATTTCGGTTTCTGAGCCCGTCGGGCGGGAGCCGCGTCTCGTGCCACGTCTCATGTGCTTCTCGTTGTCAGCAAAATACGGTCTCCCGTGCCATGGACGTGCAGGGTTTTCGGGGTCACCTGGAGAGAGGCGCCTGTTCGGTGCACCCCTTCTGAGGGGCTCCGGGCCGCAAAGCCCGGTCGGTGCCTTGTCCAGAGGCTTCACACCGGCCGAAAGAACGGGGGACCCTGCCCGCACGCCACCGGATGAGAACATTGCACCCCGCAGCCGAAAACGATGACTGCGCATCCAGACGCGCCTCGGTTACAGCAAACGGCCTGTTTGCTTGACGTTTCCAGTTTGATTCAGAAAAGAAACCGACCCACACCAAGGACGTTTGCTGTCGCGGGGAGGCATGTGCCACGCCGGGCGGGGTCCCCGGTCCCCGGGGCTAGGCTCGCTCCGCAGCACGGCTCGTCGGGTGTCTCCAGCACTCGGTCAGGTGTCCCCTTTGAACTTGGGAGTAACCGATCCCCAGAATTTGTTTGTTTGACCCTGAGAGACAGAGGGATGCTCTCGCGAGCGCCTCTTTGGCAAAGTACAGCGACTCGGTCCGGTCAGTAAGTTCTTTGGCTGGTCGACATCAGAAGGGGCGCTCAGCGCTGCTCGGGGTCCCCGAGCTTGCCGTCCGGTCTCGGGGGGATCTCCCCGGTGTCGGCGCGGCTCACCCCGCCGGCCCCTTGCACACGCAGCTTTGCAGCGTGACCGTGACCGCTGACGTGACAGGTGTCCACATCTGCTCCTGAGGGCGAGACGCCCGGGGGACTCGCTCTCCGGACACAGACCAGCAGCTCCCGCCGGCATCCGAGACGTTCCTGTCACGTTCTCTCGAATCGTGTTTCGTCTTTTATTTTCTGTCCCGGTCTGTGCTTTCACGTCGGTTTTATATTTTAAATTTGAATTCGAGTTCAAGGCTCTTCGGAGTCACCTCTGATGGAAATACCCTAAGACTTAAATCGTTTTCAAGTGTCGCTAGAGAGAGCGAGGAACAGAAGGTGTCACCTGATCTGGGACAGCACCAGCGAGTGCACGTCGATGCTCACAGTGGAAACGCGTGTCCGGCCCTGGAGCGTTCTGGGGTGTGTAAGAAAAATGGCCGGCAGGGCCGGACACGTTTCGAACGGAAAGCGAAGTCCTGGGCCCCCCGGGCACCCCCTGTGGTCACCGTCCTCTGTCCTGCCCGGGTTTCTTCGGATACCCCAGAAGATTAGAAGCGTCCCTAACACCTTCCACTCGAAGAAGCAACCTAAGAGCTCAGCGGTTGTTTATTAACCTGTTTTTGTTTACGTTTCTCACGTCTCGTAGCGAGAAATCTACTTAATATTTGTTCACAGTTTGGTTAGCGAATGTTTCAGTGACCCATCGTGGAGTCAGAAACCGCCCAGAACCCACTGGCTCGTTTGTCGTCCCGGGTCGTGGCTCCGAGTCGGCGGTTCGCACCGCCGTCTCTCCAGGCTTGCAGCCCCGTGCTGTCTGGGCCGTATGTCCAGGGTGGCTTCTCCACGTGCCATCGCTGCCCAGCGGGGGTGACAGGGCCAGCTGAAGGCCGGCTGGCCCCGGCCCCTCTGCAGCTGTCTCCCACGTGACCAGCGTGCACCTCCTCAGAGGGAGGGCCCTCGGGGACTTTGGGCTTGTCCCATGGTGAGCATCCAAGAGGCTCAGGTGGCAGATGCAAGGGTCTTAAGAATTAAGTGTCAGAAGCCACCAGGTCTCAGCTTCTGCTGCATGCCAGGGCAGGGGCTGCCTGTGGCGGACCCAGGAGGACAGCCGTACGTGGGAGGGGGAGCTGGGGTGTCACCGTAGATGAGCCGCCACAGCCAGAAACCCAGCTGTACATGTCCACATTTTATAATGTCTTACAAGTTATGAAAATCTCCTAATTGGCCTGCTGCTCTCACAGAATTGGGAGTGTCTCTTTGACGTCATTTCCTGTTCGCATACTTCATTAGAACTGCGTGGGAAGTCCCCCCGGAGCTGTCTGCATGCGCCCTGGGTGCCATGGAGGCTTCAGTGGCCAGCCAGGGAGTGTCTGGTGTCCTGCAGAGTGGTGTGTCCTTCCCTTTGGTAAAAACGCTGCAGTGTTCAGGGTGCGGGCCTAGGAACGGCCCGGCCGCCCCACAGGCCCAGGTCGCAGGAGGTGGCTGCAGAAGGCCCAGCGGGGCAGGGAGGGAGCCGCCTTCTCCGTGCTCGGGCGGGTCCTCGCAAGGCCGTTTCCTGCCTTTGTCTGAAAGCATCGTCCCTAACGTCCCCAAGGGTGGTAGCTTCTCCATCCTCTGCTCTGCCCTCAATCCAGGCTCCTCCCTCCGGGTCAGTCCACGGGCTGGACGCCTGAGCCGCAGTCTTCGGTCTCCCCCAGCCCCCGCCCTGCGAGGGACAGCCCCCCCCCAGGAATTGATGGGGGTGCGTCACGTGCAACCAGGACGAGGACGAGGCATCCACCCGCGAGCGTGCGTCAGCAGACGCGTGTTCCGCGTGTGCTCCAGAGCCGTCCCCGGGGCCCAGACGGCGACTTAACCAGCTTCAGCCTCGCGTTTCATCCACTCTGACCCCACCTGAATCGCTAGGAGCCCCCGCTGTGTACTCGCGGGGCTCCCCGGAGGGTAAGGCAGGCGGGCACGCACCGTGGAGCCGGGCCTCGCACACCGGACAGGTTAAGCAGAGAACTGCTCGGTTCCTGCTTTGTTTAATGTCACATCTGCGTTTCCGTCCTGTCCCCGATCTGCCCGGGGCTGGTTCCACTTAGCTCATTTGTCATCGCTCGTTCGTTCATTCTCTCAGTGTTTTTTGCCTGCTCTGGGCTCCATAACTATTACACAGAAAAGACAGAAGGCCACCGTCCTGCCTTCAAGATGCCGGAGACTTCAGTTAGATGTGTTTTTTTTTAAGGAGGCTGGAGCCTGGCCGGGGAGGCCCGCGCGTCCGCAGTGCCGACGGTGACACGGTGCCCGTTCGGTTTGGCAGCGAGCGTCACGCGGTGTCCGTGGGATGCGGGGTCGCTGGTGACGGCGTGCGTGCCGGCCGGCAGACGGCACTGCCCCTTCCCTGCCCCCCGAGAGCGGAGCCCCATGGTCAGGTGCGTGTTCACGGGGTGAATTCCTTGGGTCCAGACGTCGCTGAGGATGCGCGTTTGCTGCCCTTTGGGAGCAGCGCCGGGCTCCCCAGAAACACATGGGGTTCACCCTGCTCTCCACAGCATCTCAGCGA
>NW_006432224.1:2190645-2199317 GCF_000325575.1 Pteropus alecto | reverse complement strand
AGACGTCGCTGAGGATGCGCGTTTGCTGCCCTTTGCCGAGCAGCACAGGCTCCCCAGGAACACATGGGGCTCACCCTGCTCTCCACAGCGTCTCAGCGAGTCACCCCAGCCCCCCGCCCCGGGCTTTGCGAAACAAGCCGTATCTTACTGTGGATTCGATTTCACCTCTTCAGTGCGTGTGAAGTCGAGCATCTTTTTTGTTTTTGAGACTCGTGTTTCTCGTGCTGGCATTTTCTGTACACATTTCCCCCTCATTCCGTTGGTTGATTTCCTTCTCCTTGTCTGAGAACTTTCTGAATTCAGGAAGGGACTGTCGCAGACATTTCCCCCGTGCGCGGTTGACTTCGAGCGGTCGTCCCGGGTGGAAAGCCCCGTCTCCCGCCCCGACCCGACGCACGCGGCCCGCTTCGCCTCGCGGCTCTGCGCCCCGACAGCCAGGCCCCTAGTGCGCGGAGCTCATTCACCGAGCGACCTCTTTCCTCGAGATGCTATCTCGATGTAATATATGTCGGATCTTCATAATCCGTTTTATTATCCGCGAAGGCTAGTTATTTTCACATGTTTTTCCCTTGATGGGAACCTTTCTCTCCGAAGTTTTGCAAAGCTCGTTCGCAGGGGCAAAATCTTTCTCTTAGGTCCTCGGAATCAGTTTTTAAAAGACGTTTGATAAAAACCTTGAGTCTGGGTTCTTTTGCTTAGAGGGCCCCGTTTCCTGGCAAACACTGGGAACCTCGAGTTCGCCGACGCCAGACACAGCGTCTCCTCGTCCCGATGTGCGTCCTCAGCCCCGTCTTCCCGTCCTTCGGTGCTCGCCACGGGCTCTGCCTGCTTGGCCGGGGGCTCGGAGGCGGCGTCCCCTGGCTCAGCGATGGCACAGCCGGCTTAGCCTTGTCCTTGTGGCTGAGCCACACACACAGGGGCTGGTGTCCGGGCCCATGGAGCTTTCCCGTGAAGCCAGACGCCAAGTAGGACAGACTTCCCAGCCGCTGCTCCCGCATGTCACCGAAGCCTTTGCACGACCTCCGGCAGCGCTGGGACCTCCGAACCGATCAGTTATTTTTGGAGCCTGGAAAATTACAGAGGGGCTTAGGAACTGTCACTCTAATCCTCCGCTAATTCTTAAAAATGCCAGCAAGGCACATTTTTTTTTAGACTGAGACGAGTTTCGAGGGCGCGGGGAGCCCGGGGAGGAAGGGCGGGGATCCAGCCGCAGCTCCCACGCGCCGCAGAAGGACGGACGCCCCGACAGCCAGCCGGGGACCTGGGCCGGGCCACCCCCCAGGGCAGCCGGCTTCGCCGCCCACACAAGCAGCTCCCCCTCCGGCCCCCGTCAGCTTTCGCGATGGCTGTCGCGAGGCTGATTCATCTCTTTCAGTTGATTCCTTGCTTGTAAATTGCCGTTTGCGTTCCCAGGGGAACAGCTGAGCTCGGGGCCGGGCCACGGACCAGCCTGTCCCACGGCCGTCACCCAGCTTCGAGGGTGGGACTGTCCCGCGCCCAGGGGAGGCCACCGGGGGCTGCTCTCGCCCGCGCGTCTGACACAGACGTACTCGTTGGTTCTAAGTAACTGTCGGGGGCGCCTGACGGTGTGTGCACAGGGGCCCCTGCTGTCCCCCAGCCGTCTCGGGTTAGGGTGGCCGCTGGAGAAGGACCGGGGTGCGGCCGTCTCTGGGTCCGACGACTCAGTTCCGACCAGAGGCTTCTCTCTTTCTGTCCAACGTCACGGTTTTCGACGGCTCACGGAGGCCGGGTGCGCTCCAGACGCCCTCGCGTGCCGTTTTCTGGCGAGACGTCGGACTCACATGACGGCCGCCTGTTTTTCTTTTCTGCACGAGACACACACTAAGGGTGGCTTTAGTAATCTAGTCAATAAGATCCCGCGCGAATTCCGCACGATGAGCTGCGTGGGAGTTCACGTGATAAAGTGAAAAATGCCACCTGTTTGTCTTCGACCCGCGTGGCGACTTCATCTCGCGTCTGTCAAAGCCGTGTTTAGGTACAGGAATGATGTACTTAAACGTGCCGATTAAAAATGGACACTTTCTTCCCATAAACAGAACGCACCGGTTAGTCCACTGAGGGCAACGGGCAAGCTCTAAACATAGCTCACGACTTAAGCTGACACTAAACTAATTCGTGAGGGAGAACGTGTTGGAATGAATGCAGGTGGGTGTCACCAGGAGGAGCAGGACTCAATGTCACACGGATCGCGTCGTGGAAGACGCACACGCACGTGTCAGAGAAGACTTAACAGAGGATTAACGCGCTGCTGCTTTCGAAAAGGAGAAGGTGTCAGGTCACCTGAAGAAATAAAGGTGGCTTAAAGCTGTATTTACACGAACGTCTGTGTCAGCGCCAGGGCCCCTGTCTTCCGGGTGCCGCCGGCGGAGGCCATTGTCATTTGCAGCTTCATCCACTTCCTGTGCGTTGTTTCTCCACCGCCTGCGTCGTTGGGGGGTTGGTGATGACGTCGATTCCCGCCGCCGGGCGTGCGCATCTTTGCGGGTGCAGCGCCCGCCCCCTGCTGGGCTCCCCCACCCCGTGCCTCAGCGCCCGTCGGGGCAGACGCCAGAGGTTTGCCGATGTCCCTCGCATTTATGGACGTTGGCTCATTCATTTACTCGATCGATACGTATTTAAATCATTTTCACAAACAAAAAAATGCGCTTCTCTCGAACACGGTCACGTTCTCAAAGGCCCTGAGTTCTTCCCATACCGCAGTTTTCCACGTAAACATCTGAAGTCGAAGGAAGTCGCGGCCCGTCCTTTCGGCAAAACTGTATTTAGAGGTTGCCCCAGGCCCGGCAGAGCAACGTGCGTGAGGATCACCCCCTGTGGGCCCCGCATGCCCCGCGTGCCCCGGCTTTAAATGGACCTTCTTGGCGTTGGCGCCGCCAGTGACTGAGTGAGTCGCGTCGTAGCCGAGGGCTGGGTTGGTTCGTGAAGCCGGAGCCACAAAGAAGAGCCACCTGATCTGGTCTTTGACCACTTTCGCGTCTCCTGTTCAAATTCACCTGCAGATTCCAATGCGAGCAAATCTGGAGCCCTCAGCTCGTGGGCTTCTTGGTTTCCTTAACCCGAGCCACGGAGTCGGAAGGGCCCGCGTGTGTCACGAGGAGAAAACAGGTTATTTTAAGGCTTCTGAATTCAGCTCAGTGTTGGCTTTTTATTACAGATATGTAATTTTTAAGTTCAGAGGAGAGATTTACCAACACAATAGAGGTGTTTACGAAACAGAAAAGCTACAGAGAATAATCAGCAGCGCACAGATCTTCGCCAGTCGGACCCAGCAACGCAGAGGAGGAAGGTGGCGGGTGGGAGGCGTGGCCGGGAAGGCGCCGTGTCGCTGACGGGTAAGGAGCCCGGGAGAGCGACGAGGCAGGTGGGACTCGAAGGCACTGCCAGGCGCGCAGAACCGGCCTCGAAACGCCCAGGCTCAGGTTCCACGTCGTCCTCCACTCCTCATCCCCGCGTGGGTGGCCAGCCCTGTGGGACCGAGCCTGGCCCAGGGGCCGACGGTGCCCGGAGCGGAATGAGCTCATGCATGGTGCCACTGGCAGAAGGAACAGCTGTGTTCGCAGTCACAGCCGCCGCCGCGGGCCAGGCACCTCGCGTGCCCTGGGGTGACACGCACAGCCCGCCGCACACGCTCGCCGTCGAGGCAGTCGGCCCCTTGGGTGCGAGGTTCAGCGGGAAGCGAAGCATCGTCTTGGGAGCAGTGCGCACCCGACATCTTCAGCAATGGAAATCCTTGGCGGCTCATCATTTTAAGACAAATTAAAGTAACTACGACCACTGACCGGCACCGGGACCTCCGGACAGGAGGGGCGGTGCCGTTGGCAAGACGTTTCCAAAGGCTTTGCGTGTTTTCATTGCTGCCCGACGGCCTAGCAGCCGGCCGTTCGGAGCAGCAGGGTCAGCAGAAGCTGCTTCTGAGCCCGGCTGCGGCCTGAGGGCTGTGCTCGCACGCCTGGTCCCGCCCGGGCGCGAGGGTCCCCCGAGATCCCCCTCCTGGGACCCTCGTCCGCGTCGCCGGCAGACCTGGAGGCGTCGCCCTCCTGCTAGAACCCCGGACGCCTCCCCATCGCCCACCCGGGAAGCGCACACAGCCTGGCCCCCGCCCCCCTCGCGCACAGGCCCCTCCCGGTTTGGCCTGTGTCGCCGCCTCTTCTGCCCAGTGCAGGTCTCAGCGCGCTGGTGACTGGGCCTCGCCCGGCGCCCCGTCTGGGGCCTTGTGCAGTGAGCTGGTTGCTGCCCAGAGCAGCTCCGTGGGGATTCCTAGCTCAGGGCACTGGCGGTCCCTTCCACGCCCCACACCGCTCCTGTGACCTGCGGTGACCCCTCCGCCTCCAGCGTGGACCATTCGCCTCCCCCACTAGACTTAGAAATCCCTAAGGGTTCCTCTTTTCTGCGACTTCCTTTATTTTAAATGCACAGTGATTTTAACCTAATCTCTGAGCCTAACACTTTGTACCTCTAGGGGCTGAACTAGAACGCCTGGGTTCTTAACGAGAGGTCCCCAGAAAAGCCGCTTCGAGCTCCACAGACGGCGTGCCGACAACGGGGCGTCCACGTGCACATGCGGCGGGTTGGACCCCGACTTCACCCCACACAAAAATGAACTCAAAATGGAGCATAGGCCTAAATGTAAGAATGAAAACTGTGAAACTCTTACGGGAAACACAGGAGGAAATCTGCACGACCCCGAAGTCGGCAATGGTCTCTCAGCCACGACACCAAAAGCACAAGTGACAGAAGAAAAATATGAATGGTACCTCATCCGTGTTATAAACTTTCGTGCTTTGAAGGACACCATTAATAAAGCGGAAAGACGAGTCACGAAATGAGACCAAATATTTGCAAATCACATGTGTAATCAGCGTCTAGTGTCCAAAATACATAAAGGACCCTTACGAGTCAGCGTTAAACAGACCACCCATTAAAAGTGGCAAAGGGACCGAGGGGACACTTCGGAGAAGGCACTCGGGGCCAAAAGCACGTGAAAGGTCGCCGAGCGGCGCTGGCCATCAGGAAATGCACATCGAATAAAAAATTTTATTTAAAAAAAATTTTTAAATTAATTTATTTTTTTAATGGAAGAAATGGTTTAAATTTCTCTTTTCTCTTTCCCGCCTCTACCTCATTTAAAATCCCCTGGAGAGCTTTTCTAAACTATGCCTCTGCCCTCCCGTCGGGATTCAGGTTCAGTGCAACTGGAAGGCGTCTGACGCTCCACCCGCAGTGACCTTATGACTTTATAACCCCAGACTTCGGGCCGACAACGGGCAGAGCTGCGTGACACCGGACCCGCCTGCAAGGCCGGGTCCCTGAGCCCACGCCCGGTCGGTCACCCCGACATCTCTGGGGAAGGGCTGTGATTGGTTTTCTTCCCTAAGCTCTTTCTTCGTTGACATCAGCTCGTTTTGTATGAATGTGAGACTTAAAAACCGACCGGAAAATTCATCCGATCGCGACGTGGAGGGGCGTGTCCAGCACGGAGCCACCTGATTTCTAACCGAGATGGTCCACGGCGACCCGTCAACGAGATCGTGGTCACCGCGTCGGGCACCCCGTTGGCGGGTGCGGGTAGAGCTGGTCTGAAGGGGTCGGCTTTGGAGAAAATGACACCTCTTCTCATTCTAGACTCTAAAATCGAACAGTCCAAATTGCCGGTTCTAGGAACAGCCACGGGGATGGAAAGTACAGCACGGGGAACGTCCACAGGGACATTGTGACACCTGGGCGCGGTGGCAGGTGGGGACTGCACCGCTCGGGGTGGCCGCTTCACGAGTTTTATAAATATCCAGCCGCTGTGTTTTGCATCCGAAACTAACGGAGCATTAAAGTCAACTATAACTGAAAACTAGATTTTACAAAGCACCTGTAGAAAACATCGACTGGTAAAAAAATCTAACGGTTCACCTCGCAGCCTCCTAGGCTATACTGCCTCTTCCGAATTTTAGGTATGCTGTGATGTTAGCATAAATAAAACCTAAATATTAAGGATGAAAATGGAAATACCGTGTTGACCGTGAAGCTGTTTGACTTGTTACCAGCTGTCGCGGCGTGAACTCGGCAAGCGTCTCAGCTTTGAGAGCATCCCCTGTACTTTAAAGCTGTTTTTCCATCCACGCTATCTGAGTTTTTCAAACGGTTCTTTTGGAAACGAGATAGACTGTTATTTGTGTATATTTGTTTCCACCCGAAATGTGAAAATGGAAATAAATGCTATTATGGAGACACTGAGCGAAAAAACCCCAAACAACAACAGCAAACAGATGCGTAAACATTGACAGTTTGAAGATTAAAAAAAATAAAACCATTGTTGTTAACAGAGCACTTTCTAATTATAATAATCTCGGAAACGAGGCAACATTTGGTAAACGCACTAACTGAAAATACAGCACGGTGTCGTTTAATTTGTGACAGTAGGCAGATTGCCTCCATTATGTGTCCTTCCCAACAGAATTTCCTGCCCGAGCGGGTGTTTATTGAGTGTCTTTAAATGATAATGCAGCGTAATGAGGTCCCATGCCACATAGCCGCAGCGTTTTGAAATTTCCTGAGACTGTTTTGCCTAATAACCCTGTCCATAAAACGATCATAGTGGTTTTTTCTTCTGATATTAACATCCAGTTTCATCACGTTCGATTTTTAAAATGATTTCTATTTTATTATGATACGATAACAAACAAAACATATGACATATAACAAGGATTATAACGAAATCGAGCAGAGTAGGCTAGGTCTCACAGGTGATACACGCCTCTAAAGAGACCATTCTATAATAGGACACGTGTTTTAACGCCCGATGGGGCGAATTTGACTGAGCTCTCTTAAGTAAAACGAGGAATTACATTTGGGTATAAAAATGACTTTGGAGCAGTGTGGCTTCGCGGTAGCCTCCACTTATTAGGCATGCCTCACGTGCCAGGCTCCGTGTGAGGCGGCTGTGACTTCTAATCCTCCATGCCACCTGAGATCGTAGACAGTTCTGGTTCTGTTTCATCGAAGAGGAAACGGGGCAGAGAGTGACCCGTGTCTGCTGTTGATCGAAACACTGTCATTAGGGATCGTAAAATCTTTGTCATTGGAAGTCATCAGGACGTGACTAATGAGGAACAGTTAAGCGCTTGAAAAAGTTACCGCATTTAGAATTTTAAACTCGTCAATTCACATTTCGTTCAATGTATTCACGCTTCCTTTGGCCTCTTTCAGGAAAATATTAAAAGTCAAACAACAAATAAGCCAGAGGATGTAGAAGAGAAAATGGACCAGATCTGGAGTTAGAGGCGGAGGGTTGGGAGAGAGACTGAGGAAAAGGGAGTTTTAAATGAATAAACCCAGAAGGAAAAAAAAGAAAAGAAAAAAGGATCGCTAAATCTTACCCTGCCCAATTTTTTATACTAAAAATAGACAAACGAGCCGAGACAATATTTGCAATGAATAAGACAGAAAAGGGATTAATATCCTCAACATCTAATAAGTTCACTCACAGTGAAAAGGATACCAGAAAACAGAGAAAATGGAAAAAACGCATGAATAAACAATAGAAAAAAAGCATCGTGTCGACCTGTCAACAAACTCGAGACTAACTTATTTCTTGTAGTATTTAGTCTTCCACCCAATAAACTGGCAAGAAGACTTATTGAAGTCTTCTTGAATAAATTTTAAAAAGTGAGTACATAATAATTAAATAAGTTTTTTGTTTCTTTGTTTTCATATAGGTTCGTGCAGAGTTGGGTAAAGTTACTGTGTTTCATATTTCCATGCTTTTGCGAAAGTAACGTTATTCTATTTTAAACTAATTTTTCTGGTACGCAGTGAAGAGGACAGCGTCACTCATATTCATCGATTTGCTCACTTTTTGCAGAATGCGTATGAATCAAAGGAATTATTTATTTAATTTTTGGTGGTATTGCTTCCCTTTGAAAATCATTAAAAAGTAATCGTTTCTAAGTGTGTGTGTTTGTTTGTTTTTTCTGCTCCATAATACCTTTCTGCTTGGTCGTCTCTCGTTTGTTCCAGATTCGGGTTCATTTGGAGGTTGCGTGGCTGCGTAAGCTAGATCCTGGGCGGCTAGTGTCCTGCAGTATTTTTGAGATTTCTTTCAGTCTGGATTGAAAAGATCGCCGTTTTCATGCTTCGCTTTGATTGCACGTGGCTGGGTCGTACCCCCCGTGAAGCGAGTGTGTCAGTTTCCTGCGGCCGTAACAGTCATCCACAGTCTCAGAGGCCGGGGGTCCGGACTGCAGCAGGCCCCGCCCGCGCCGGGTGGCCCAGGCTGAGCCCTGTGCATTCCCGGGCGTCCTTGGCCAGCGGCCTCTGCGCTCCGACCTCCTGCCCCATCTCCGCACCCCGTTCTCTGTCCCTGCGGGTTGTCCCTCTGCTCCCGTCTTTTAAGGACACTCGTCATTTGATGTAGGGCCCACGTGCCGTCCGAGACAGCCTGGTCACCTCTCCGACCCTTAGCATGTGTCCGTGAAGACCCTTTTCCAAACAAGGTCGCGTTCACAGCGTCCGAGGGGCGCGGGGCGGACGTGACCTGTCAGGCGGCCTGCGGCGGCCACGCCCGGACTGCCTCGTCGCAGCTTCTGGTCCCTCCACGCACCGTCATACATTTCCTTCTCCTTATTTATTTTCTATATGTAAAGAATATTGCGTTTTGCGCA
>NW_006432224.1:2185097-2190392 GCF_000325575.1 Pteropus alecto | reverse complement strand
GGTGGCGGCCCAGCCAGCCGCCCTCGTTCCCGGAGCCCCGGAGTGTGTCCAGGGGCCCACGGGACGGTCTGCCTGGGCGTCTCACGGGTCCTCACGAGGAACGGGCGCCAGGCTCGCCCCCGCATCGGCCTCCGGGACCTGCGTGTCCCGCAGCCTGCGCGCCCGGGTCTGACGGAGCAACTGGCGTTTCCCTCGACGGCTCCTTTCCGCTCACCCGCACCTGTCTGTCCGCACGTCCCGCCGGCTCCACGTGAGGTGGAGCCCGCAGGCGCGGGACGGCCCAGCGCCGCCTGGCCCGGGCACCACGGCCTCGTCCCCAAGCTGCCACGCGTGCCTCCCCCCCGGCCGCCCGCTCCGCCTGTCTCCCGCTGATTCTCTGCACCGCAGGAGTTTCCGTCCAAACGGTGGCTGCCCGACCACGTTGTCACACCTCATCAGACTCCCCAGAGACTCCCCCTAACCCAGGAGGGAGCCCCGGAGCCCAGCACCTGCCCCCCACCCGGCCACAGCGCCTGCCCTGCCCCTGGCTGTCACTGTTCTCTGGCCCGTCGCGGCCACCTTGCTCGCCGTCCCCGCTCCCCGGAGAGCCTTCAGCAGATGCGCGCTTGGCTCGCTCCCCGGGAATGTCCCGTCTTCGTCCCGTCTTCGTCCCGTCTTCACGAGCCCTTCCCCAGCCCGCAAGTCGAACCGTGCCCGCCTCCGCCGCGGACTCCCCGTTCTTCGCTTGGTTCCCCCTGCCATTTATTCCCGTCTAACACCTTGCGTATTTTTCTCATTTTGCTTCCGTCTTTCTCCATGACAGTGGCAGCTGGGCGCGGGGCACGGGGTGCGGGGCAGGGGTTTTTGTCTGCTCTGAACTGCTGAGCGCCCAGCGTACAGAACCTACGGGTCTCGAAAGTAACTCTTGTCATCTTCAGGATGGTCGCTTTGACTTTTCATTGATGTAAAAATAAAAAGTGAACCCGATAAATAGCAAAGAGCAGGTGAACGAAAACGAAAAGAGACACAAAGAATAAGCGAGTGGTTAGGGACGCCCTCCCCCAGGAGCTCGTTCAAAACCCCCGCGTGGTGCCAGCCTGTGGAAAGCAGTGACCGCCCCGTTTTTATTGAGAACAAAACGGCGGCTCCCCCACAAACAGGCGGCAGGTGTCTGGCGAGGCTGGGACCGTCGTGCGCGCAGAGCCGTTCGGCGTTTCCGAAGCGGAGTCGTCGTCCCGCACGTGGAGAAACGTGTCATCGGGGAGAGCGCACCGTCCCCGCCGCCCTGGGCATCGGCTTCCGACGGCCGCAGAGTGGCGCTGGCCGACGTCTCCGCGCTTCTGACCGTTTGCGTAGTGTCCCTTTTACGCGTTGACCTGGGAGCCGTCACTGCCTCAGACTTTCATCCCTTTTTCTGTACAAAACCCAACCAAACCAAAACCAGCAAAAAACCTAACTTGGGAAAACGTAAAGTTCAGCGAAAGCTCAGACAGCCCGCTCCATCCCAGCGCGTCCAGAAGGTCCCTGTTACGGGAGTTGGAGCTGGGTCTCTCGGTGACCGCAGGTGGCCCCGTCTAGCACACTTTTGCGGCGTTAGAAAGTTTGAATTTGATTCTCCATCAAATCTCAGTTATGGCCGAGGGTACGGATTGTATTTTTGATGGTAGATGTTGCTTTCCCAACAGCTCAAAATGAAAAAAGGAAGAGAAAGGCCGAGTTTTGACCTTTTTGAAACCGTGAGCCGTTCCTAGTCCCGCTCCCTCTGGCAGGAAGGTTGAGAAGCAGGTGGAGACGGTCCAGCTTCTCCGCGGTGCAGCATCAGTGCGCCAGACTCATGGAGCCGGAGTAAGTCGGAATTAGTCAGAAGCAGAATTACAGGATGTAGAGAAATGTGGCCGTTTCACGTTTTGCTTACGCTGCAACTGCGACGAAATGCCAAGTGTTGCAAAGTTCGCATCCTCAGGGCGAGTCTCTAACGAGTGGTTCAGAGCCATTTTTAATCAGCAGGTTGTTTGGAGGCAAATACACGTTATTCTCGGTGGCTTAAATCTCTTTGCTGACATATTTTCCCGGTGCCTCTCTGCGCGGTCAGCTTTCGCTCGGCCGCGGCCACTCTCGACCCCGACGCGGGCAGGGACGGGCGGGCAGGTGTCAGGCTCGTGTCAGGCTCGTGTCCCCTGCTTGTCGGCCGCAGGTGGTCACACGGGCCCTGGCGGGTTCTCGCTGCTCACGGGGACCTCCAGGGGTCCCCTTGGCGTTTTCTTCGAGGACTTAGAGGTACAGCACGGCTCACGCCCAGGCCCGGAGTGTCTGTTGCAGACATTTTGCCCTCCTGCCGTGTCGCCTCCCAGGGACACCGTTCCCCAAGCCCCGGTCCTGGTCCGGGGTCCCTCCCTGCTCTGCTGCCCGCTGCCCCTTAGCCCTCACGTCCCTGTCCCTCCTCTCGTTCGTGTCCCCGGACTCAATCGCTGAGCGCGGGGACCTCCCTTCTGTCCCTCCTCGTACCCCAAATGCCTGGAGTGGCGTCCAGGAGCACTGATGATCGGCGGAGGAGACGGCTCCGGGCACGCCGGGCGCGGCCGCGTGGGACGGAACTCCGTGGCCGCGCGGGGTCACCTCGGGAGGACTGGGCCGGCGTCCCGCGTCCCGCCGCACCTTCCCGGGGATAAGCGGGTGGCGAGGAGGCGCATCCCGAGCTGAGAGGGACGCGGGGGCCTGGCAGGGAAGGGCAGAGGCCCGTTGCTCTGCCCCTGGGGCTTCTCTCTGTGGCCCTTGTGGCAAACACGGGCGCGAGGAGGCCGGCCACAGCCCACGACAGCGGCCGCCCGCCCCGCCTGCCCCTCAGGTGGCCCGTCCGTGCCTGTCGCTGGGGCAACGCAATGGCCTTCGCCTGGGAGTGTCCGGATCCTGTGCCCCGGCCACTGCCTGGGACACAGCCCTGCCAACGGGTCCTGAAGACTGGGGGGGGTGCACAAAACCCACAACGCGGCCCCAAAACGGGCTGCAAGCGATGCCGTTTCAGCGTCTAAGGGACGCGGCTGACACTGGGGGCCTCGCGGTCACCGTCACTGTTTTCACCCTGACCGCCGATGACATCCGTGATTCGCAGGTCCCAGAAACGGACCGTCCACTGTCGTGTCTCACCCGGCAGAGATTCTGGGCGTGTAGTCAGGGCGTTGGGACCACGAGCCTTGAGTGTGGCGTCGGCCTGGCCGCTCACAACCTGTGCTTTGTATCACCATAATTAAAACATGGACATTGAGAATATTCTGTGTTTTCTAAAACTTCGGATATGCAAATGAAAACGATTAGAATAACAATGTCAGCGTGGCCCGGACCTCACCGAGACAGGCGGCCGAATGCGACATCTTAACGACAGGCGGAAAGGCACATGCGACTGGATCAGGGACATCAGTGGCCGAAGCAAAGCTGATTGTCCGGCGTGCAGCACGGAAGGCGGAGCCGGCGAGGGGAAGGCGGCGTGGACGTGCCTCAGCGACACCGGATCTCGGTGCCGTCGGCCAGATGGTCGGACGTCTGAACCAAAGGGCGCGCCGCCCGCCGGTCACCGCGTCACCGTGGAGCCGAGTGAGGCCGCGTTTTCCGATCCCGAGGTGTGGTCCGGTGCCCACGGGGAGGCCTCCACACCGCGTGGGCCCCTCGGTCGGCCCGCGAGGCCCCGGATCCTGCACCGGCCACGTCCTGCCGGCCGTCAGGTGTTTCGATGTGGATGTCGACGTTCCAAATCCTCGTCCGATGTTTATGAAGATGGTAACGAGATCTCAGAAGGCAAAAGCACACAGGTTGTTGAAGTCTTGTCCTGCTCGGCCTGCCCGTCTGCAATCCCGAGCGCCGGAAGCTCCATTCAGGCTGTGACGTTCTCGCCAAAGACACCGAAATGACCTTGGCTGCCAAGTCCCGCCCCGGGCGCGACGCTTGTTGGAAGGAGCAGGTCGAGCTTTTGGCCGCTTTTAAGTTTCCTCGAAATGTGCGCAAGCACCTAACAAATGTTCGAAATTCTAGAAATGAAAGGGGACAGGCCCCTTGGCACCCTCCGCGAAACGATGGCCGTCTCAGTCGTTCGGCGTCCAACGATGTTACGAGCCGGCCTGGCGCAGAGTCGTATTTCGAAGCGTGGGGACAAAGGGACGTCCTTCTCTGACGTGGCAACACGTGGAGGAAAATACAGTCAAACAGACACTTAGATCCCGTTTCTTCGCAGCTGCTTAGCGACCTTCGACGAGGCCGCGCGCGGCCTCCGCATGAAGTCGTGTGCGCTCAAGACACGTGCTGATAAAGTGGCTCCTTTTCTGGAATGACCGCTTCAATCTTTCTGTTTTAAAGTCAGAAAAGGCCAACGAAGTTAAACAGGACGTTCCCACCTGAACTGAAACGTCGATCGCACAATTTCCAGTGACATCTTTGCTTTAAAACTATTTTCCCTGAAAAAGAGAGGTTTAACCTCTCCGTCCTGATGTTTAAAAATGATAGACAAACTTAAACGTGGACGGTAAAACTATAGACCTTCTAGAAAAGAACATTACAGAAAAGCTTCCGGGCTCAGAGTGGGCTGAGACTCTTAGACGTGACACCGAGTGTGTCCTTGAGGGGAAGGGTCGGTAAGTTGGAACGCGTCAAAACGAACAGCCTTTCCTCTGGAGAAGAACCTGTTGGAAAGATGAGAAAACGAGGTGTAGACTGGGGGAACGTGTTTGCAAACTAGATAAAAAACTCTCGACTCAGTAGTGAAACATCAATCGTCGTAGAAAATGGACAAAAAACATAGACATTTCACTGAAGGGGACATCCGGGTGGCGTAAAGGCATTCGCCATCAGTAGCTGGTAGACACGTGCGCATTAAAAGCGCGGCAACATATCATTACGTATCACAATGTCTGAAACGAAGCTTGGTGATGGCGCCAGGGAAACCGGCTCACTCGTTCGTGGCCGGTAGGGATGTGACATGGTCCGGCATTCTCGAAAGTCGCTTGGCCATTCCTTTCACAACTAAAATGGATCGATGGTAGGACTCAGCATTCGAATTCTTGGGCTTTCATCCCAGAGAAGTGCAGAGCTGCTTTCACGCCAGGATTTGTACCCGCGTATCCGTGGGCGTCTTAACCGTGATAGCCAACAAGGGGACCCTGCTCGAGTGTCCTCCGACGGGTAGCGGCCGAACCAACTGTGGTAACGTCCACGCGGGGGACGCTGCTCAGCCACACGAAGGAAGGAGCCGCTGGCTCGGCACCGACTCGTGTGAACTCGAGGAAATGATGCCGAGCGAGAAAGGGTCGGGTCCAAAAGGTCGTGTGCGGT
>NW_006432224.1:2183481-2184785 GCF_000325575.1 Pteropus alecto | reverse complement strand
ACACACACCCCACAGACACACATACACACACACCACAGACACACGCCACAGACACACACACACCCCACAGACACACACACACGACACACACCCCACAGACACACACACCCCAGTGACACAACACCCCGCAGACACACACACCCCAGCGACACAACACCCTGCTACACACACACACCCCAGTGACACAATACCCCGCAGACACACACACCCCAGTGACGCAACACTCCACAGACACACACACCCCACAGACACACACAGACCCCACAGACACACATACACACACCCCACAGACACACATACACACACACCACAGACACACGCCACAGACACACACACACCCCACAGACACACACACACGACACACACCCCACAGACACACACACCCCAGTGACACAACACCCCGCAGACACACACACCCCAGCGACACAACACCCTGCTACACACACACACCCCAGTGACACAATACCCCGCAGACACACACACCCCAGTGACGCAACACTCCACAGACACACACACCCCACAGACACACACAGACCCCACAGACAGACACACACACACCCCACAGACACACACACACCACAGACACACACACCCCACAGATACACACACGCCAGACACACACACCCCGGTGACACAACACCCCGCAGACACACACACCACAGACACACGCCACAGACACACACACCCCAGTGACACAACACCCCACTACACACACACCCCAGTGACACAACACTCCGCAGACACACCCCACAGACACACACACCCTACAGACACACATACCCCAGTGACACAACACCCCGCAGACACACACACACACCCCACAGACACACACACCCCACAGACACACACACACACATCCCACAGACACACACACGCCGCACACACACATCCCACAGACACACACACCACAGACATACACACCCCACGGACACACACACTCCACTGACACACACACAACACAGACACACACACCCACAGACACACACTCCACAGACACACACACACACCACAGACACACACATATCCCACAGACACACACACGCCACAGACACACAGACACCCCACAGACACACCCCACAGACACACACACACACCACAACACACGCCACAGACACACACACCCCCCAGAGACACACACACGCCACAGACATACAACCCCACAGACACACATACACACACACCCTAATGACACAACACCCCACTACACACACACACCCCAGAGACACACACACACCCCACATACACACACACACCCCACATACACACACCCCCCACCCAGACACACACAAGCACGCAGAAGAACC
>NW_006432224.1:2170556-2183039 GCF_000325575.1 Pteropus alecto | reverse complement strand
GACCAGGGGAAGTTTTAGACGCGGGTGGTCTACACGATGAATTCGTAGCCACGGACAACCCAATAGCCAGTAAATAATGTTTAAAAAAGAATTAAATTGCTCTATCAGGGGACAGAAAGAAACTTTTGAAAATATTATTTTCTCACACGTTGTTTACTTGGTCCCACCACGAATCGCTACAGCTGCCACTATCAACCAGCTCTATTGTTTTGTCTAATGACATTAACGTCCCAGAGAAGGAAACGACACAGAGAAACACGCTTTCCACGTGCACCTGTTCTTACGTTCAGCAGTAACGCACGTGTGCGGCTGCGCTTGCTGTATTATTATCCCTTTTTGCCTCTCACTGCTGTGTCCTCGGCTGACTCTAAACGTCGCTCAGCCCAAGAGCAGCGTCTCTTAACAATAGTGGAAGAGGCACAGCAAATGCCAGAAGCCTTCGGGGTCCGGAGGAGGAGCGCCCCCCGTTCCTGTTTATGTCCTCCAGGTGCTGAGGACCCAGTGGGCGGGGGTTCCCGGGAAGAGCCTTCTGCGTTCAGTGCCACGTTTTAAACGTATTCATTCGGGAGTAACCCAAGGCAGGAGTGACAGGAAGGAGCATGACATTACAGAAAGAGTGATGATACCTGGACAGAGACTTAAAAGGAATTGTTTCTGGCTCGTAGTAAGAGATAATACAGATATCCATTGACTAGATGAATAACGAATGAATGAATCAGTGAATGAGTGCATGAGTGAGAGTATGCCGTGTCGGTAAATTTCCCCTTCCAGCCGACTGTGTAGACCGTCTCTACGAAAGGGATTGAGACTGGAATCTTCGGGCGTTGACCGTGTCTCTGAGCCGATGTCAAAATCGATCACACGTATAGGAATAGCGCGTTTTGTGCCATTTCTGGCGCCGGTTCCTTGCCGCCTTCAGGATATGAGAGACGTGGATTCGGCTCTGTGAGAATGTTTTCACACAGTCCAGAGTCAGGAAACCACACCCTTCCCAAACACGCTCACACGCAGAGTTACGCTTAGCTGGCTTTTGATGTGCTTTTAATTTGCCCAGCTTTCCCAAGACTTTTCATTTCATGTAATACGCGCTCTCTTATGGAAGTATTAATCACATTGGAAATTAGAGCTTCTCGTAGAAAAGCCGTGTATGTATTTGTACGTGGCTTGTGATACGTATAATATGATATATGTATGTGTATATAATACGTCTCTTTCCAAAACTTGTAAGATCTGCAGGTCACCGCATCCCACGCTGGCCCCACGCCGTCAAGATGAAAAAGATCTTCAGCTTTTGACTGTTTAGATGACCGAGTTAGGGCTGGAAAGGGTCTCTTAGAAGTCACCTGACCCCCCAGGCCCCTGGGCGGCTCCCCATGGGACCCCCCTCCCCTGCGCCCGTGAGAACACGTGTCCCAGAAGACCCGGCCCGGCGCGCCCCCTCCACGTTCTGTCTGATGCTTCGTTAGCCGAAGGGAGCGTTTATTTTCGTACCGGGCAGGACGCGAGCGGACTGGCGGCTTCTCCTCTGCTCTCTGTCGGCCTTTCCGAAAGAGAAGGTGGCACCGTCGGGTGTAGGAAATCAGAGATGCTCCCCGAAGCGAGGGGACCGTCTGGCGTCCTGGTTCCTGTGGCACTACCCTCGGCTCAGCCACACGTCATCGTGCGTCCCCTTTAAGTTTAGGATCACAGATAACGAAGCCGCCAATTTCTCTGAGCTTTGAACTTCCGTTCTTCCCAAAATATGGCCCTTAATGGTTTCTCCGTGTCGTTAAACTTGTTGAATGACGCGAATTCTAAACCCACAGTGCCAAAAGGCGTTTGTAACATTTACTCTAAAAGTTTGCTAATTCGAAATAGCATAAGATAGCATCATTTACTTAGAAGAGTCTCGTGCCTTAAACATGTACTTAGAAAAAGTTATACTGCACCTTTAAAAATATCAACGAAGAGGTTACCAAGTAAATGTGGGTGGCATGTGTGCGAACGGTGATTCTAATGTACTAAAAGCGGCGATATTCATCAAAAATCAAAGTATCGCATTAACTTTAGACTGTTTCCAAATAAAGAGCCAGTGTGATGGAGAAATACTGAACGTGTCGAATTTTTCTTTAACAAGTTACAGGATTTTGCTGCTGATACTAAAATAGAGATTGTCTTAAAGCACTGTGATCGAGCTGACTTGACCCACCATGAATTAAAATCCGTTAATATTTCCTTTTAGTAAAATATGCCTTGGCCGAAACATCCGCGGGCACCTCAGTGACTTCTGCCTCGTTTTTTCCGGGGCACCTTGAAGGCGCTGATGACCCCCCGTGCCTGGCCCAGCATTTGCGGATAAACGTCTGTGGTAAAGAGGAGATGTGATTTGCTCTTAGAAAGCACGGGCGACATCTGCCCTCGAGGACAGTGTCCCAGATGTGTCCCCGGGCAGCGGCCCCAGTGGGGGCGGTATCAGCCCGCACGTCCCGTCCCCGTGTCCCCGTGTCTACGCGGCTGAGGCTGCAGGCTTGTGTCAGGGAGCAAAGGCAGAACCATCTGCCAGCCGTGCAAACACTCTACGCGGTGACCGGTCATTGCCGACCGGAGCCAGAGCCACAGAACGTGCTACCCGCTTGGCGCGCCGTTCCTGCCTCTGTCTGTGGACTGAAGACTCAGTTCTCCAGCCCTCGCTGCGTGTGTGAGCGGAGCCGGCCTCCCCGATCCGTTCTCTTTCCAGCCCTTTCCGTACACGGCATCTCCCCGGGGTGTGGCCCCCGCTCAGACACCCGTGTCGCGTGCGTGCCGTGCACCGCCCCCCACCGAGGAGCCGACTCTGGCGTTCGTGGGCGCGGTTCCCCCCCGTGGGCTGAGCTGCTGTATGGCTTTGCCTTTGCTGTGTAAACAGCCGCCCCGACACTCAGCGTCTTAAAAACACAGTCGTGATTTTTGCAGGCTGGCAGTTTGGGCTCAGATCAGCTGAGTGGTCCTTTTGCCGGACTGGCCCGGGCTTGTCACGCCGACGCCGTCGTGGACGGTCTAGAATTCCCTCCCTCACACGTCTGGGCCGGTGGCAGACTGCGGCCAGGGCGTCCCACGCTTCTCCGCGTGACCGGCTCCAGCAGGAGAGTCCGAGCTTCTGCCCGTGGCGGTCTCGGGGCCTCGGCAGCCAGCGAGCACGAACCCCAAAGCCCACGTGCTTTTCAAGCCTCCGCTTGTGCCCGATTCGCCCTTAACTGAAGCATCGCCACCCAGATTCAAGGGATGGAGGACGAGATGCCGCGTTTCGATGAGAGCCGCGGCGTCACGTCGGACGCAGCGGGGCATCCAAACAAGGGCGAGAATTTCTGACGATCGGGGCCTCGGCAGCCAGCGAGCACGAACCCCAAAGCCCACGTGCTTTTCAAGCCTCCGCTTGTGCCCGATTCGCCCTTAACTGAAGCATCGCCACCCAGATTCAAGGGATGGAGGACGAGATGCCGCGTTTCGATGAGAGCCGCGGCGTCACGTCGGACGCAGCGGGGCATCCAAACAAGGTCGAGAATTTCTGACGAATGAGAAGCTACATAACTTCGCTGTTACTGTTGTTTTTGTTGATTGGTACATTAACAATTTCAAATAGACACCAATTGTCAAAAGTACCCCAAAGTAGAAAGCATAATCCAATAGACCTCCCGTATGCTTATCACTCAGATTGACCAAGTGTCAATATTTCGCTGCGTTTGCTGCCTTTGCTTGTCATTTTTCTCCTCGCTGGAGCGTTTTAGAGCTCAAGTCCCGGACATCGTGCCGTTTCAACTCCGTTCGGTTCCATACGCGTCTCCATTTCTCACCGCGGACACGTCATCAGCCTTTGCTGCCCGGAGACCACAGCAGAGTCTCACTTCGAACGCCCAGGCCGTAACTCGTCTTCCCTACTTGTCTCAAAAACATCTTCTTAAAATAGTAGGTGGACTCGAGAAGGAACCCGTCCAGGGGAAGTCCACAGCAGCCCCAGCTCGCCCGTTTTGCTATTTTTCCATTGACTTGTTTAGAAAATGGCCAGTTTTCCTGTATAGAAACTCCCGCCCTCTGGATTCGCCCGTTCGCTCCTTCGTGGAGTTGAATTTCCATCAGCTGATCCTGTGTTTGTTTCTGAAAGTTTGCCCTGTAGCTGAATTTCATTCGGGCTCCACCCTGGGGACAGGCGTCTCCCCCCACACAGCACCGCGTGCTTCTGGTGGCTCGGCCGGAGCGTTTGCTTGTCTAACGCCGATCAGGGGGTTGATTTTCCCATGATCATCTGAATGTGTTATCTCAGCACGTGTTACGAGAGCAGGGCCCCCAAGTTCTGCCATTCGCTCCAGAAATATTAGCTGGAGTTGTTTTAGGACCGACTCTCCCTCGTCGATGGGAGTTATTCGGTTCCGTGGAATAGAGTTCATGCAAAATATATTCTTTCCTTTTGATCGACAGCCTGCAACGTGGAAGGAGTCGGTGCCCGGGGTTGTTTCCGGGGCTGTTCAATAAGTAGTTGTTTTGAGGTTGTCTTGCTTAGTCTCTTTCCGGTTGTTATGAATTCATGGGTTTTAGGTATTCAGTTGAGTGTTTCGGTCAACTGAATTTTTTTCGAGGCTTCCATTGTTTCATCTTCGGCCAGCTGCAGCTACTTGTCGCTGGCTTCTGGATCCCTTTGATTCTGAGAACTTCCTCGCTTTCTGGAACAAAATATCCCAGGATTAGCGTGCATATTTCTTGCTGCAGACTTGGAATCGGCCTTTGCTGGCTGGAGACCACGACAGGGAAGCTAGATGTGCCTGTCGCTCTCGAGTTTTCATCATCTCTCGTCCTTTTTTGGTGGCAAGAGCTAGGAAATATATATACATTTTTTTCTCAAAGATCTTGTAAAAAATTGTTATATCGATTTTTTTAACACTTAAATGAGAAATGCAAAGTTTTTATTTAACTTCTTTGATTTTATACTTTTTTCTCTTTTCTCTGAAACAGAAAATCTCAGTTCCTGATGTTAATATACACTAATAGGTATGGATGTGTTAACTAGTGTGTAATGAGTGTAAGAACATAGAACATCAGCATTATTAGCATACACTGCATAGCGTTACTGACATACATAACGTCAGCGACGTTACTAACATTACTAACATTAGTAACATACATAACGTTACTAACATACTAACGTTATAACGTTACTAACATTACTAACGTTACTAACATACATAACGTTATTACTTTGAAATCGTTACATATGTAACTTTGAAAGTGTTACACATGACGTAATAATGCTAATGTGATAAGTTGTTTTACGTTAATAATGCTAATATATTAAATATACTACTATATATTAGCTAATACACATATAATAGCTAATCATTATACATTACTCAATAGACTGATGATCATATAACAGTTTTAGACTAGTTAATGCACACACACACACACACACATATACACATATATAACAGTTTCAAGCTAATAAGGGTAATATTATTACTGACAGGCGACTGGGTGAAATTTAAGATTGCTTGGCAGGGCAGTTTGCCTCAGAATATATTATGCTAAAAACATCCAGTCAGCACTTTGTGGAAGAATCATGGGAAATAATAGTGTTTTCTTTGTTAGCTCACCAGCTTACTGTATATTTTCTCGCTTTAATTTGTTTTCCGTTTTTACAGATTTTTTTTCTCGATTTTATTTATTTCTTAAAAAGTATGGAAAACGTTTTCATGTTTCCCGAGTCAACACCGTATGGTAGAACGGGCCGAGGGAAGTGTGCACCGCGATGCCCTCGGCCTCTTCCGGAGGAAGCTCCTTTCGTTTATTTCTGGTTGTCCGTCTAACGTTTCCTTTGCAGATATATTTATATATTCTATTCCTTTCAAAAAAGATTTTAAACGTAAAAATAAATTTATCTCTCTTTGAAATGGCGTTCCACTAACATTTCTGTATTTTATCTATTTGTTTTAAAAGGCTATCATTATAAAAGTTTTATCACAGACACACACACACACACAGATACACAAACATTGTAAAAAAATCCAAACGTTATACAAAGACTATCATTATAAAAGTTTTATCTCTCTCTCTCTCACACACACATCGGTGCATAAACATGGTGAAAAAGCCAAGCATGCTTTGGGGGACCGGACCATTCAGCTTCTTTTAAAGACTCTCTCTCTCCTTTTAATCCGTTCGGTTTGATGCTGCCTGTCATCTGGGGAAGACAGACTCCAGCCTCAACTGGCTCCTTCTCATGTCCACTTATTATATGAGGCTGAGCAAATAGCCACAGCGGTCATTTCACAAGGCCGAGTCTTCGGGAGAAGGTTCTGGTATATAGTAAGAGCTGTGACGGCGCCCATGGACCCTGCGTGTTCTCCTCTGTGACTGTGTTTTACACGCTGCCTCGTTCACAGTCACGTTCAGAAACCTGAACTTGGGGAAAAAGCCTAGCGGCTCGGAATTGACGTGTCCAAATGGTTTTCATGAGCTTTGGAAAGGAGGAGGAATTGGCAAAAATGGAAGGATATCAGAGAAATTCAAGATTTAAAATGGGCAGAACTCGATGCAGTTTAGATAACAAGGTTATCTAAAAAACGTTACTTTTTTTGGTTTTTAACGAACCTCCCATAGTTGTGCAATTGTTCGGGGAAGCCCGGTGAAGAGTGTACTGGAACTTTTTGTACTATCTTTGCAACTTTTCTATAAAGCTAAAACTACTGAACCCCAAATTCTCTCTCTCTCTCTCTCTCTCTCTCTCACACACACACACACAGACACACACACACACACACACACACAACAGGGTAAAAAGACTTAGAGCGCATTCAGTACAAAAGGGTTTATGTAAAGAACATCAACAAATGGATAAGAGAAATAACCTAACAGAGAAAAACAGGACATGAAATAAACAGGCAAGCGATATACCATTTTTGTCTAAAAGTGCGTCACCTTCGTGGACCGTTTTGTCCAATGGGCCAAAATGTCGAAGATGAGCATCATCAAGTGTCCTGCGGGCGGGGAGCGGGTGAGCTGGTGGCTGTTCTTAGAGGACAAGTTGACAGCATCCGTTAACTTGCTTACGTTAAATGAGGCTCAGAAAATTTCCTTTTGGATATCACTTCCGAGGAAATATTCGAGCGCGTGCACAAAGGGGCGTAAGGTTTTCCGCAGCTTAAAAGGGTTTTCGCCACAACGTCCTGGCGTCGAAGTCACTTTGGTTAAACCGTGGCGCATCCGTGCTGTGGGATACTAGATAGCCATTTTAAAATGCTGACAGAGACTTTCATCGTATGACATAGTGTCCAAGACAAAAATATTAAGTTAAAAAATAGAATAGTAAATACAGTCTGTCATTTGTTTTAAAAAAATGATATATTCTTATCATTTAATCCGTTCTTCCTCCCTCCCTCTATATATACGTGTAAAAAAAAACCACCAAGAAAGTGATATGGAAATGTACTCTCTGTGGACTGTGTACTGTCGAGTCAGCTCCGACGTCTGGCGACCCTGTGGACGAATGACGTGCACAGTGCGGCGTCCTCCACAGCCCTGGGCGGCTGCTGCAGACCCAGCCAGTGGCTCCGTTCATGGGGTCGACCCATCTCGTGTTTGGTCCCCCTCTTTTCCTGCAGCCTTGGACGTTTCCAGCATCTTTTCCAAGGAGCCCCGCCTTGTCACCGTGTGCCCAAAGTAGGACCGCCTCGATGATGTCATTAATGCCTCCAGTGACGGTCCAGGCTCAGTTTAATCTAGGCCCCGCCACCCGTTCATCTTCCTCGCGGTCCAGGCTGCGTGCAGAGCGCTCTCCTCCGACACCGTGTTTCAGATGAGTCAGCTTTTCCCGTCAGCCTTCTTCATGTCCATGCTCAGTACACTGTAACTAGGACACGAGGGTGTGGGTGATCCTAGCCCTGGTCTGCAGTGACACGTCCTCACCCTTCCCGATTGTTCCCTTGCTGCTTTCTGCCAGTGGGACATATTCTCTAGTTAAGTTTAAATCCCAGTATCCCTGGGGAGTGGGAGTGGGGGTTGGGGGGGATATGGTCCAGTTGGACTTTGAGAAAATGGCTGTCGCTTGAGCCTTTTGTAGAAGGAATGCATTCCTGTGTTAGTGATGAACTTGGGGGGGAAGGAAATGCTGGCGACCTGGGCACGCATGGAAGACGGGGGGCCCTGGAGGCCATGGAGGACGCTTGGGAAGCTTGTCGTCGCTGATAGAAGGGAGGGGTGGACGCAGAGCTGTCCAGTGCCAAGTGAACACGTGGGCCCCTTTGTTCAAAAGGCAGGAAAAGGCGCCGTTAAAGGTACATGTGATTTTCCCCATCCATCTTTGATCATGCGATGCCAGTTTCAAATGCAGAGATCAGAACGTTTAACTCACACGAGGAATCAGGTGATTGACAGAGTTTATAGTTCACGGCTTGTCCCTGCGTTTGGCCCTCAGTCTGGCCGGAAGAGACAAGCACAGCCAGACTCAGAAAAGTGGGGAGGAGAGAGGACCCCATTGCCAAGCGGGAACCTACAGGGGGGCCACCCCAGGGCCGGGGGTGGGGAGGGCGAGCGCAGTCAGTCACAGGGCCCTGGGGATCCCTGCTGGGCCGACCAGGACCCCCTCTCACTGGCCACCTGACCCGAACACCCTCGCTGGGGACAGGGTCTGGGGAAGTTGCGCTCTGGGCCTGCTGCTCCAGCCCTAGGAGACTGGCCACCACCGAGGACCCTTAAACCTCATGCCTGGACAGCTTGGTATCCACGTGGGGGCTAGGGGAGAGGCTCACCCCCACCAAGAGGGGGCCCCCAGCCAGCTCCCACCGGCCGGGGAGTGGCGCCGCCCACGATGCTGTGCGTTCACACACCTGGCCTCAAACCTCGCCCAGGTCCTTCAGCGCCAGGGTGACGGAGAAGGAGGGACAGCGTGGGCAGGGGCTTCAGGAGCCGGGGAGGCCGCAGGGGGCAGGCCCGCGTGGGAGCGGCGGCCCCTTCGCGTGGGGAACAGCAATCCGCAGCGGAAAGGAGATGGCAGGTGGCTCTGCGGGACTCCGCGTGCCCGCGGCGCTCAGGGTGGCCTGGGACAGCCCGGGGTGGGGGTGGGGGCGGTTCGTTATCCTTGTGCTGTTTCTACGGTGGGAGACACTACGGGGAGCTTGACTTCTGAGAGGTGGGCTCCTTCAGCTGAGAGAGGATGAAGACGATGGCGAGACGGAACGCAGCTGGTGGGCCAGCCCCCCAGACGGGCCACACAGAGGTGCGGGGAGGGGAAGACGAGAGAAGCGTGGGGTAGGAGTGGGTGTCCCATCTGGGAGTCCCATGGGGAGGAAAGGAGGGGAATTTTCAGTCCTTTATTTCTGTTTTTTCTCTGAATCATCGGCTTGGTGGGGGCGGGGTCTTTGAGGGATCAGTAGGGGAGCATGGGATGGGGACAGGCGGGGGACAGGTGTTCAGAGGTGGGTCAGCCCCTGGGCCTGCCAGTCTGGCTGGAGTCACAGATTCCGTGGAATTACGGGGCTTCTAGTCGGCCTGCTCTTGGCATCCTGGACCCTAGAAGGAGAACCATCATCTTGCCTTGGGGCGGGGGGAAGGGTGCCCCCACTTTTCTCTCGGGGGGAACTCTCAGGAAGGACTGTTCTTTATTCAGAAGTGAATAAAAAATGACTTGTTTTAGTGTTTACATGTCCCTTTAAAAAATGAGAAGACGCTGCCGATAGTAACAGTCTTTTGGTATTTTATTGTGATAAAATGTACATACTGCAAAATTTGCCATTTTAACCATCCTTAGGTGCGTAATTCGTGATGTTTGTTTTTAAATGTTTTTACTTTGCAAAATAAAATGTTGGTAATCTCATATTGCACCCCTAAGGTGTATTTTTGAAATTTTATCAGTCAGTGGGATCTATCAACTTTATGAGACTTAAAAGCTCTTCCTTATTTAATGTTGTTATATGACTTTATTGGCAGAGGAAAATTCCGAAGCAATTTATGTGATTTCTAAACATGTGGCATAGGAGCGAGATTAGGATTACTTCTTTCTGTTATAATCCTTTGATAAAGTTCTCCTAATTCTAGTATTTTGTATATATATTCTCTTCTGTGACATTATCAAGAGTCTCATGTGCTGCCAGTGAAATCATACTTCCTCTTTGTCTTTAGCATAAACTCACAGCCCGTACCAAAAACAACATAAGTATGCTGTTGTAAGGATCTTTCTGTAATGGAAAGACACATATAAAACATAAACATATAAAATGTGTGGTATAGTTGTTCATTCGGTCAAGGCTCTTTTAATAAATAGTCTATTCTAAGATTAATAAAGATTTTGCACACACGGTGGGTTTTTTCTTTTTTCTTTCTTTTTTTTCATTCTGAGCCGCAGACACCAAAAATCCCACAGGAAGTTGTCTTTGTAAGTGTTGTGGTTTTTTGTTTCCTGTTGGGTTTGCATTAGATGAATAAGATAAATCTGTACAATCGAGATTCTTGGTTAAAACTTTATTGTAACTCGAAACGAGAATCGCAAACTTGTATTTCTTCCCACCTAGAAGATCTAGAGGGGCTGTAACCATATTCACATGTCAGCATTTAAAGTTGTGGTTTAATTTGAATTTTGTTTTTTTGATGTTCAGGAGATCAACTCTTCATTGTTAACGGGGCAGCTATTTGAGAGCATGCTTTATGCTTTCCACTTCTTATGAAAGCGTCTTCCCCTGAATAAACCCTAGTAATGGATAAATGAGTTTTTGATAAGTGTTTTACCACTATTTTTTTAAATGAGAAAAACTTTCTCTTGTTTCTTTGGAGAAGAGGAAATAGACACGTAAAACATATTCTACGTTTTAAGTTAGATACTATAACCAACACTGAAAAAATTTTAAAGGATACTGTTCGTTGAAATATTATTAATGTAACTTTAATGTAAGTTTTAAAGCATAGTATTCTCAAGGTAAAATTTCCTTGCTCGATTTCGTTATTTTTGGAACCGTGGCAAAAGTAAAACTAAAACCGTAATCAGATATATTAGATCTTCGACAAATCATTGTAATCTAGCGTTTAAATTATACAGGGGAGACTTGATGAAAAGTGACAGATGAGGAAGAAGGAAAGGTTTCGGTGCATTTGTAGATGACGTCTCTGGTCCAAGACCGCACACTTGGTTCTAGGCATGTTGGTAAATCGCACATCTTATTAAATGGTGAGAGTAACAAAGATAACGTGAAAATTCTTCCGCAACCACCGTTTCAAATTAAACGTAATATCTCTCAAATTTTTAAAAATAGCATTTGCCGTGAGAAAATTTAAAATTACATCTCTTAAAGGAATAATAATGCTTCGTCCCAAAACAAAGATGTTACTTACACACAACATGTCTTTAAAACAAGTGACTTCAACAATTTCCATGCGGGTGAAAACAAAGGAAAAAATAAGGCTTTGATTTGCAGAAAGGATTTTTCTAGGTCAGGTATCTTTAGGTTGCAAAACGTACGGTGCTTTGAAATCTTAATCGATATTTCTGTATGATATATGGAGATTGCTTGGTTACGGTAAGTTCGATCTCATACATTTGAGTTCTGAAGAGAAAACCATCGTTTAAAACTTGATGTTCGTGCTTTTTCCCATTTCTTGTGTGCCTCGTGTGGCACTATACTAGGTGCTTTAAGGACGCTACCATTTAACGTTACTGAGAATGTCTGCCATCCATTCTACAAAGTGTAGATAACGTTTCTTGCGTGTTCCCTGGTGTTCAGCAAGGCCATCGGCATCGTGGGAAGTCTGTAGTGGCCGATGAAACCGGAGAGCGGACTGACCGTTTTTACATCCTCTTTACCCAGCGCGAGCTGGAGGAACTGGGTTTAGAAATGCCAGACAGCCTGACCCCTCACTCACCACTAAGAATCTCAGCATTTTTGATGCCAGAAGAATATTTCTAAGATCCCTGTCTAGTTGGGGCGGAAGCCAGAGACTTTGGATGTATCTTGAGGCCTAATGTGGGTGAGCCAGGCTGCCACAGGTCGCCTGGGTGTTTCTCAGGCTGCCTGCCCGGAGCGCCCGTGACCGCGTCACCAGTTTTAGGGAGGTCAGTCTGTTTGTCGAGAACGAGCGCGATTATTTTGACCCCGTTAGGAGCTCCTCAGAGATGAAAGCCAGGATGGGCGTTACGGAAAAACGCATCCTGCCTTCAGCGGGCAGCAGGGCCCGGGCCCCGCCGCCGTCCACCGGGTCCGGGACGGGTGGCCAGGTACGTGCCGGAGCCGCCTCCCGCGTGGGCTGATCCGGCGCGGCCCGTCCAGGACAAAGCGGACGGGTGTCTAGTAGAAGTCAAGGAGTTCGGGTACACAGGGGCTTGCTCCTGGGGGGCGACTTCCGCCAGACTTGTGATAAAAACGAACGGGAAGCCTCGCACGCCAGCGGAAACGCTGTCTCCCAAGTTACTTCGGACACGGGGCTTTTCCTTCCGCGACTGGGGCGGACCCGGGAGGAAGCGGGCCCCGGCCGCTCGCCCCGCCCCGCTCCGGC
>NW_006432224.1:2162227-2169602 GCF_000325575.1 Pteropus alecto | reverse complement strand
CGCGTCGGGGGGAGTGGTTGGTGCCCGGTGAAACCGTGTAGTTTCGATCTGATGTCACTCTGCGTGGTATGCGCGCGCCAGCGATAACACGGGGACGGTAGTGGAACACCCGGAATGTTTTTCCGCCCGGGATTGCTTATTTAAGGAAACGTGGAAAAAGCTAAGCCCTCGGCACCTCTTAGTACTTTAATCTGAGTTATTAAACTTCCAGAACTAACCCAAAATACCTCTCTTAATGGACTGTAAGACGAACTCTTAAAAATGAGCAAAGATCTGTGGATTCAGCAGCAAAGTAACACTTTTACCTCTTAATTTTTTTCTATGCGCTTTGAAGGATTTTGCCATTTTTTCGGTGCTCTGAACCCGGCTTGTAGATTACATCAGAAAGTCGAAGTGCCTATAAATCAGCTAAAATCTCCTCTTTTTGTACATTTTGATCTTTCTCGTCATAAAGCAGTGCCTGTTCTTTTAACAGTTACAAGGATACAGAAATGTGAAGAGTAATTCCCCCCCCTCATTTAAAATCATTACTTGAAACAGTATCGGAGTACTTCAGCAGGTTGTAGTTCTGTGTATTTTTCTGTTTGAAATGTTTATTCATAGTATCTGGGAGTTGGTCTAATATGGCACCTTGTTCTCTGGCTGGCAGAAGTGAGCCAGTATATTTAGTAGTGAATAGTTTCTTTAAAGGAATATAATATTTTCTTTAAGAAGACTTTAATTTATTTCTTTCTGATTTTATGTTGATGAAAACAACCTAAAGATAAAACTTGATCCAGTGACTTAGAAAAAAAGGCAAAATTTTGCTTTGATTTTAAAATAAGCTCACGTTATTTACCTTTTCTGGGACTTTTTTTTTCCTAAGAGGAAAGGCTTTGTTTCCATGTTACACAGAATGTCACTTTGTTCCTGATGCGTAATCTCCAGTACTTGATATCCAAGACAACACAGTTTCGAAAGGTTATTTCAAGACCGGAGAGAAATAAGTTTTTACTGGATTACCATGCTAAGATGATTTAGGAGGAGTAATACTTTTTCTCCTGAATTATGGTAATGAGATTTTTATGGCATATTGAAAAGCATCACAAGTTAAATATTGTCTTGTAGGGACATTTTCATTCTTAAATATTTATGAGTAAAACGTGAGTTGAAAGCCTTTTTTTTTTTTGAATGCCGTATCATGAAGCCACCGCAAAATCTTATGTAGAGCAACGCAGACTTTAAAATATAGGTGAAATGAAATAGTATTCAGCCATGTGTTATCAAGTCACATTTAATTTTTTAAGGGGATTAAAATGCTTACTAAGTGCCAGGATCCGTACTCGATACTTACATATGATATCCCCCCACCCAGTTAAAAAAAAAAAAAAAAGACACTTTAATTTTGCAGCTTGCTTTTTTGTTTTCGCTGTGGTAGTTTGTAGAACTCTTCTTCAAGCTGATGCCTTTGCTTCTGTGTTCTCTGTAGTGGTCGAATAGTTTTCTGTCCCACGAATATGCTGTGGATCATTATTGCCTTATCGGTAGACGTTTAACTTGTTTCCAGGATTTTGCTGGTGTAATAAGTATCATTATATTTTCGTATCTGTGCATTTCTATCGTATTACAATATGTCAGATTCTTAAAAATGGACTTTCTGGGTCAAAGGGTATATACATTTAAAATTCTGATAAATGTCACTAACTCTTTCTCCAAAAAGATCCTATTTAAGAATAAGTAAAACAGTTGTTGGTAAATTACCAGAATTTTAAAGAAGGACATAAAATAATCCCTGAATAAACGAGAAGAGATAATATGCTTTCTGGATGGGGGTCAGAGTCAGTACTGTAGAATATACCAATTTTCCCTAATTGGTGTATAAATGTAATACAATCTCAAGAAGAATTCTCGCGTGATGTTATAGAAAATCTGATGTTGACGAGAAAGATTATCTGATAAAATGAATGAAGGATAGCCATGAGATTTTGGAAAACGAAAGGCCCTATCAGAATCTAATGTGTTATAAATCCTGAGTAATTTAACGCAGTCGTCAGCCAGGAATGGACAGTGAACCACAGAGTCCAGAAACATCTCTGTATTTACGAGCTTTCGGTGGTTACGATCATCAGCATTTAATGTGTCAGATATTGTTCCGCGTGCTCACAGTAGGGAAAATGAGCATGATATGATAGAATAACATTGTAGATTATTGGAAGAAGGATGGATTCTTCAGTAAATGGTGCCGGGACCGTTGGTTTTCCTTTTTCGTTTTTAATCTTAGTTTTCTGTCTCAGGCCATAGGCAAAAAAATTTTAATGTTTGAAAAAGAGCAAATAAGTTATAAAGTACAAGGAGAAAATATAGGCTACTTGTAAAATATATATACTTGAGTTGGAAATGGGTCCCCTGTAAGATATTAACTTAAATAATAAAGGAGAAGGTTTTCACATGTGTGACTTGCACCTAAGTTTGTGGGCACGATGACCCGATATAAAAGTACTCAGATGCCGAGAGCAGGCATTTGAGGGTGGTTCTCTGTCTCCCTGAGGAATTGTTAATTATACAAGAAAATGGTATGAATAATAGGCACATTTCTACTGGTTGAATCACACAGAGTGGCTGAAAGAAGTTGCAGTGGCTTCTGGATTTTCAGGCCGTTTCACTTTGGAGGAAGCAATCAATACAAGCTTAAATGTTTTCATTGTGTCTCAAGGACAGTACTTTTTTTCCTGTGGCTATCTCTAAAATTATGTAGTTTAGTATGAAAATCATTTACACCACGTTTTACGAATGGATTTCTAAAGTCAAGTCAGGAACACTGGACTTTCCATAATAGCTGAACATTTGGAAGTTAAGAACTGTAGAAAACAGCCAAAATAATGAAGAAACTAATTGCAAAATTAGTTTTTCTAGCCAGGAATTGTGTTCTGAGTGGCCATTATAACGTAGCTTTAGTTTTGGTACTTACTGATCGAGGAATATTTGTTTCTTATTGATTTAAAGGTAAACTGAAAACTCAGTGTGCTTGATGAGATTCACTTGCTGACGGTTGTCAACTTTTAGTGAACTTTCTGTAGTAATTTTTCTGGACTTGCTAAGCTCGTACAGTGGTTATTCACCGGAAACATGTTCACCAGAAACTAGTATGTAAGGCAAAGGGCTTTTAATATTTTCTGTCAGCGTGTTTGGCATTTGAGACATGCGTAGTTAAAGCCGTGATTTGTGACCTGCTGATAATCCTGACCGCGTTTACAACTGCCTCGTTCTTTCTGGACAGCCCTGCGAGACAGCTGCTTTCTAGTTGTCCAGCGCCTTTTCTGTCGGGTCCTGTGATGGCGCAGGTCGTACTGCTTTGCCAGGGAAGACCCATCTTCCCCCTTTCCCTCTCTCTCAAAACACTGATCTTTTCACGTTAGAAACTTGCAGACTTTTAGTTCACATTCAAGGAAGCCGTGGGCGGCCCGTGGTCGCCGTGGGTGAGGGGTGGCTGGCGCGGGTGAGGTTGGAGCGGCCTGTGGTTCTCAGGCTGCGCTGCGTGCACACTGTTTCCTGTTTGCTTTGAAGGAAGAGATCACAGTGGTTTCGCTCAGTTTTTTCGGTCCTGGGAACAGTGACCTGGCTCCGACTTTTCTTTGCTCTTTAATCTTTTTTTTCTATTTCGAGACCCAGTGTAAACTCAGTGCGGTGCTAAGAATAAAACCGAGTATAAATGAGACAGTCAGAGCGCTCTGCTGCTAAGGAAGATGTCTTTAAAAAGAATAATTTTGGTGAAAAATCGAGAAATGTAATTCTGTTTCTTGACATTCCCTTGACGTGATGAAAGTCATTCCGCTGAAAGGCCGTGAGTCTGGCTGCAGGTTCACGAGCAGCGCCACCCAGCCTGACGGCTGTCACGGCCACCCCAGGCTCGTGCAGCTTTGTACACAGGGACCCAGTGTGAGGGCTGAAGACAAACTAGTGGATGGAGCATAGTTCTTTTCTATTAGTAGCGTGTTTTTTTGTTTTTTTGTTTTTTTTAATTTTTTTTTTACGCCTACAGCACCTGGTCTTCCTGGGTGGTCTCCTTTCCAAGTACTAACCAGGCCCGACGCTGCTTAGCTTCCGAGATCAGATGGGATCGGGCGTGTTCAGGGCGGCGTGGCCGGAGACCATAGACCGTGGCTCCACTGGGGCGCGAACCCAGGACCTTCTGCGTGTAAAACAGACGTGCTGACCGCCGCCCTATGGAACCACGTCCTATTAGCAGCATTTTTGATCAAATGTTAAATAAGATTGAAAGATAGTTGTTCATGCCTAGGATGTTTCCGAAATATTTGGCCAGAACTTGCTTTGCATCTCTGAATTTTGAAAGAAACTCTTGAAAATCCTTATTATTTTAACAACTTTTAATCTTTAGGAAGAGAGACATTAGGATATTTACTGAGGTTTAAGTTTAATCTGCACTTGGTGCGTTTTATCACAATGTTTTCAGTATAAGATAGCTGTGAAAATAGGCCTTTTGCTGTCTCTGGCCTCTAGTGCTTCTTTATTTATTTATTACAGAGAGGAGCAGCTTCAGGTTGCTCCTTTATGGGTTAGCCAGGTGCCTTATTTCCATTCCTTCCTAGCAGATAAATTGTTAATAACGAGAAGTATATGGTGAGAACGTGGGTAGAGAATTTCATTTTATGTTCTAAAACATGAGAATAATTGACTCTGAATGTTTGGCTCTAGTGCAGAAGCCACTGCTTTAAAACACGAGAAAACCAGTGTTGCCAAAATTCGGGCCGGAAGACGCGGCCTTTGAGATTCATAGTGCTGCAGCTCCGGCTGTCCTGTGTGTAGCGACGAGCCCGGGTCTCAGGTGGCCCTTGGCTTTGGCTGGGTCCAGGATGATTTTTTCTTGGGCTGCGCTGCACATGTCGGGGTCGCACCGAACACCGCACGCCGCACCCCGCGCGGGCGGAGCGCTGGGAAGTGAGCGGGCAGGTGAGTGAGCGCCCTCCTTCCCGTTGGCCTGCCCAGAAGGGGGCGCAAGCAGGAGCCGGGGGTACTTTCTAAGGGTGTTTATTAGGGACATGAGTATAGCGCATACCTGGTTCAATTAAAATTTTTTTTTTGGATTTGTTGAAATATCGACATCGTTGTTTTTTCTTAATAGTGTACATTCCCAAGGAGTGAATGTTCATTTTTTTGGTTATCTTAGGAATTTTCACTCTTTCAAATTGTCACTGATAATCTTCGGACTTTGTACCATTTTTGATGACTGAATTAAATTTCATTTATGATTAGCTCTCTTAATTGAGTTCAAATAATAATCCAATCCAGGAGGGTACCAGTCATGACTGATTTTTTTGGTCAGCTCAGCAAATGTTAATTGTGCACATTCTGTCTTGGATCCCTGTTCTTCAGAAGCGTCTGAGATGTGTAATTCACTTTTCAGGTCCAAAGAATTTGCACCGTTTACTCATAAGAAATAAACGTGAGCACGCTTATTTACCGCATTCTGCCGTGCTGTTTTGGTTGAAGAAGTTGATGGATTCATATCTAAAGCCTGAACTTGCTATAACCTGATTTTCTGCATTTTTCTTTATTACTTTTAAAAAAATATTTTAATTAAATCTGGATATAGCTGTGTGATAAAAGTATCTCAATAAGAGAAAACAGTTGAGAATGATAAAGTAATTAGAGTTTACTCATGTCCTTGTAACTCCTTGGATGTGCCGATATGGCAAAGCACAGTATGTTAGGGCTTCTTGTGGTATCTGGGGTCTAACAAGCTGCGAAATAGGTAACAGTTTGGATTTTTGAAACTGTTCTACGTTCAGAAGATGTTCATCGTGAAGCTGGTATGTACCAGGCGCTGTTTTAGACGCTGGAGATGGACCAGTGAACATACCTCTGTTCTCATGCACCATTTTAATGACAGCAACAAATAAAATACGGTCCATGCCGATAAGTGCTGGAATCCTTAACATGCCGTTTCTATGATACCCATTTTGTAGCTTTTCTTTACGATTTTACCGTGCAGTTACGCAGTCCGTAAGCACTTTGTTTTGTCTGTGAGCTTTACACGACAGAATCTTCCAGTGCGGAGTCTGCTGTGTGTGGCTGTGTTTGGTCAGCATCATCTTTGTTAGGTGATTGATGTGGGTAGCTGTGGTTCGTTAGTTTTCATTGTATTCGTGGGTGAAAATCCATTGTATGAAGGCTTACCGCCAAATTGGCTTCGGGACAGAATAGTTTGAATTAGACTTCTGTGTTATTTTTTGGAGGAAAATATTGTATGCCCCTCTCTAATGGGCCAGAATTGGGTAAGCGTGTTCACTAGTCATCAGAGCTCTTAACAGCTATGTAAAAGGTAGCAGCCGCCTTTGGTGTTCCTGAGATGTGTACCTTGAAAAGTCAGTTTCAGCGTCGAGGGCGCTTTATGACTCAGGTCTCATAATCCATCATTTTGAAGTATGTTTTTGTAGGTATCCATTTACCTGACTGCTCAGACCAGTCAAAGCTACCATCAGTGAAATACATGCTTTGGACAAAAACAACTGAAAACAAGTCTGCTCCTCAAAGTATACTTGTAGGGAATTGGTGTCACGTAAAGGAACTTTGGAAGATTTATTTCTTGGTTGTTTTTGTTTTTAACAGTGATGAATGTTGGAAAATGTAATTAAACAAATATCTGCTGAGCCATACTTGATGCCGTAGCGTCTGTAAAATCAGGACAGCGGCCGTGGCAAGTAGGTTCGCATCCTGGTTGTAAAATGAAATGTGTGTCAGTAGTAAATAACAGCCTCCTAATACCGAACGCTGATCCCGTGACAAGGACCAAGCTGAGTGTTTTATGTGCATCATTTCACTGAGTCTTAACCGCTTTGTTTCATAGGTGAGGAATCCGGGGTCGAGCTTACCCGCTCTGGCTAACCGCACACCTGCTCGTACACGCGCTTTATGTACAAGCACACGCTCTAGGTGCCTGTGCTCCGAGGGCGTGTCAGGTGGAGGGTGCTGGGTGAGCCTTCAGCCATCGAGGCTCTGTCCCCAGTCTGCGATCCGGGAGAGCGAGCCGGGGCGCGGGGCAGGCGGGGCTGGAGGCGGGGCTGGAGGCGGGGCCGGAGGCGGGGCCTTTGCTGCTGTCCCCGCCTGGCAGGAGGCAGGCCGCTCGTCCAGTGTTTAAAGCAGGTAGTAAACCGGGTTTCTGTGTGAATTACCTTGACCAAAATGTTGTCAGCTGGTTTCATTTTTTTGTACCCTTTTTATTGTGAAAAGTGCGAGAAACACATGCACGTGGTCGGAGGACCGTAAAGTGCACACCCATGTAAATGCCATCAGGGTCGAGGGCTAGAATGTTGCCAGCTTCTCAGAAGCTCCCCACCACGCGCCTCTTTGTCATGACGCCCCCCTGCCTTGTGCTGCC
>NW_006432224.1:2156898-2162186 GCF_000325575.1 Pteropus alecto | reverse complement strand
CTGTCCTCCCCCTCGGCAGCCAGGATTCAGGCTGCTTTTAAGACTTATGTGTTGTCGCATGGGAATCCATTCGTCACTGCTGTGTACTGTTCTTTCGCGTGAACGTGCCACGCTGTATTTACGCCGCGGTCGGCGGACACGGACCTCTGGGTCATCCCCTCACCTCGGCTGTGGGGAGCGGTGCTGTGTGCACACGCGCCTCACTCGGGGAGCGTGCACGTGTCACGTGCTCAGGGGTGGCTTCGCTGCCGGATCCTTCGGTGTGTCCTCAGTCTTTGTACGTAATGTCTTTTCCAAGAGGCTGTGCCCGTTACGCCTTGACCGTCGGTGAGCGCGGCTCCGTCGGCCACTTTCCCGGTACCCGGCGTCACCAGTCGCCGATTTAGCCTCGCGAGTGGCTTCGGCCAGTGCCATTGCAGTTCTGACGTGCAGTTGGACGAGCCGAGGTGGAGCGGCTTGTCACGTGTGGCCTGCTCAGTGTTTGTCCGCTCGTCTTCGGCGTTGTCTTGCTGACTCACTCCGCAGTTCTGGGCACGAGCCAGCCCACGACGCGCGCGTGGGGACGGCGCCATCCTGCCGCTTCCCTCCCGACGCTGCCCACGAAGGGACGTTCTCACTGTGCCTGGTCTGAGCAGGTGGCACAGAGAAGGGCCACAAGGGAAGAGCGATGCAGGACAGGGGCCTCTCGGCCAACCAGACCCGCAGAGAGAAAAGGGAGGGAAAATGTGGACTGCAGAGTCACCGTGGAGCAGCCCCGAGCCCTCGTCGCTTCATGAGTGTCGGCTCTGGACTCTGGATCTTGGGTCCGGCACTTCATGGCTGTTTTCTCGTCTGTGGAACGCGGCCGATGATAACAGGGCCCGTCTCGGCCCAGTGCCCGGCACGTAGTCAGCTATTACGTTAGCCGTGTCTTAAAAACATGGTCAGTGAAGCCTGTCTTAATCCCCGAGAAGAGGCCTACAGGAGTGTGTGTGTGCGTGTGTGTGTGTGTGCACGCGCACACACGTACAGACGTTTCATTTGTGTGTGTTGGAGGGGGTGTGTTTTGGATCCGGACAGAAGTTACGAGGCCCAGCCCAGCAAGATGCGCTGTGGGCTCCCAGAGGGTCCTGGAGCTCCCAGACGCCCCGAGAGGTGCCAGGAGCATCCGGTGGGAGGTGCGGCGTCTGCCTGGAGGGATTAGGGAGCGGAGATTAAAGGCTATTTCAGTCCGGTGCCCCTGGCTCAGTCGGGCTCGTGGGTCGGTGTGGCGGGTTCGGCTTTGACCCCGAGCACCTCGTCTTCCTCCTTGTCCCATCTGTGCTTTCTGCCGTTCCTGCCCCTTCCCCAGCACACACACACACACACACACACACACGCGCACGCGCGCGCTGGAATCTCTCCGCATTCCTGTCGTAGCCTCCTAAGTGCTGTCGGACCTCTCCCCCTCCCTGACAGGCTGTTTTGCTAACGTGATCTTTTCAGAATCCAAGTTTGATTAGTCCTCCCACCCCCTCCCCCTGCGCCCCAACGCGTGCACATGCACGCACACGCACACCTGACACTCCTAAGCGAAAGACCCAAATGCACCGGGTGGTCACCGAGCTGCTGCTGGCGTGTTTGGCCGCGGCCGGCCCCCGTGGCCTCGCCCGGCGTCCCCCTCGTCCGGCCCTCTGCGCTCACGCCGCGCTGTCCTTTTAGCCCTGGCAGATCCCGCGCGTCCGGCCAGGGGCCCCTCCTTTCCTCTTGTGGCGCTGTTTTTCTGTGTCTTTTTTTTTTTTGGTAGTACTTATTGATCATCCAGTTCTCCCCCAGACTGTAAGCGCCGTGAGAGCAAAGGTCATGCGGCTGTGTCCTGTCCCTCGCAGAGCGTGTCCCCGTGGCTGGCACCCGGCGAGCGCCGGGCGGGGCCCGGGCCCCGGCGCATGGTCGCCTCTGCCTGCCGGGCACCTCGCCCCGGCCTCACTCGCCAGCGCCAGGCCCGTTCTCCGCCGCAGGGGCCGGGCCTCAGCCGGGAATCCAGGCCGGACCCGGCTTTCAGCTCCCCGTGCTGGCCTGTCACCGTGCTTGCAGCTCGCTCTCACGCGTCTGCCGGTCATCTCCTTAATGTCCGGTGTCCCTCCTGGACTGCAGTCACCCCTTTATTTTTTGCTGTTGCTCGCTTGCTGGTGACAGCGAGCTCTGCCTGGAGACCCCCAGGGCCGGCTGGCTCTGCTTTCCTGAAGGGGACGCAGCCGCCGGAGGAGCCCGCTCCCGCCCCGTGGCTGCGCGGCCTGGCCTCTCGGTCCTGGGGGTCTTGCTTCGGGTCTTTCCTCAGTCAGTAATTAATTTCTAGTCCCCTCCAGTTGCCGTCTGCTGACCGTGGCCCCCGTTGCTTAATGAACGCGAGCGCTCTCCCCGCGTGTGTGTGGGCCGTTTCCGTACCCGCTGTTCGCCCGTCGCTCCTGGGGTCGGAATTCTTGGCGTGTTCTGAGGATTAATGCCGAGCCAGGTGCATACGTGTTATCGGGTCACTTCGATAACCCAGCTTTACATGAAAATAAATCGCATTGTTTCTCGGTCATGTATGGGGAGTCTTAAGTTTTCACCTAAATGGCACATTTCCTTCTGTCTCGTGGAACCTGGACCACTGCCACCTCAGTGGTCGGCTCGTCAGCCGCAGGGTGCCTGGTCCTGGAGCCAGGGGAAGGCCCCTGAGGGAGAGTGCCCAGGCCAGGCTGAGCAGTTGAAGAGTAGCTTGTCACCTTTTCACTTAAGCATTTCGTGATTTGCTGAAAGTAGCTTTATGAGCGAGGCGGAGCGGGGAGGCTGGCGGCGAAGCGGCGTGGCCCGCGAGCCGCACGTGTGGTCTGTTTGCCATCGCTTTGTCGTGCGAGCATCGTGCTTTTTGATATTTCTTATTTAGAAACTAAAAATACATTTTAACCTTCCCCAGCTCCTTCAGTGGTCAGTTGCTGAGTCGTGATGCACTTAGGTTCTTTCTTCCCGTTGGTACTCTGTGCCGGCTCACCCAGCCCTTGGTTCGTTTTAATGGTGTTTTTTGTTTGTTGGTTTGGTTTGGTTTTTGATACGTGAAGGACGTGCATCGTGAAACAGTTCTCTGGTTCTAAGAGTCAGAGCAACTCAGAATGATACACTCGGAAATCCCACTCCCTCGGCATCCGGCTGCCTGATCCCCTGTTCCCTTCCGCCCTGGAAGACCGAGAGGTGTTCATCCGTCTTCGGCTGTTAGAAAATGGCTGGAAAGTAGTATCTGTAACTGTCCCTGGTGAGAATTCTTCAGTGTTTAATGTACATGTCGTGGTCACTTATTTAACTTGATATTCTTTCATTTTGATCCTAGGACAGTGGTAAATATAGTGATTTCTCTGTGAACTTATATTTTAAACAAACCTCTAGCTTTGATAAAAAGAATTCCAGGTCCGCTTACGTCTTTCTTCCGACCCTTAATATTTTGTAATTATATCCATCTCATGCTTTGTTTTCTAAATGTCAGCTCAGGGGCGAGCACAGTAACATATTTGAAAATTTAGCTGGTGTTGAGTATACTGGGGTGTCGGATGCTAAACTTACTCTCTGCCGAGGCTGTCATCCTATAGTCGCTATGCTCTTATTTTGATCATTGTTTTAATTCTCATGTCTAGTGAGTTTTTGTTTTTGAGAAGTGGTTGAATCCATAAGTGTCTCTCTCAGGATCTCTCTTCATTTGACTTTAGTTGTTTTTTTTGTTTTTTGTTTTTTTTTTATTGCCTCTTGGACATCTCCACTTTGAGAGTTCACATGACAGCCCTTCAGATAAATCCAAACGTATATATCCCCACCTTTTAACACTGTGCTCGGACATAGCGGTGATCACAAATTGCAGTTAAATGAAGGTTGCGGACGGGCAGGGGTCACCTGTTCAATTTGCTTGAACTTAGGTTGTAGTTCCTAAGTTCCTGGCTCTGCCTCATCTCAGTGGGTGATCTTGCTTTCTATTTTTGATGGAGAAAAGCTCAAAACAAAACAAAGCTGCTTTGGAGAGCAGAATTCGGAAGAAGCTTTCTGCGGCGGCCGTGCTTACGGAAGGGACCCAGAGAGAGCTTCTTCACGAAGTCACTCGTCGAGACGCCTGCTCGCCGTCTCCACTCCTCCTGACTTTCACGGCGACTCTCTACCTGGCCTCCGGGCCTCAGATGCGTCTTCCACACCGCAGCCCCCAGGACAAGTTCCCACTGGACCTTCCGGTTGCCCTAGCTGTTTCCCCGCTGAGTTCAGTATCCCCAGGCCTGATGTGATGATGCTCCCAGCTTCTCTCCACCCTGTCCATGTCCCACGCGTCCCGCGATTCAGCCTGTCAGCGCCGGCCTCCCGTGCGGCATTGGCCGTGTGCCGACGTGCTGGTCCCCTCCAGAATCCCCCACCCCCGACCCCCGCTTCTCCTGGTCTTCCTGCAAGCTCGCGCTCCAGCGCCAGGGGACTCAGTCTGCAGCCTGCATAGTGGGCGGAGCCCTCCCCCCACGACCGTACCCCATGTGCCTCTATGTGGTGTCCAGGCCGCCCCCTCGATCCCCTTGGGAGGGAGAGGGACCTGTTTTTGGCCTCCACAGCACTCAGCACTGCTGATAAATGTCTGTCGAATGAATGGGCGAGCATGTAAACGAGGGGGGCATTTTTAAATGATGGCCACGGGGGCGGCGTGTGCGCCTGCGTATGGCGCTGACGTCCGGGCGCCGCGAGTTCCCCTCGTTCGGGGCGCGCGTCGTTCCATCGGGGTTTGGGCTTGTCCCCGTTCTGCGCCGGCAGATCGCGCGTCCTCCTGCGTCTTCTGCATCGGGTGTACCGTCAGCCCAGAAGGACAGTGGAACTGCCCGAAACTGGGCCCCGAGGCCGGGGCAGGAAGCCCCTCCCGCGCTGGTGGCCTGAGGAGCGTCTCCGCCAGCTGCAGCCGAGAACAAAGAGCCAGACAGACGGGCGATTCTGAAGGGCAGCGTTTTGCCTCCTCAGAAACTGGCTCCCGTCGTGGCGACCGACTTGGAGGTGTCCGCAGAGGTGGGACCCACGGCCCTCGCGTCGGGCCCTGCGGGGCGGGGGTCGGGTGCTAGTTGGCCGTCGCCGGAGTTACAGCCGAAGGGAACCGCGGAGCCAGAAAGTTTCCTCTGGTTCCCTAACTTTATAGGTGAGAAAAACTGAGGTCACCGACCTCGTTGGTGGCAGCTTCGGGCTCTGGTGTCAGGATTTCTGGCCTGGTCCGTTTTCTGTCGCGCGGCATTGAGAGTTACTCGGGAGCGGTCGCGCCGGGTCCACGCTCAGACAAACGGCGCTTTGCC
>NW_006432224.1:2153578-2156468 GCF_000325575.1 Pteropus alecto | reverse complement strand
CCGGCGGAGGCCGCGGCGGCGTTGGCCGCGATGCGAACTCGGATCCCTCCGAAGAGGGAGCGAACCGATTTTGACGAGAACGCTGACAGCAGTTGTTTTACTGTTTTTATTCCCGCCCTCAGCTTCTACAAACAAAATAACTTACATTTCTCTAAGTCACTCCTCGCTGATGCGTGGGCCCCTCCTAACGGGACAGCTTTCTGTCCTTAACGAGGAAGCTGAGTCATTTCTTAAATATGATTTGGTTTTTCTAAAAGCTTAAGTTAGAAACATTTGAAGTTTTAAGTGGGATTTGGTGAACGTGGTTTAAGACACTTCGGCGGTGTATTGTGACTGGGACGGAGCAAGGTAAGCGAAAAGGTAAAATTCCTAATGGAAAAATGTCACCCTTACTCCCTTTGCTTGGAGGGTGATCGGTGTCAAAAATCGGGTTCCGTGTGTCCTTCGAGCCTCTCCCCAGTCGTGTGTACACACTTGGGTGACTCACGAGCTCCTCGTGACCTGTGTTAACGCGGGAGGCGTCTCCGCGCATGGCGAATATTCTTTCACGACGTGGAAAGGCGTGCGGAGCATGGCAGGCTCTGTCAAACGGAGCGGCTCATCGGGCTGGCACCCGCTCCCGGGGCACGGCAGTGGCAGTGGCAGTGGCAGTGGCAGTGGCCGTGGCCCCCGAGCGGCGGGATCAGCGGGGCTGCGCGCGGAGCCCACACTTGCGTGTCAGCGAGTCCGCCTGGCAGACATTTTTGTCGTGCACGTTCAAAGCAGGACCCTCGATGTTCAGCAGAACCGCTTCCGCCACCCTCGCTCCACGACATCGAAGGGGTTTCTCTTCAGTCCATTACATTCTGGCCAATTTTTGTTAAAAAACCAACAAAACAGCGTTGTTTCCGGCAGAGGTCCCCTGAGAGGGAGGTTTCGCTGTGCCCGTGGGAGGTCGAAGCGGCGCGGGGAGCTCGCGGCCCCCGTCTGCGGGATGGACAGGGACCCTTTCTCCCCTCGCTCGTTCGTGCACGGGAAGGCGGACCCGGCGGCTTTCGGCACAGGGCTTCGCTTTCCCAGGTGGCACCGCTCCTCAGGTGCAGTTGCGATGGGAAGAGAAGCGGCCCCTGGCACCTGGATGGGCCTCGCGATGCTGCTGCCAGCGGTGTGGACGCAGCTGCGTCTCCTCGGGAAATGGCCGTTTGTAACAGTGGGTGCCGAGTCCCGTCCTGGGAACGCCGTGCTCAGCCTTCTCCCCGGCACCCTAACTTTGGTTAACTCTGAAAAGGCCTTGAAAGCAGTTCTGTTTGTAAACATCTCCCTTTGGGAGCCCCAGTTCCACGAAGTGGTAACAGTCAGAGACCGAATTCCTTTAAGCCTCCAAGAGCAGTCACCCCATTTATATTTATTTCGAGTTCGTTAGTGCTCGTCCCTGGGATAGGAATTTCTCTCTCTGTCTCTCTCTCTCTCTCTGCTGAGTGTTTCTTGACAGATGGACCAGAGCCACACACTGCGGTTCGAGTCGTCCCTTTACTGGAGCCTGCAGTGCTCTGATTATATGGTGATTCTTGGGGTGCGGGGAGTCGTTCGCTTTTCGTGTGTGTTTGTGTGCAGCAGGGTACTTACTGGCAAAGCCATTTTTTCCTTCGGGTTGTAAACAAAGCTTGAAAAGACAGCCCCGCGGCGAAACTGCAGACAGGTGGCGAGTGGCGTTTAACAGAGACATTGAAGCGCCGGGTGAACAAACCTGTCCCACGGTCCCATCTGGTTCCCTGTGACGTGTCTATTTGTAATTACCGAGGTCAGAGGCCTGCCTTCCCCCGGCACATGGAATGCAGAGGGACGCATCAAATGTCCCATGTGTCCTTAGCTGTCGTAAAGTAACGCCGTCCCAACTTTTATTCTTCTCTATCTGTTGTTAAGTACGAAGTTGAAGAAGTAACTGGAATCCTGGCAAGAAATGAATAGAGCGCGGCCTCTGTCCAGACCAAGTCAAAAACAAAGGAAGTTCCTGTGTGTCGCTTCCTGTCTCTTACGGCAGAAACAAAGGCAGAAAAACCTTCCATGGGCATCAAGCTCCCTCCAGAGCCCCTCGTCCTGATAGTATGAGTTTCGGGATTTCAGGGCGCTGAACCGGTTGCTGGATGTTCTCACCCACTTTATTAAAGGCGTTTTCTTAAAAGATAAGTGACTTTGTTTTTTTTTCTCCTTTATCAGAACACGGCAATGGAGGAAACGGCGATATGGGAGCAGCACACGGTGACGCTGCACAGGGTAGGTTTCTGCTGCGGTGAGTAACGTGCGTGTGACTCCGGATACGGGCGGCTTCGGAGAACAATGGAGAGAAGCCAGATGTCAGGAAGCCGGAAGAGAGGGGAGAGCTTTCCTATATCCCTTCGTTTAAAATTAGAACTGCAATAAATTCTTCGTTAAGGTCAGGAGGGAACACGATTGCTTTTTCATATAGCCTTTTGGTGGTTATTTGTATATTTGCTGTTTTACTCTTGACTTAAGAAATGAACTGATTTAGTTTTGACAGTGTAATCAGAGATACTGTACGTCGCGTGAGTTGTAAAATGCTTCAACTTTTCTGAACACGTGAGCCGGTACCGCAGGCTGGGGGTTAAAATTATACGGGTCGTGGGGGCCACGAAATCTGACAAGATGCTCGCAGACTTGACGCTGGCGGATCCAAGCTCCTGCTTAGCGGTCGCCGTGGGCAGAGAGCGGAGGGAGCTTTGGCGGCAGCGGGGTTGCCCTGCGTTTGAACCCCGGCTCTGCCTCCCCCTTTAGAAATGGGCGGGCAGCCCGCCCCCTTCTCCAGCCGTGGTGTCCCCAGGTTTAAAACGGGGCTCACGGCACCCGCGGATGCCGGCGGGGGCAAGTTCCTCCATGATTCTCCCCTCTCCTC
>NW_006432224.1:2145249-2153561 GCF_000325575.1 Pteropus alecto | reverse complement strand
CGGAAGAGGCTGGGGAGTCTTTACCTGCCGTCGCTCACCCTTCCCGCCCGCTCTGCACGGCCCTGGGAACAGGAAGGGGAAGAGCTTGTCCCCGAAGCCAGCCCCGATCCTCTCGGGAACGGGTGCCTGTGCACACAGTAGGACACGGGCAGGTCAGTTACCGAAAAGCGATTCGTGGGAAGATGTAGTAGACACCTCTGTTTCCCTAAATGGTAAATCATTAAGTGATACTAAACTGCTCATTCATAAAGCTGAAATACGGCTTCCGTTCGTTTGAAAAGGTAGCATATTTCAATCCGATTAAAATCACTTCATACCTCATGATTGTTTTTCGTTAGCTGGTCGTGATGTAATAATCTGGTATTATTTTACCACGTGACATTTATTTTCTGAACACCAGTACTGTTCTCATCGGTATGATTTCCACACAGTGAAGGTCATCCTCCGTGCACGGTGCTGAGTTTGACAGACCTGTGTAGTCACACAGCCACCACCACAGTCAAAGTACAGAGCGGTCCCCCACCCTGAGACGTCCCCGTGGGCCCACCGCAGTCGGCCCTGAGCCCTCACCGCCCCCGCTTAGCTGCACTGATGTGTTTTCTGTCCCTGTGCAGAGCGTGTAGCCTTTCCCAGAATGTCACGTAGGTGAGCTCATGCGACGTGTAGCCCTCTGAGACTGCTTTCCCACACTCGGCCTTGAGGTTTCCCCTGAGGTTCCTGTATCAGTAGTATTGTTTTGTTTTGTTTTGGTTTGTTCTGTTCTGTCGTTAGTGCCTTCGTATTGCTGAGCAGCATTCCATTGTGTGACTGTGTTCATTTGCTTATCATTCCTTCTCCATTTTTGACACATTGGCTCGTCTCCAGTTTGGGGTGACTGAATCGATCTGCTCTGGCGTCCAGGTTTTTGTGTGAACTAACGTGACTCCTCTGAGTTTATCATTTTAAAAGAAAAAACGTTTTGGCTATTCTAGTTCCTTTGCCTTTCTATATAAGTTTGAGAATAAGTTTGTCAGATAAGAAACGTCTGCTGTGGTTGTACCGATCCTGTGCTGTTTTTGTCCGGAGTCGACACAGGGAAGGCTGCTCGCCTCCAAGCCAGCCGTTGGGGAGAGTCCGTTTCTGTGCGTTCTCTGGTACAGGTCGTGTGTCATTGGCGTCGTCTCTTCTTAAACGTTTGGTAGCGTTTCACCGGGGCAGCCACCTGGCCCTGGAGTCTTCTCTGTGGAAGGCTCTTAGCTTTGGTCGTCTGTGTCTTTCAAAGCGTCTGTCCCTTTCATCTAAGTAGTCAGATTTATGAACGTAAAATCATTAACAATATTCTCTTCTCTTATAGTTCTAGGATCTGTAATGGGGTCTCTTTATTTTTTTTTAAATGCCAGTTTATTTATTATTACTTTCATACCATATGTACACAAATTTTTTTAATGTTTGTTTATTTTCCCCCTCCCCCTTCCCTTCTGGTAACTGAGGCCTCTTTTTTTCTTTCTGATGTTGATAATGTGTGTCAACTTTTATTTCTTGGTCTATCTGGCTAGAGGTTTAACGGTTTCGATTGATCTTTTCAAAATACCAGCTTTCATTTTCATTGATGTTCTTTGTTTTCTATTTGATTGATTTCTGCTCATATTCCAACATTTCCTTCTGCTCATGTTGGGTTTGAATTGTTCTTTTTTAATTTCCTAAAGAAGCTAGATCATTTTGAGACCATAGGTGTAATTTGAGCGTTGTCACATTACATTTGTTTCTCCTAGTACCTTTTCATTTTTAAATAAACAAAATAAGACAAATGAGCTGACACGTGTTTCTCCTTTCTGCTATTTTGCCTGAGTTCCTTAGGAATTCGACGTGAGGATCGAGTGGATTTTCCACAGACCCGAGTCTCGTGGCTTAGGCAAAGGAGGTAAAGATCTGGAGCCTTGCTAAAAGAGGCTCATGTTCCGAATGAGCGTCCCCCGCGTCCTCCCAGCTCGTCACGGGTCACGGCCGGCACGTGCCTGGGCGGGTCCGAGAGCCCCCGGCTGGGGGCTGGGCGCGAGTCTCCCCTGTGCTCCCCGTTCCCTTTTGTTACAAGCAGGGCGCCCGCCCAGGGCAGAGCCATCGGAAGATCCGTGCAGAGAAGACGAGTCCGCCGTTCGTAACTCTGTGGTTCTGTGTCAGCTGTTGTGCTGGGGACGCGGAGCTGGGTCGCCTCTGGGCCTCGTCAGAGAGAGACTGTGACAGAATGGAAGTCCGAACAGCCATCCCTCCAGGAATTTTTTTTTGAAGGTTTTTCAAAAATAGCCCTGTCCCCGCCAGCGTGATTCAGGGGACGTGATGGTCTGCGGCCACGGCGGAGCCCTTTCAGACGCGCCGTCTCCGGGCTTCTGAGTTGATCCAGAGTAACAGTTCGGCCGTCTAGAGCGGTGTCGGCCGACGTCCGCCGGGAAGAGCCAGATGACAAATAATATTTTAGGCCTCGCGGGCCATAAATCTGTCAGGACGACGCAGCTCTGCATCGTGCTGCAGGAGCAGCCAGCGTCGCCACACGCGGCATGGCTGGGTTCCAGTGAAGCTCTGTCTGCAGAGTGGGGGCCAGCGGGCCGTGCGGGGCGTGCGGGGCGTGCGGGGCGTGCGGGCCATGCTGGCCGTGCGTCCGGCCACGGCTCCGGGGCGGCGCCACACGGCCCTCCTGTGAAGCGTCTGACCACCCCGACCTGGATGGGGCCAACTGGCACTTCACAAGATGTCCCCATGCGAAGTGGCGGGCCCTGCCTCTGCGTCACATTTCTGAGATGTCGGCCGGAGTGGGGAGGTCACTCCGGAGGCGAGCAGGGGGTGTTGGCTGATGGCGGTAGCGCAGGTGGCGACCCGAGACCGGGCTCCTGGGCGGTGGCCTGCCACGGACCTGCCTGCCGCGGGCCGCCAGGCGAGGGCAGCCCCCCCCGTCCTTGGCGTCTGGTGCTGGTCAGTTACTTGTCAGGTGGCGGTGACATCTTTTAAAAGATTAAAATCCTGTAGGTGCAAACGCAAGACGTCCTGCCGCTGCCGTCAGGAGAAATGCGTGACACGCTGCCACGTGGCGTCAGCCCTGTCTGCCTTCTCAGAGGGCGCGGTCTTCACCTGACAGTGCGAGGGGCTCCAGAAGCCCTGTCGTTCTTCAGGGCTCGGTGACTTGGGGCGCGCTCCCTGGAGCTACGTCAGAGATCACACGAGGCAGGACTCCTGGCCTGGTGGACTGCTGCGTCCCCCCGTCCTCAGCGACAGATGAGTGCACGTACCTCGGGTCATCTGCCCCGCCTCCGGCTGCGCCATTTCCCCGAGGGTAGGGAATCGTAATTTTCTGTCCCCTGAGCTTGGTATTCAGTTCACAGCCCCGCGCAGCCCGATTCCCCCGTCGGCCCGTGCGGCAGCCCGTCCAGTAGCAAAACGACGCACAGCACATGCGCGGCTCAGAACGCTCCTGTCTGCACAGCGACAGTGCCAGGTACAGGGAAGGTTAACTTCGTAACGGAGCTGCTCCTGCTTGGCACGTCCAGATCGTCACTTACAACATGCGGTCGGTGTTCTAGAAGGTGCCGCGCCATCCTTCGCACGCAGAGTCTCGCAGACCCGCTGTGCACGCACGGGAGCGCGCGGCGCCCGCGTTCGCGGGTCTGACGGCTGTCGCTGGCCCGTGTACCGCTCGAGAGGGCGTTGCATCCACAGCGTCCTGCGTCTCAGCCCTCGGCCACTGCGACACACACCCTCCATCCGGCGTCGGGCCTTCTCTGTCGGAAGACGCGTGTGTTTCTCTAGTCCTTCGAGAAATGAAGTCGATCCTCAGGAAGGAGCTGGGCATCTCTGCTTACATCCCGTGCACGCTCTTTAGATTTAAAATGAAATCTGGCACATAAACGGAAGGAGCGTTACATGCTGGGTCCAAAGATGAGTTCGAGTCCTTGCTCTCTCGGGCCATTTCTAGAGCTTTCTGCAACTCAGTGTACTCGGTGCCGGCGTTAACACCCGTTCACGGAGGGTTAGATGAAGCGAAGAACGCGCAGCATTCACAGTGCGCCCTTCGGGGGACCCTGGGCCTTCCCCGCGTGCTCCCCCGGGCGGAGCGGCCACCTCGTTTCTGTCACACGCCAGTTGGAGCAACTCCAGCTACATAGGGTTCTTCCCGCCCGTTTTCTTGGAACAGCTTTATTGGAATATAAGTCCTGTATCATAAAGTTGCCCTTGAAGATGTACCATTCGGTGTTTTTGTGTTTTCACGGTTATGCAGCCATCAACCCCACTTTTACAACATTTTGTCACCCTAAAGAGACATTCGATCCCCTTTAGCCACCATCCCTGGGTGCCCCAGCCCCGAGCAACCACTAATCTCCTTTCTGAGTGTTCGCCTGCTCTGACCACGTCACATAAATGGAACCCAACAATCTGCGGTCCCTCGCGACTGGCGTCTCTCAGTACAGGTGTCCCCCGCTTCCCGACAGTTCGCTTTACGCCCCTCGCTTTTAAGAAAGACCTACATGGTGCCTGTGTTTGCTTCCCAGAAGAAACCGAGGAGGATTTTCGCTTTAAAGAGAGATGGGGAAAGTGAAGAAAGCGCCCGGCATCTGTTGGCCGCTGTGTCTCAGAGTCACTCAGATCCTTCTTATCTGGACGAGGGCCTTCAGGTCCCCAGGGGTCCCGCGTGAGTCTTAACGGGCGAGTAGTAGGACTCGTGGGGCCCGTGGCCGTCTGACCTCGTCGAGGGAAAGGAAGTTGGAGCGAATCGATGCCGGGTCCGCCGCGCACACGGCAAGGACAGGTCTCACGGCCGTGACCTGTGAGGCGCTTGGAAGCTTGAGGGGGAGAGGTCATCTGCAGCCGGTGAGGGAACAGGACTGTTCGCTGGCCGCAGGGATTTGCACGGAAAAGTGGGAGAGGAAACAGGCGCAGAGAAGGGTCTGGAGAAGAGGCGGTGCACACGTCTCTGCAACCGGATCCACTCTCCAGAGCTGCTTTTTCCTTTTTCTTTCTTTTGATTTTAAATAAGGCATCAAGAAACGCTTTAACGTGAGTGGGCAGATCTCCGTCAAAAGCCAGCTAGTAAACGGTGGCCGCTTCGTGGGCGTGACGGCTCGGTGCCGGCCGTGAGTAATGACGTGCGCGGCCGTGGGCATGGCTCGTGTCTCGTAAAACTGACCGCGAGGCGAGTGTTCCTGCGGGGCACAGGCAGGAACACGTAAGTTCCTGCTGCTCACAGCTGCTCAGTGGTCTCAGAAAGGTGACGTGCGGTGAAAAGCAAAGCCTGCGATGCTCCTTCTGCTCAGAAGTACGACCGTGTGCGCACACGCAAACATGAGATCACACCCTGCCGCTTTCGACCACTTTCCCCCGCCACCGTAATAAAGCATAATCTGGGGCATTTTCTCATGTAAACTTAAAAGTGGACCATCTTTGGACACATCGAGAAATTCGTAGGGCAAGGGCGTTTGAGAGAACAAATGGGCTGTTCTGCATTTCTCTAGAAAGCCCCTCGGGAAGGCACGCGTCCAGCACAGAGCAGACGATGGCCTCAGATGAATGCTCATCCCGTCACTATCAGTTTCGATTGCTGGAAACAGTATTAAACGTTTTTTTTACACGTGCCAGTCCCGTTCCCCTCCCCATTTAAGAAAGCGGGTTCACTGCGTCTGCATCATAGAGTTTGTTACGTGAGTCATTTCGCCCTCGAATCCTCACTTAATCTTTTTTCTCTAAGTGAACGTTCGCCGCTTCCCAGCGTTCCTCCTGCGTGTCTGGGCACTTTGATTGTCAGCGCATCGCCGTCTGTTAGATTCGTCAGGCCGGGATCGTGGAAACGTCCCCGTGTCCCGGCTCGTGGGTCTGTGCCTGTTTACACGTGGAGCTCAGTTTTACTGGACATGAAATCCTTGGCTCGCTGTTTCCCCCGTGTTGTCTTTGGCACAGCATGTGGCCGTCCAAGTGCGATAATCTCAGTTTCTTTTCCTTATAAGTCATGGGCTCTTTCTGCCGAGATGCCAGAGAATCTTTCCTTCAAATCTAGTCTTTTTCTTTTAATTTATCTTCGTGTCCGTCCCTCTGAACTGCCACTCTCCGATAATCCTCAGATACCTGCAGTACCGTGTGTCCTCTGAGTGTGTAGTCACTAGTAAATATGGGGAGAGCTTTTTTTTTTTAATGACGGTTTTTGCTGCGTTTTCCCTTAGTTTGGTTTAGGTTTTAAGCGACTCCTCCTCTCTGTGTGCCGTATCTTGTTTGTCCACGTATGTTCGTTCCCTTAGTTTGGTTTAGGTTTTAAGCGACTCCTCTCCGTGTGCCGTATCTTGTTTGTCCACGTATGTTCATTTGGTCTCGCGTTCCTATCTAAGCTGACGTTTTAACGTTTCTGATTAGCCCTTGGATTCCGTTGATCGGTCGCTGAGGTTTTCTGGTTCTTTCTTATGCCTTTGCGTTCGTTTCGCAGGCGTAGCCCTCGGGGACGCTCGTGGCCTCAGGCGTTCACCTCCCGTCGGGACGTCGCGCTGCCGCCTGTTAGCTTTATAGTAAATTTGTAAGAGATTTGATCCTGGTTTGGTTGTTTTTGGGTTTTTTTTGCTTATCTTTATGTGAAATTAGTGTCTGGGTTTTTAGGTATCGGCTTAGTGTCCTGTGTGTGAGCGTGAGTGTGAGGGCGTGAGCGTGTGAGCGTGTGTATGTGCACGTGTCACAAAACGTAACCCGTGTTTTCTGACGCCGCGCCCTTCGCGCGCTTTTCTCGGGACCTTCTCTTTCCTTCGCCTCTGTTGTCCCTGTGTCACCGAGGTTTCCCTCCTTCCTGCCAGCCGGCTCTCCACGGCGTGGGGCGTGTCCCAGCGGGGCCTGGGGTGAGAGTCCCCGGGTCCGCAGGCTCCCGCCCTCCGCCGGCGGAGGCACAGTGCCCACCTGCCCGCCAGCTCGGCCCGCCGATCCTTCCAGTACGCGCCTGTTGTGTTTCTATTGGGAGGTCAGGAAGGTTCGGAAACCGCGCTGCTACCGATGCCGCGAAGTTCTCCGGAGCTCTGCGTGTTCAGTGCTCGAGTTCGTGCTGCTCTTTAAAAACAGACAACCCCATAAAGGAGAGTGGGCTGAAAGTTCAGTCGGTCAGTTAAATGCACGTCCTTTGGTTCACTAACGTTGATGACGCGCTTCGTGCCGGGCCCCTGCAGGGTTGTGCCGAGCGGGGACACGCACGTGCACAGGCGAGGCCCTCCCCGGTGGTCACTCTAGTGGCAGCGCCAGGGGTCACAGGTCAGGCAGGAGAGCCGCGTGCCTGTGCTCTGGGAGCGGCCGGCGCGGGCCTCTGCCTGCGGAAGGCGAGCGGGTTTTATGAACGAGATGCCACTGAACCTGGCCTTGGAAGGGTGCGCAGAGGCTCGCCAGACACGGGGGGCCAGGCCCAGAGGAGACGTGAGTGCACAGCGTGATGGCGCCTGCGGCGCCTTATGAAGCAGGGCCCGCGGCTCAGGGTGGACAGCAGACACGGCGCCGGGAGCAGGTGGCCCTGTGTTTCGGGGTACCGCACACGCAGGAACTGGGACCTGCAGCGGGTGTTAAGCAGCCTTTCAAACATGATGGGGTGCCTCGCGGTGCAGTGAGGGGAGCCGAGGAAGACGAGACAGGGCGAAGGTAGCGGGAAGGGACAGCGAGGGTGGTCGAACCCTCGGCAGCTTTAGATGACGGCCCCGCCCTGGCACACGGAGCGTGACAGCCCAGCTTCTCGGCCCCGGCCCCGGCAGGATTTCTCGGGGCCCTGAGCGCCTGCCATGGCCCTCACTCCGGTTTTATTTTATTGGTGTGGGGTAGGGGTTCGGACACCTGCAAGCACTTCTGACTGTCCCCCAGTGATTCTTCTCTACAGCCCCGGTTAGGAGCCGCGGGCTTTTAGGGGGACGGACGCCAGCACCGATTCTGCGGGATGTCTTGCCCTGCTCGGTGCAGCAGCTGCGTGGAAGCCGCGCGTGGTCCGGGCCGGGCCAGAGGCTCGCGCGCTCGCTGCAGCTGAAGACTACACTTGAACGTGCTCCCGAGTAAACCTGAAGAGGGTGCCTTCCCGTCTCCGCCCTCCTCGTGGAACGTTCCTGGCGTTTTCCGCGTTTCTTTAATGTGTTTGTTTCTAATAGTCGAATAAAATAATTAGCAAGCGAGGTATGAGTAAACGCTCAGGGAAAAGGCTCCCGAGTAAACCTGAAGAGGGTGCCTTCCCGTCTCTGCCTTCCTCGTGGAACGTTCCTGGCATTTTCCGTGTTTCTTTAATGTGTTTGTTTCTAATAGTCGAACAAAATAATTAGTAAGCGAGGTATGAGTAAACGCTCAGGGAAAAGATT
>NW_006432224.1:2141004-2145233 GCF_000325575.1 Pteropus alecto | reverse complement strand
GGGGAAGAAAGCAGAAGAACAGTGTCGCTGCCACGACCCCAGGCTGGCGGGGTTGGTTTTTGATCGCAGGGACGCACCATGTGCAGTGCGGAATCGTGTGCGTGCGTGTGTCCACGTCGTTGGAGACGTACGTGTCCGCGCACCTTCCAGGAGACCCACGTGCTGTGTGAGGGGCGGGCGTTGCGGTGCTTGGGCGCGTTCCGTCCGCCCCTCTCCCGAGGGTCCTGGCGGGTGACGTGCCAGCGCCCGTTCTCCGCAGCCTCCCCGCAAGGGTGTCGACAGTCACAGCAAGGGTGTCGTCACGCTTTAATCCTGGCCCTTCTCCGTGTGCGTTTAACTTACGTTTCTCATTATGAGTTCTGACATCTCGTGTATCTTTTGTAAACTTTCATTTTCTGTTTTTATGTGGTAACCTGGGTTGTACTTCAGCAGCCGTCCGTACACACTGCAGCGCTCAGCTCACCACCAAAAGTCTGGTTTCCTCCTGTCACCATACACTTGACCCCTGTTACCCCACCCGCTTCCCCCTGCTAACCACCAGTCTGCTCTCCATCCAGGAGTGAGTTTTCTCTTTGACTTTTTTTTCCTGTATTTCACATATGAGTGAAATCGTACAGAATTTAGCTTTCTCTGTCTGGCTCGTTTCATTTAATACTATCAAGGTCTGTGTTGTCACAAATGGCAAACTTTTATCTTTATGGCTGGGCAGTATTCGTGTGTGTGCGTGCGTGCGTGTGTGTGTGCGCGCACGCACATCGCCTGTTCTTTATCCATTCATTTCTTGATGGTCACTTAGGTTGTTTTCATATCTTGACTATTGTGAATAATGCTGTAGCCGTGACAGGGGTGCATACGTCCTCATGACTTGATGTGTTTGTGTTTTTTGGGTAAATACCCAGAAGTGGAATGCGTGGATCACGTGGCAGTTTTGTTCTTAACTTTTCGAGGAATCTTCACCTGTCGTCCACAGTGGCTGCACCAGGTCACAGTCCCGCCGACGGGCACGGGTTCCCCCTTTTCTCCACAGCTTGTCGTTTCTTGTCGTTTTGATACTCGTCATTTTAACAGGTGCTGATGTCTCATTGTGGTTTTGATTTGTATTTTCCCAGTAATAACGTTTAACATCTTTCTGTGTGCCCGTTGGCCATTTGTATGTTTTCTTTGGGGAAAAAAAAAAAAAAAAGTTTAGTTAGATCCTCTGTCATTTTTCTAATAGGGTTGTTTTCCAATAGGGATTCCTTTGTCACGCAAAAGCTTTTGAGTTCGATGCAGTCCCATTTGTTTATGTTGTTTTGTTTCTGTTGCTGTTGGAATCACAGCCACAGAAATAACGCTCAGAGCACCTCAGGGAGCTGGGCGCCTCTTTTCTTCCACGTGTTTTATGGCCTCGGGTCTCACACTGAAGCGTGTCGCCATTTGGAGTTCCCTTTTGTGGGCGGTGTAAGGTAGCGTCCAGTCCCATCCGTTTTCTGTCTGTCGCTCTGTCTTTTCCCAGCATCCCCTGTGAGTGGCATCACGCCGTAGATCTGTCTTTTCCCAGCATCCCCTGTGAGTGGCGTCACGCCGTAGATGGGCCTGTGTGGCTGGCGTCTTCACCGAGCACAGCGTCTCCGGGTTCGTCTGGTCCGCAGCAGGTGTCAGGCCTTCGTGTCTTTCTGTTGGGAGTGCGGTTTCATTGTAGTACCTGGCCGTGCGTCCGTCCGCCGGTGGCCGTCGGGGCTGTCTGTCGCTTTCGGCTTCGGCTGCTGTGAACGATGCTGCCGTGAACGCGTTTGTGTCTGCGGCCGTGCGCTGCTGCTCTCCTTGGGAGCGTGGCTGCGCGTGGGCTTGCTGGCGTTTATTCCTTTAAGGGGAGTTTTCTTCTTCTTCTCTGCCCCTCAGCAGGCTTTGGGGTGGGAGTGGCGGTCACGAGGTGTGCCAGCCCACACCAGCCGCGTGGGCCTCACCCAGGCAGCCTTTGCCTCGGCCCTGGGGCGAGGCCCGCTGTCCCTAGGCCACTCTCGGCTGGCTTCCTTCCCCCGCAGCGGGCAGTTGAGATTCCTTTGAGATTAGGTAATTTTGTAATAGCTCAGAAGTATTTTGAACTTTTTCTGTATGGACTGTCCTTAGGCATTGTAGTAAAGTGTGCAGTTCACTTAGAAGTGTATAGTTTAAGATCATTTTCTTTCATTACAAATGTATTTTAAAGTGTTTCAGATGATTAATGCATTCTTCCTAGCGTATGCGTGTTTATAAGACGTACGTGTGTTTATAAGATGTAGTGTGCTGCTAACGGGATTATAACATAGTTGAAGGAAGTTGAAATAACGTATTTGATTGTCACAGCTATTGATATTATGTGAAGTGGCACCTATGTACATTGCTAATTAAGTCTGTCACCCTATAAGTTAGTCACAGGTGTTCGCGATGGTCACGGTGGGACCCTGCAGTCCCCTGGGGAACCCTCCTGGTGATCAAAAATAAACCCAGCAAATGAATTTTAAAATTCATCCTAGTTCCTGGGAAACATCCATGCAGCTGGCCGTTGCTGTTCTCTCATGGCCGGCTCCCAGCTCTGAGGGGCGTGCCCACCGCGGGGATGGGTCATCCCGGCGGTCAGTGGGGTCACACACAGTAGGAAATTGCAGCTTGGCATTTTAACTTTTTTAGTCAGTAGAGTAAGACGTAATGAGCAATTGTTTTTCTTAGCGGTGACGTCTTACCGTCCTCATCCTTCTAGGCTCCTGGATTTGGATTTGGAATCGCCATATCCGGTGGCAGAGATAACCCCCATTTCCAGAGCGGAGAAACGTCCATCGTGATCTCAGACGTCCTGAAGGGGGGGCCCGCCGAGGGCCAGCTGCAGTAAGTGCCGGTCTCCTGGGCGCCGCCCCTGCCCGAGGCCCCTGAGCCTCCATCTCTAAGTGGATGCATGCCTTTCCTTATCTCGGTCCTGACCGGGAAGCAGGCATACCTGCCTTCAGTAGAAGGTCACTGTGAAAGTCAGGGTAGTGAAAACGCTCTTTACTCCCTGTCGGGCAGACTAAAGAGAGGCGAAAGATGCGTTAGCGAAAAAGTGAGTATAACCTGGAGCACTGAAAGGAAGTCGGAAGGACAAAGAGTGTTTTTGGTTTTTTTAAAGGGACTTTTCCCAGCTATAGGACAGTATGACTTGCGCCCTGTAGCTGTACCACCCACAGGTACTCGGTGTTGTGGAACCTGTTCAGTCCCTTGGGGAAACATTGTGCTGATGGTTCTAAAAAGTTCACAATCTGATGAGTCACTTGGGAAACGTGCTTGCGGGAGATGGGAAAGTAAATCGTTTGCTGTTATTTAATCACCGATCTGAAGACTGTAAATAGATGCGTTAGCCCATCCATGATCAGACTGCTTTTGGGAAGTACCCGTCTTGAAAACGTCTCATAAACTGACCCGCGTGCTTTTCTCTAATGTGTCATTTTGGCGACTTCTTCAGGGAGAATGACCGAGTCGCGATGGTGAACGGGGTGTCGATGGATGACGTCGAGCACGCTTTCGCCGTCCAGCAGCTCCGGAGAAGCGGGAAGACTGCGAAAATTGTGAGTGTCTCTCGCCGTTAACCTGGCAGAGGAGCCGGTTCTCGGTTCTCCCGCCGACCCATGGCTGCGGCTTCAGCGCGTCCTTCCCCTTCAGGAAGCCGAGCCCTGGAACAGCAGTTGTCAAGTCAGTCGTCTGCGGGAGTGTTTTTCCTCGTGCTGCTGGTGTGTGTATTTGCTCGAAGTTGGGGCACGGCACCCTCTCAGCTGCAGGAGGACGGGCCGGGCTCTCGGGCACGCCACCCTCGGCGTGCAGTCTGAAGTGTGGAGTCCTGCTTCGTTACGCGGCTCGTCGAACGCGCAGGTCGCATTGTTCCTTTGAACGCACCCATCATCGGCCGCGTCCCCTGTTGCAGCGACAGCTTGAGGGGAGAGACCGTGGGAAGCTTTCCTTCGTAGAGTCGCTCAGGGCGCATTCGATGGTGCTCCTCGGACAGAGGCGGAATCTCCCATTTTGTGTTTCTCTGATAAATTGTTTTTAAGTCAGAGAAAGGAGTTCACTTAACTCCTGCTCACCGGTCTCCAGCCACGGTTAGTTGAGGTGCACGCGGCCCAGATGGGTGTAAAGTAAACGTCCTGTTTAGAGTCACACCCACGTGCGGCAGAGCGGCCGCTCGCCCGTCCTGCCGCATCGGGAGGGACGAGGACTCGGCTCCCGGCGCGGGGCGGTGGGGT
>NW_006432224.1:2140292-2140993 GCF_000325575.1 Pteropus alecto | reverse complement strand
CCTTCGTCCTGCCTCTTCCGTCGCTGGCCTTTCTCCTCGGCAGCAGATCCTCAGAAGCCAGCAGAACGGAGAGGGCCGCGAGGGGGGCGGTGGACCTGGAAGGGGTGCCCCTGAGACAGACCCCTGCGGGCACTCGGCCTGCTCAGCCAGCGCGGCACAGCGGGTGCGACGTGTCTTCTCGTCCCGCGGTGCACCCAGAGCTCCGTCACGGCGCTCCAGGGGGCAGCCGTCCTCCACCGCCCTGCGCCTTCACAGCTCCCCGGAAGTCGTCGTCGTCCAGCCGTCTCGTTATTTTTAAGTCGCGGTTCGTGTGCGGACCGGCCAGTGCGTGGTAGAGCCTCTGCATGGTTCTCGTCACATGAGATCGCGGTGTTTACAGCAGCAGATGGCTGATTGGGACGGTTGCTGGCATCTGTCAGCCACGTGGGCTCTGGCTCGCTTGCCTCGGCCGCGGACCCTGCGCGTCACCGTCTGGTGGGGGGCTGTGCGTTCCCAGGGGAATGCCTAGGGAGGCGGGCCCCGCTGCACCCGAGCTTGTGCGCCTGACCCGGACCTCCACTCTGGCGTTGAGCCGCTTGTTTCCACACAGAGTGCTCCCCACGTGGGCAGCATCGGGAACTCACGGTCCTGCCCCGCGGGCCTCCCGTAGAAGCGAGTCCGTGGCGCCGGGTGCAAACCTGGGGTGCCTTTGGGAGGTGGGC
>NW_006432224.1:2134725-2140003 GCF_000325575.1 Pteropus alecto | reverse complement strand
CTCCGTGCGGTTCTGGAGGACCGGGCACCCCCTCCCCGCCCTGGAGACCTCGTCTGTCCTCTTCCCTGCGCCCTCACGCTGTGCTGGTGGCTCATTCACAGCATCTCCGCCCACCCCCCACCCCCCGAAACCAAGAGCCCTGTGGGCGTTAGGCTCAGCTACCGCACGGCAGGGACCCTCTCCTCCAGGGGCTGAATCTGGGTGGGGCCGCTGGGCGCCCCGTCACAGCCGTGAGCCAGTCCGTCGTCCGAGGCGGAGAGGAGTGGGTAGTCGGCACGGTCGAGTCCCGAGCCGGCCCTCTGGGGAGGGGTGGGAGATGAAAGCACTAACAGAGCTCGCTCCTCCCGCAGCACGCGGAGATGCGGGGGGCCGGGACCGGCACCGGCACCGCCGCGGGACCTGCTCAGGGCTTCGGCCGTGGGGCTCATGCTGCGCATGAGCTTGTCTCGACGCCTGCGGCGGGGGCCGTGCGTCCTGTCCAGTGCTGCCGCTCGCTCCCCCTCATCCTCCACGTCGGCCTCTCCCAGGGGCCTCTCCAGTCCCTCGGGAGTGATGAAAGCCGCGGCCCTGAGTGTGGAGCGGTCCCCGAGCAAGCTCGGCCACAGGGTGGGGACGAGAGCGCAGCCAGACCGAGGGGTGGGGGAAGGTTAACGGGTCGCTTAGTAGGCAGAGCGCAGGCTGGAGGTCGACATGGAGATGTCCACGTCGTGGTGCCTTGGGCTGGTCCCTGACGAAGGAAGGCCTTGGAGGCGGGCAGCGAGAAGAGAGCGGTCATCCCGGGGTCTCGCTCAGCTTGGCCTTCGGGACCAGGCGGGAGGAAGAGCCAGTGAGTGAGACGCAGAAACGCGAAGGGCACAGGCGGGGGATGTGGCGCTGACCGCCGTGCGTCAGGCCGAGCGATCGGGACCGCGGACAGGCAGGCGTGTCGAATGCCTGTGTTAGCACAGTTCGCAGAGAGGTGACAACATGTGAGAGAAAGGCCCGCCAGGCAGACAAAAGAATGCCGTCCGGCGAAGCAAATTGCGGGGAACCCGGTCAGCGGCGTGTGCAAACGCAGCCTGAGGGTGAGGATGAGACAGGACGGGCATTTGTCGCGGCAGATGTTTGAGGGTCAAGCGGAGTCATTTAAAACATCGCAACGTGCCGCGTCCTGCAGACTTGGGAGGAAGGCGTGGAGTGCGCTGGGAACGGAGGATGGAGGCGTCGGGAGTCGGGGGGCCCTTGAAAGTTTCGGTAGGTGCCGGGGTCAGAGTGCAGGCGAGGAGAGGGAGGCGCCCTGGAAGACCTGGCGTCTCCGAAGAGACCCCGTGTGCACTCGTGCGGGGCGGCCAAGCGCAGACCGGGCACAGAGGCCGCTTCATCAGAGGCCGCGCGTGCGGACCGGAACCGCAGGAAGGGAAGGAAGGACGGGCCAGAAACCACCAGTTCCCAGCGCCAGCGGGCGAGGTAGCCGGGGGAAGGCGTTTCCGCCTGGATGGGAAGCTACGCGCGGGCGGGAGAAACCAAACCGGAAGCCGCCATGTGGCGGGGGGCCGACGGGGCGACTGGGGGCCGGGTGCTGATGCGCTGTCGCGTTGGGCTCGCGCGCCTGCTCGGGTTTTGTGGAAACCACAGCACAGTTCCGATGTTAGAGTACCCCAGTTTTTATACACAAACCAACACTTGCCGGTTTTCCTTTAAGCGCGTGATCGTCACACCTAAAAGACCTTTACGAGTTAAAGTAAGGAGTTTATGGGGCCTGCTGCCCCGGAGTTGGTTCTTAACCAGATCTGTTGATCCGGAGAGCAGAACACACAGGAGGAAGAGTCTTTAAACTTGGGATCGTGTGTCACGTCTCTCTGGCTCGGGATTTTCCTTTCTCCTAATGAAAACCAAAGGCACCTGTATGAAAATCAGTCAGCTTATTTTTTAATGTTTTTCGTTCGTAGACCATCCGGAGGAAGAAGAAAGTGCAGATACCAGTGAGCCGTCCGGACCCGGAGCCAGCGTCTGAGAACGAGGAGGACAGTTACGACGAGGACGTCCACGAGCCCCGCGGGGGCCGCGCCGGCGTGGCCCAGCGCAGGAGCGAGAAGAGCTGGGCGAGGGACAGAAGCGCCAGCAGAGACAGGAGTCTGTCCCCGCGGTCGGACCGGCGGTCCGTGGCCTCCAGCCAGCCCGCCAAGCCCACCAAAGTCACCCTGGTGAAATCCCGCAAAAACGAAGGTACTGTCCACCGCCCGTTCGTCGTCGTCATTTCAGTGAGAAGCAGCCTGGCCGCCGCGTCTCGTCTTCGCTTTTGTTGCCTTTTGCCGTCTTCCTTGTCGTGTCCCGTTGCTGTGTGTCACATCCGGTTACGACAGCCTGCAGAAACCATCTGGTTTCTCTCGAATCGTTTGTCGTAGCAGACGGGTTTCGGAACTCTCGTTGGGGTTAGAGCAGCCAAATACAAATTACGCCAGCGAGCGGCGTCACAGCCTCTCCGGGGCGAAACGCCGTGTTTCATTCCACTGTCAGAGCGGCAGAGGCCCCTCTGCAATGCTCCGTGTCACATTCCTTCACCCCTCGGTCCCTTCCGTCCCAGCCACCCCCACGCCCGACCTCAGCAGGCCTGCCGGGCCTCTCCTCCGTGTCTTCTGCCACGTTCGCTTTTGACCGTCTGTCTCTACCACCTCCCCAGCGCACGCGCACACAGCACACACACACGTGCACGCGCACACACGTGCAGCACACGCATAGCACACACACATGCAGCACACGCGCAGCACAAGCACGCATGCGCACACGCACCTCACCCCTCAGGTTTTCAGATCCCCACTTGGGTATTTCTGAGGCGAGGTCTCAGCTGTTGTGTTTCTTCCTCAGGGAAGGCTTCTTCGACCCCAGCTAGGCACACAGTCCTCCCCTGCCCCTTTCCGACCTCTTCGTCACGCTGGGCATCGCCGTGGTCACGCCTGCTGGCCTCCTGCCTGGGAGTTGCTGGCGCACAGGCGCCGCGCGCTCCCGAGCGTGCCGGATACCGGGCTGGGAAGGGGCGGCTCAGGGGGGTTCGTGTCGTTGTCGGTCCTTTGTGCTTTCTCATCCCGAACGGACGCCGTGTCCTCGGACGCGGCAGCTGTCTCTGGAGCGCGGGTCTGGCCAGGTCCCCGAAAAGGCGTCCCCGCTGCTCTTCCACACCGCTGCCGTCCCCGCCCGGACCGCGCTGCACGTCGCCTGAGCCCATGCGACTGCGGGGCCTTCGGGAGCTGCCGCCGGCTCCGCGCGACTCCGTTAAACAGCTCTGCTTCCTTCCTGGTGTTCGCGTTTGCGTTTTGTTTAAACGCAGCAGCACGCAAACGCCTCTCGCTCCCCCGACGCCCCAGGGCCAGCCGCCTCGCTGCGGACACTGTGCCGCCGTCGTCACAGTTTAGAGACGCTGCAGCTTCCCGGGCCCGGCATGGCCCCTGGGCCCCCGGGTCCCCGGCAGCGCCGGCCCTGGCCGCCCCGGCCTCAGTCTCTGGTGGCTGTCGGAAGGGAGGGACCCGCAAGGCTCGCGGCCTGTGCCCCAGCCAGTGCGGGGCAGCTGCGTTCTGCCCCGAGGAGGGGCGGGACGAGGCGCGTCTGCCCCGGGCCCAGGACAGCGGGCCCAGGACAGCAGTCGGCAGCCTCCCAAGTGCCTCCCCAGGGCCCGGCGCATTAGCTTCTGGAATAGTGTTGCTCACGTGTTCTAAGAAGTGACATGTCAGGCCGCATGGTCTCCTCTCCAGGGTCCCTCCTACAGGAAGGTGGGGACTCACGGGTCGCTCCTCCTCCTGGGCCGCACCCCTGTCATGTGACCAAGAGCCGTTTCTTCTTGTTGGCTGTGCTCACTCACCTTTCACGCGACGACAGTCTTATGCTTTTGGACGTCCGCGTCCCAGGATTGCACACTGAAGACGTGTCACCGTGTCGTTTCAGAGTACGGCCTTCGACTGGCCAGCCACATATTCGTAAAGGAAATTTCACAAGACAGCTTGGCGGCAAGAGACGGGAACATTCAGGAAGGCGACGTCGTGCTGAAGGTACGGTCGCGTCCTTCCCCTCGGACGAGCCGAGGTGGACAGCAGGTTCTGGTCATGTCGCTCCTCTCACGTTTGAAGCGGTTTTGCCAAAAAGCATTAAAAACCCGTGTTTGGGGGACTGGATCGGCGGCCGCTGTTCATTCTCACGTGTCAACGCTCATGCCGTCCTTCAGGCACAGAGCCCCCAAGAAAACTGATCGCTGTGAATGTGTCACTCATATACTACAGGCGGTTTAGATAACTGCTCTGGACAGCATTGAAGTGTTTGTTTCGTTAGCTCGCTTCTGAGTGATGGAATGTGGCAGGCTTTAGGGAGGGGCTGGGGATGCTAATTTGGGTTTCTGACTAGCAGCTGTGTAGTAGAGATTTTATTTCAGGCAGGAGGAGGACTCTGATAATTCAAGAAAGCGTGAAGGGGGGTGTTTTGGTTCTTGCAGTAAGGCAGGAAGCAGTTTAGATATTCTTGTTCACGTCAGACATAAGTTAATTAACGTTTACATTTGTGTCATTTACTTTCAACTTATAGTTACTTTTCTGCTGCAGATAAATGGGACCGTGACAGAAAACATGTCGCTGACGGATGCAAAGACGTTGATAGAAAGGTCGAAAGGCAAGTTGAAAATGGTGGTGCAGAGAGACGAGCGGGCCACGCTGCTCAACGTCCCGGACCTGTCTGACAGCATCCACTCCGCCAATGCCTCGGAGAGGGACGGTGCGTGCGCCCCCGGCCGCCCCGCCCAGCGGCCTGCGCGGAGCTCTGGGGAGGTGCAGCAGGTGCAGGTGTGCCCTGCTGGCGTGACATAGGGCCCTGCGGGCCGGACACCTCGAGCTAAGGGGGCCACAGATACTCAGGCGTGTATGCACAGGTTGACTTTATATTTTTTTCAGTTTTGTCGAGAATGAATTGACACCTCTCTCCATATAAGTTGAGGGTGTACAGTATGCCCGTTCGATTTACATACATCGTGAAACAGTCTTGACCATAGTTACGTAGTCATCATCGTAGTTACGTAGTCATCATCATCTCGTGCAGGTAGATACAGTAGCAGGAAAAGGAAAAGAAGTTTCTCCCTGTGCATGGAGTCTCAGGGCCTTCTCTCTTAGCCACCCCCGCGTCCTGCGCAGCAGCAGCGTCCCTGCGGCCCTGAGCTGCACGCACGCCCTGTGCCGCGCCTCCTGGCGAGAGCTGGGCCTTCTGGCCGCCCTCCTCCAGCTCTGCCTCCTCCAGCTCTGCCTCCTCCAGCTCTCCCTCCTCCAGC
>NW_006432224.1:2119784-2134658 GCF_000325575.1 Pteropus alecto | reverse complement strand
CAGCCTTTTTTTCCTACGAGTTTGGAGCAGTTTTGTGATTTGTGTTTTTAAGAAAGCACGTGCAAGTGACATCACACGGTGCTTGTCTTTCCCGGTCTGACTGACTTCGCTTAGAGTGACGCCTGCGAGGGCCACCGCTGCCGTCGCTACGTGTATTTTCTCTGAACGGCGCACCACTGTCAGAGGCCGATGGAGTTGATGCCGCGCGAGAAATTACGTTACGTAGCTCACGCGCGTCGTCATTGGGGTTCCTGATAGTTGACTGTCCTCGTTCCATGGGAAACTAAACAGCACCCTTTTACTTAACAGACATTTCAGAAATTCAGTCACTGGCATCAGATCATTCTGGTCGCTCACACGACAGGCCTCCCCGCCACAGCCGGTCCAGGTCCCCTGACCAGCGATCGGAGCCCTCGGACCATTCCAGACACTCCCCGCAGCAGCCCAGCAACGGCAGGTAATCACCTCTGTTGTTTACAACAAAATAGCTACCTGTGTGCACTAGTTAGGGTATTGTTTACAAGTGAAACTAGAAGATAAGTTTCCTCTCGATTACTTAAGGTTAGGTCTGCTTTTCTTTATCTGTTTAGGTATTTCTTATCTAGAAAGACAGAGGTGGGACTTCCTTAAAGGGCGAGCAGGAAATATTCCCGCATGCCAGCCAGAGCCGTCTCCTGTCACGGCTCCGCTCCGTCTTTGTAGCAGGGGAGTAACCGCAGACAGCATGTAGCTGAGTGGGCGCAGCCGTGTCCCCAGAACACGTCACAAAAGCGGCGGGGCCACCGCCCCAGTTGGCTGAGCCCGCGTTGGAAGATGCGAGCGCGCTTGCCATCCTCTGCTCGGGAAGCTCCACTGTCCCGGAAGTCCTTTACCAGACAGACTAACCGGACTTTGTTCCCCTTTTAAAGCACGCTGGCGTCGGTGCCGGAGGGTTTGGCATGCTAGCAGGGTGTCACTTACCTGAGTTTATGCTGTCTTTGCGGGTCACGTGTACGTTTGAGAATCTGAAGAAAATTACGACCCTTATCTCCCTAAAAATGCACCTGTACCCATGCCTGCAGCGTCTTACGTACACTTTCTGGACTTCCCAGGGCTTGCCGGCCGGCGGGTGACCTGTGGTGTACAGCCTACACGGGGCTCTTCCGGAGGCACTTAAAAATTCAGGTCCAGAGCCCGACAGTTTAGGATTAGAGACGGCGATTCGGGGCTTACCTGCGTGGAGGTGTTGTGTTAGCTCAGGCTGTGGAAGGCACTAAACTTGCTAAGAAACAAGCTGGAGCGAAGGCCCAGAACCGGACCCTGGGGAGCACATTCCTGGAGGAGGGCGGGGGACGAGGGAGGAGCTCGTGGAGAAAGCGGGCGGGCCCAGCCAGGAGCAGCCTTGCCACAGCGATCCACTTGTCCTGCACTGCCCGTGTAGATGTTCGTGAAGCTGTTTTCTCTAAATTTCGAATTTTAGGTTTATAGATTACATCAATCCTGATCTTTAAGGTTGTGATGGTTTTTTTTTACAGAGGATATTATAGTACCTCACATGCAAAACTGGCTTATCTCATAACTGATAATTAAACTTAACTGCTGCAGGGTAATATAGTAATTCAGAAAATCTCCCTGACGCAGCACCATCCTTATCTGGAAAAGGGTTGCTGCCAGGACACATGCGGGGGAGGTGACCCGCACCCTTGGTGAGTCACGCGAGCAGCCGCAAACGCAGCACGCTTCTCCCACCTGGTGTCAAGCAATTTGGTTATGATTTTCCTTTAAAAAAAAAAAGGAAAGAACTATTCACGAGATGTGTTGTTTGTTTTTATTGTAAGAAAATTCTAAGTCTTAAGAAGTTCTTTATCTTAGATTTTCTAAACACTTCGCATCTGTAATTTGATCTTTAAAGTCGAAGAGGTTTTTAAAAAACTGTGAACTAAAACAGGTTAGCATTTTCGTCGTATACTGGGATGTTTTGCATCTCTTGGGAGCCTCAGTTATGGGAGTTTGAGAAAACAGAAGTCGGGCGCTGTCCTCCGTTCTCTGAGCTGGAGCCGGGAAACGCTTCTCTGCTTTTTGCGTTTCTAAGTTCCTGGTGTCGTTGTCGTCGGTGCCCAGCCAGGTTTGGGAACTTCTGGTTAGAACATGTAGCACGTACTCGAGAAGAGACTGCAGAAGACCGGAAGTCTTCAGATTCTCCCCAGATTTTCATACTGAGAATTTGACTCCTGAAAATTTAGTAACCTGCTTATAGGCAAGAGGTAAAAAAAATACCAGTAGCTTAAAGGTTTCATTTCTCCTCTAAAGTTAATGTTAAAATCTGAATGGCTGGATTTGAATTTTGAGGGCCCTGCATTTTGAGAAACAAATTGGATCTTTTATAACATTAAAATCCTAGCATTAAGAAACACCACGGGATTTTCATATATTCTTTTATTTTTGGTATTTAATTTTATACGAATGAGTTTGTCTGATAAGTGTTATTTAAATAATGTTTTTAAAAGAAGCGACACAAAAACTTGATCTCTGAGAAAAATTTCAGTGTAGTGTGTAAAGAGGTCTGGCTTGCTGAGACATAGCGCCACCTTGTTGTCTTCCTAGATTTCTGTATGTTTTTGTGCCTTTTTAGGATATGCAGTTATCTGCTGAAAATACCGTCTTCATTTGAGGCAATGGAATATAGTGCTTTCTTCAGAGCCAGACTTGCGGGTGCGAGTCTCAGCCTGCCGTTCGTTACTTGCATGACCCCGAAACCCCACTGTGCTTCCGTCTCCCCGTTGGCTGCAAAGTAGGCCGGTCATACGTTACGGAGTTGTGAGTTCAGTTACTTACTACAGCGCCCGACGCCAACGTTGGCTGCCATTGGAGGAGGAGGAGGAGGGGTGTCACGTGTCCTGTGACACCTGCTCGTGTAGAACCGTCTCGAAGATCCATCTCCTCATTCTATAGGCAGGTGAGCGCCAGCCGAGAGGCGGTGCCGGAGTCCAGGGTCTTGTCGTTGACGGGAGGCTGGTGCGGGGTCAAAACGCCTGGCCTTTCGACGCACATCTTTGGCCTTACCGGGGTAGAGAAAGGGAGAAAGCAAAGGTCACTTGCTGCTCCGTCTCCAGGAGACGGATCCGCAGCACTGTGTTGTCGTGACCTGCTCGTGTTCCCGTGCGACTGATGTTCTTTGTCAGAGAGCAGACGCTACCTGGACGGAGGGAGACACCTGAGCTTGCTGCTGCTTCACTGCAAGCTGCTGGGCAGTGTTCCCCCACCGTTACCTGGAACGGGAGGGCCAGCTCCAGCCTGCGGGCCAAACCCATCCCGCAGGGACGTAATCGAGAAGTTGCAACAGAGGCCCCAAAGTTTGCCAGTCCCTGGTCTAGAATAGTAAAATGGTTTGGTTTTGTTTTTAAACTGAAAGAATATATGTGTAGAGAGAATTATTTCAGTGCTTATTGCTAGGTTTGTTTGTGTTTTATTCAGTATCGTTTCAGAGCCCACTCTGTGTCTGTGTTAAAAAACAAAATTTCATATGGATTCTGGAATATTTGAAATTACGTAAGTGACGTGCTCCGTGACTGTTGGTAGCACTGTTCTCGGTCTGCGTGTTACTGAATAATGCCCCCATCTTTTGGTAGATGACAGAAATGCACTAAAAAGAGCATTGATTTTTCCAAATTAATTGTATGAAAAATTGAAGAGAATGATGTGAATTCCGTCATCTGAAATGTTATTTAAGTCAAGTAGTTATATTACAGGAAAAAAAGGCGATGGACAATATGGTATGAAAATTAACCAGAGATGAAAATACTGGCAGGAGTTTTGTGTGATACTAGGGCCAGGAGCCCTGTCGCACAGCAGGTGACAATCTGTTATCACCGGGGACAGTATTCAAATCTAAACCTTATAAGTGATTCCGAGTTATCAAGATGGTAGTTATCATTAGTGTCAGTCACATTCTTAATTTAGAAAGAAGAAGATCAATTAGAAATGTCTGTTTTATGATCTTTCTAAAACCAATAGTTTAGAGTCTGCTTGTTGCCGAGCAACAGAAATCTGTAGAACTACTACAGTCATGTAGTTCTTCAAGCTCAGTCTTTAAAGTGTTTTCAATACGTCATTTTCAGTTTTTAATACCAAGGCTTCAGGGAGACCTCACCGTGTTGCCCTGTCCGTTATTTTTGGAGGTGCCTCGGCCAGCTTGGAGGTGAACCTCAATTGTACGTGTTTGTTCTTAGACTAATCGTACGTGAGATTTTACCACATGAGCAATGGCCGAAACGTTTGACCTTTTATGATTTAAAAGTTCATTCTGGTTTGAACTGGAAAATATCTTGGCTTTCAGAGTATTTTTTAAGAAAACTTACATGCAGCTCATTTAATATTTGTAACTTAAAACTAGAGTATACCCCCACAGAATAGTTAAATCAATATCAAAATGGAAACTATGACAAATGCTTATGTTTTATCCTTTTAGCGGGATAGAGAAAATTTTTCCTGATACGAGACGGCCGATGATACGCATCGATAGAACCAAATTATTTGTTTCAAGTGAGACTTAATTCCAGTTAAAAATGGCATCAGCGTTGTTTGAAAGTATTTTAAAGATCACAGTATTTTAAAACATTTCAGTCTTTGTAAGCAGTGTGTAAACATTTCCTATAAAAATTGAAATATTATAGACGCATCTAAAATTCTCCTCGGCTGCTGTTTTGTCTGCTGCTGCCTCCGGATGGACCTGGTGCCGGTTCGGTTGCGTCCGCGTCCAGGTCCGTCTGCGGGCCGCGCCGTGCGGGCCCGTGCGGGCCGCGTCTGCGTCCTTGCCGAGGGAAGGCTGGCCTCGGTGCTGGCACGGTGTTTGTGTCCTGGGGCTCATGCTTCACATTGCGCTGAGTTATATTTTCATGTGTCTGTATAGAGCTTTTACTGTAACTTCTTTCAGTATTTTACTCTTTATCCTGAATTATCGTTTTAATTACTATTAAAAGGAGTAAAATAGGTCCGATCAGCAGCACCTCGGCCCGGCTCCCACTCTCTCGAGTTGAGTTTGTCCACCCTCGTGCAGACACGCGGCGCCGCGCACAGTTAGCGTGCCTCCCCCTGGCGCAGGAGCCCAGGCCCCGCGCCTCCCTCCAGGCCGCCCTGCCCACGAGAGCCTTTTGTCGCCCGGGGCCGTCTCTAGGCCTGGCCTGTGCGGACAGTGTGCGCGAGCATCCTCGTCCGTGATTTCACGTGCTGGCTTTTTTATTTCTAAAGTCACCAAAGAGTGCGGTGCTTTAGAACGTTCACGGATAGTGCCAGGTAACTTTTCCAGTGACCCTCGAGACGGCACCGTGTCTCAATCCCCGTTTACCAGCCCGATGGCCGCAGCGCCACTCACTGCTCTAAGTGGACGTCCCTGACCCCTGCGGGGCCCCTTCGGTTCTGGTGGGCTCCTCCTCCCCGTTCCCCCCGTGAGCGTGTTCCGGACACGTCTTCACGCTCTTTTCTTGTGCAGTTAAACGTTTCTCATCTCTGATAAATTTCTTTCCTTTCGGCTTCTGAATTTTTATCTCGCTGACGGAGATCCCTTGCGGTCTAAAGTCATACATTTTCTCTAGGAGTTTGACAATTTTTAGTGCTATTGTTGCTGGCACGTTTTTTTTTCCTTTTCCATCTGATTGTTGAGGATATTGAGAAAAATCTGTCGATTTAAAAATATAATTAATATTCTATTCATATAATTTTTAAATATTCTTTTATAGTCACTCAATTTTTTTTCCCAGTATTTCAGGCCCATTATGTCACGATTGAATCATCTGGGTCTTCAAAATGGTGGTAAATAGCAGGTGTTGGCAGGTGTCGCTGTGTTGCTACTGATTTTACAGTCAATATATTCAACATTTCACAGTTTAATGTGGTGTTAGCTCTTGGTTTTAGAAAACAGTCTCAGAATTAGTTGTGCCTGCCTGTTGTTTGCTTTACTTATAGATTTTATTAGGCACGGCTGTTGAATTTTCCCACATGCCTGTTTGACATTAGCATTTTTCCCGTATTATTGGGACGTAGTAAGACGCGCAGTGGAGTCCTACTGAGCCGCCACCCACCCTTGACGCGGCCCTGCCGTGTCGTCCAGCCTTCTCTGAGTACATGGCCGTGGTCCCTGAGCTTGTATTCTAGACTCGTTTCTTCCATTCGTCATTGAAAGTATGCATTGCTTTCTCTTTGTGTGCTGGCATTGTCAGAGTTTGGGCGTCAAGGTTCTGTAGCTTCAGACTGAATCGCCGTTCGACAGAATGTTAGCCAGTTTTAAAGATGGGGCGGCAGGTTTCTACACCGTTCTCTGTATTACTATGTATGCTTGGGATTTTCCATGATAAGAAATTTTTAGTATTTGAATAGAGAGTTTTCTGTATTTTCCTATGGTCTAGGATAATGGAAGAAACAAATTGTTTTGTTTTTCAGAAGTGAGAGGACTTGGGTGTAAAACCTTCTACATCTGCTGCCTTTTAAAACGGTAGATCTTGTTTAATTTTTTATTGGAGGTATAAAAAATAAATGGATTGTCTTGGTTCGGCTTTTATAATTTATATTTTTCTGGGGAAACTTGATGGACATTTAGTCTTGTTTCATTTGTTGCTATTAGAACTGATACCAGAATAAATATTCTTAAAATGTCATCTTGGAATACATGTATTTTTTTAGGATAACTCTAGAAGCAGGATTATAGGTTATTGCATATTTGCATTTTTTTGTTTTGATAAATAACCCCTATGTCACCCTCGGATAGCTACACTGATTTACACTTATTTTTACCTGAGCGATGAGATCATTCCTAGTGATTTTAATTCGCGTTTCCCTGGTTACTAGTGAGGTTGAACATGTTTTTATGTTTATTGCCTATTTGTGTATACATTTTGGTGAATCGCATCTTTCTAGTATTTGTTCATTTTTCTCTTGTCACTTTTAAACTGGTTTCTAGTTTTTTATATCTTCTAAATATTAAATTCTTACATATGTCGTTAGGTCATACATATCGTCTCAGTATTGAACTCTTACTTCATATGTTGGATCAAACTACATGAAATTACTATATTCAGCTGTTTGAACTAAAGAAACCATTTCATTTGGTTCAACTCAATATGTATGTATTTTTTCCATTTATTTGCATGCCTTTTAACTGTTTTTATATAATCACTTGCTGCTATGGATTGGCTTTTGTGCATTGAGTCTCTTAAAGTTTTTTATTCTTCAGTGATACCAATTTTTTTCAAATATTTTTTGTGTAGGAATTTATTCCATCTGAAGTAAATTTATATTTTTGTCATCGATATGCGTAGAGATACGATTTTTCTAAATTGTGGAAAATTATTCTAACACTATTAAAACCTGTCTTTTTCTAACAGGTTCGGGCTGCCATGCGTAATAATCTTTGCGTCTGTGGATGTTATTTCTCCATTTCCTGTTTTGTTATGTTTGATCTGTTCTGTTTCTGCGGCAGTACCACTCTGGATTTAATGACTGGTTTTTCATAGTATTTCAGTAGCTGTCACAGCGAGTCCCTCATCGTTTTTTAAAGTGGTTCTTACCAGTGATCCTCACGTCTCTATGCTCATCTTTTTGTCATTACCAACGTAAAGTCTCCGGAGCAGGGAGGAGGAGAGGGTTTCGAAGCCCGGGACCGTCTCGACTCCGGTGAAGCACGCCGAGGACCACGCACCCAAGACCGCGGAAGAAGTCACGGCGGAGCGGAGCGAGAAGCAAGCGCCCTCTCTTCCCGGTGAGCGGAGCGGCGTCGGCGTCCGGGAAGCGCCCGCGCCCGCACCGGCACCGGCGGGCTGTGCGGGCACCGTGCGGCTGCCGGGCTCCGCCCCTGCCTGCGGCCAGGCTTTCTGGATTGGGCTCCAGGGGGGGTCGGCATGGATCTATCGGCACCCATAGAGTTTTAGAAATTTTCTGGGTAGAAATCATTCGCAGCTAACAGCCGCTCGCGGTGGGTGAGTTCTCCGGCCGGCACTCGAAGAGAAACATTAGATTAGCTTAAGAAACATTTTAAGTCATTTGTTTATTAAAAGTACTTTTCACGAACACTTTTTATAAAGTGCCTTGTGGCGCTGTGTATGGAATCAGACGTGAGAACCTGAAGGTTTCTCGACCCGGCCGCTCGAACGGCCTGGAGACCTGGGTCCCGGAGCCCCGCGCGTGCGTCCGTCGGGGACGCAGATACTTAAAGCTACTTCCCCTCGGGGAAGGGAGACGGTGCCTTGACAGGCCCCGCGCACATGCGCAGACACGCAGACGCGCTCGCATCCCCCTCCTCTGATTCTTCCCTCGGGAGTAGGCTTCTCAGACCTCAGCAGCCGGGTCTGTGACAGGCCGAGGTGACCGTGTGACACGCACACGTGCTCTAATATACGCAGTGTACACTTTCCTCATCAGGGTCTCTGGACTCATACTTTTGCCGATGAATTCTACTTATATTTTTCAGACTTTGATTATTTCGCTAGTTGCTTACATTATTATTTCATTTTTTAAGAAAGCTATTGCTACACCGTGTAAATGTTCTTTCTTTTAGAGCCAAAGCCTGTGTATGCTCAAGTCGGACAGCCAGACGTGGATTTACCTGTCAGTCCGTCTGATGGCGTCCTCCCCAATTCAACTCACGAAGACGGGATTCTCCGGTAACGTGACTATGAACTTGGCTTGTCTTCTCTGTCTCTTATTAGCATCATTTAAAGTAAGAAATCAGTTGCAAACTATATTGCATATGCTTTTTACAATAGCGTATACCATTTAATGCTATGATTAGGTTTTTTTAAAATTTTTTAAAAAATCAGATATTCGAGAACAAAAAAAGGACTTTTTTTTGGATATTTACTACTTTCTCACCACCATCTTCTGCTTAGTTTTTTAGGTCACGAATTACAAAATTAAAAATTGTTTTTTATTTAGGCATCAGATTTTTACACAAGCTCTCTAATGCCCTAGCACCAAAAACAAAACAAACAAACAACAAACCTGTTTCTCCATTTCAGCACTGTGACATTTCGGTCAGATGATCGTTTTCCGTGCTGGGCCGCCCTTCACATTGTGGCCTGGCCACTCGCTGCCAGTCATGACAGCCAGACCGTCTTGAGGCGCTGCAGATGTTTCTTGGGGGATCAGCCCTGGTTAGGAAGCTGTTCTAGATCAGTCAGCAGCTTTTAAGTTTTGGGTATTTCAGACCCTTTATATTTGCTAGTTGATGGGATCGAGATGTGAATTTTGTAACCAGATTTCACACCGTCAGGAGGAGCAGATCAGTTTTCTGCGGCCTCTGCGCTAAAGGGGCGTGGTGTGCACAACGGACAGTGACCAGACTTCTTAACGTGGTGGGACCACAGCCCTGCTCACACCGGTTTGCTCTGGTGAAGGCAATGGGACTGTCACCGCAAGGCCCGCCTCGTTGGTGGGAAAGAGCTCCTGAGAGAGATGGGGTCACACAAGCTTCAAGGCAAGTGCTGTTCGTGTTAGGTAACTGATCATTCAGAATCTTGTCACTTGTCAGGAAATAGGCCCCTTTTTCCTTTCTTAAGGATTGCTTGCAAGCTTTCACCCCTCTGTAAGGTTTAAGGAAACCGACGATTAGATTCCAGAGACCCGTTTTTTTGGGGAGCCCTGAAGAGCAGGTCAGGAGACGCAGAGAGGGTTAGGGAGCTGGGCAGGAACCGTGCTCAGTCATTCAGACGCAGCCAGCGCGCATTGGTGAGTGCGGGCGGGCGGTGCGCAGAGGGCGCGTGACACCGTGACCCCGAGCCGTAGCTGCCGCCCGCAGTGGCTTTAACTGAGGGACGCAGACCGTGGAGCTTTCACGTCTGAGGCACTGGGTCGCTCAGTGTCAGGGGTGCTCCAGGGCCTGAGGACTTGGAGGTGATGTCTGGAAGAGCTGTCTGCGCAGGCGGTTTGGGAGAGGGTCTGCGGTTCGCTCTGGACTCGGCTGGCCAAGTCGGATAATCCTGCCACCGAGGGACTCAGAGCCTTCATGATGAAACCGTGCATAGTTGCAGGGAGGGACCAACGATGCCACCAGCCCTGGCGGCGAGTGGCCTCATCCAGTCTGCGGCTCTTAGGTTTCTGTCTGGCTCACGCTAGCTCCAGATGAGGAAGCGGGACGAGGAGCGAATGCCTCGCGGGTCCTAAACGCTAAGGTGGTCTCTGTGGGTCCAGGAGGCCCAGACGGCGTAGCTTTCTCGGCGTGTTCATGCTTTTGATTTGTGCTTTTAGTCAGTGTGTTAGTTTCTGATAATTTGCTCATTGTTACATAGTGGATTTAGAGGAAAAGGACTTTTTTCACACTTCATGTCAAAGTAGGTTCAGGAATCGCGTATCTTCTTGTATCGGAACGTGGAGGAGTCTGGAATCCAGACGGGACTTTGCAGTTAGTACATAACTGGCAGTTCGTTGCCCTAAAGAGAGTTTGTGACCATGACCCGCTCCGCCCAGCCGTTCCCCGGCGTCCTGCACAGTTGCTTTTGGCACTGTCACATGCCTTTGACACTGCGCGGTCGTAGAGGGCAGGGCACGCACATGCTCCTTCCCGTGCCCTGTCCAGCGAGCAGGGGCAGGGGTTGCGGACAGGGCTGATCCCGAGACCCTGGACGTTGAGGCGTCCTCACGGTCAGAGGGGCCTCCAGCCCCCGCGCTGGAAACCACCGGCCTTTGGACTAGGCGTCACGGTGCTCGGAGCCAGCTTCTGGCTCCTGGCGTTAGGAAAATCTGGCAATTTATGCTTCCATTTCAACCTTTATAAAACAGCATTTTCTGCTATTCAGTAGAGAGGATATGGTATGAATCTGGATAGAAAAAAATGGAAGAATTTTTTTTTTTTTAGCCGTTAGAAATGCACCAAGACACTTAGAGTTAAGAAAACCTTTTTTATAAAGTAATTTTATAACTTAGAATGTAAAGCAGTATGTGTATATTACATTCAAATATTTTATAATTTAGTTGATTAATCAGAATAATAGAAAATGCTACTTGATTGGGAATTCTAACGCTAAATTTTATTCAGTACATAGTGGTGTGGGGAATATCGCAGAGACTTTTTTTATTTCATTCTGAACGTGGTTTTTGTTGTATCCGTTTTTTCTGATTTTTCAAGTGTCTCTTAACTGTTCCGAATGGGGTGTTTTGTTTTAACAGGCCCAGCATGAAATTGGTGAAATTCAGAAAAGGAGATAGCGTGGGTTTGCGGCTGGCTGGCGGAAACGACGTCGGCATATTTGTCGCTGGCGTTCTGGAAGACAGCCCTGCGGCCAAGGAAGGCCTAGAGGAGGGCGACCAGATTCTCAGGGTACGTCGGTCCGCGCGTCGGCTCCGCGGGGTCAGAGTGCGCAGACCTCTGGGCGGCGGCGGCGGGCCCAGCAAGCCGCCCCGTTGGAACAGCCGGCATCGTCGCCAGGTCTGCCGGACCGTTCAATGCTCAGGCTCAGGCTCGCTCGGGTCCCGGCCGCGCCGGGCTCCCCACTTCCCGTTCCTGCATGTGACCCTGTTCACCTCTCTGTTTGTGAAGCTGCACAGGGGGGCGCTTGGGTTTCATTGTAATCGCTGGTGTTGGTAGAGCCCGCCAAAAAGAGACAAGTCTGGGATCCGGTGACCTGTGCCAGCGTCTTTTTGGGTCCAGCTGCACCCCCAGGCCGGCCAGAGCGACAGCCCACGGGTCGGCCGGCGTCAGGTGCTGCTCCCACGGGAGTGGTCTCCACGGCGGTCCCCATGGTCCTCTGGGACGTCTTCCGTCCCCAGTGGTGGCTCAGGCACGAGGACGTGGGGTCTGCGTCAGGCTCTGAGGCGCGTGCCCCTCACGAGTCAGGACAGCCGCGGGGGTGCCGTCCCCCCGGCCTCCCCCTTCCGCCGCTGTCTTCTCCCCATCGCGGCGGCGTTGCCGGGAACGTAGTCGCCTCTGCAGCTCTCGCTCCTCTTGAGCCCATCCGAACCCCTGGCAGGGAAGCCGTTTCAGCTCGGGGACCCCGTCTGTTACGTGAATTTCCACGTGTGCTCTTCCCACCACCTCGCATCGCCATGGCCACCCCTACACGGGGCCCCCGCCGGCGGCGCGGCCCGCGGCCCGCATTCCGCCTCCTGCAGCCGCCCGGTCATGCCGCTCGCTCCCGTCTTCCCCCCACCCGGCTCCCCATCGCTCCTCGCCGGCTTCTCTCTCTCTCTCCTTTTGCCGTCGAGCGTGGTGAAGGCATTGGCAAGTCTCTGTCCTGCTTCCATTTCGGTCTGTGACGTCATAAAGTTCTGTGTTCCGGCTGCACCGTGACCCCTCCCGAATCCGAATTTTCATAAGCCATCGCGGCCCTGACGCCGTCTTCCGCCCTCGTTCCCTTCCTTTCTCAGCGGCCCTTTTGAAGGTCGTAAGTCACCCTTCTCGACATGCTTGCGCCCTTGGGCTCCCTGCTCTGATCTTGGAACTTCTCCCGCCTTTTTAATAATCGTTCTAAAAGTCCCGATTCCTGCCGATACCTTTGCGTGACGTGTCGGACAGCGTTCACTCTGCTGAAGAAACTCGACTCCTGTTCCCTTACCCACCTCGCATCCTGCTGGAAGGAATCGTTAAAACTACTCAATAGTTTGTTTTGTATCATAAACGTAGTGCCTGTTGGCTTTTTCTTTTTCTCTTTTTATACTGTGAGAACTCTTGAAAAGATGACAAGGACACTTCCCCGTGACCCTGCAGAGTCACTGGTGACATTCCAGTGAGCTCCCGTTAGGTCCTTGGGCGCCCCTCCCATGACTACGCACTGACTCGCAGACTCTGCGCCCGCAGCGTCTGGATTTGTAGAGACGCCGCAGCGCACACGCGACTTCTTTTGCATCTTGTTCCCTTTTGATTTCTTCTTCAGAGACGGGTCAAGAGTGGGGCTCTGTGGCACTTTCTCAGAACTTAAGATTTAAAATTTGAGAGCCAGCGATTCTCAGTAGTAACACATATTTGGAATTAGAAGTGTCTTTCTTTGGTCTAAATTGGTTAAATCTTGCCATTGTCGGTCCTTGGTGTCAGGATGCACGTGACTGCTCCTTAAGTGAGTTTATGCCTTCACTCACTTTATTTACTTGGTTTGTGCTTGTGTAGAGCATATTCATTTCTCTAAAGTTCTTCCTTCTGAAGGATGTGAATTTTTTAATCACGTAACCTCTGAGAACATTCGTTTCCCGTGTACGTGAATATTTTTCGAATCTTAAAATACAGCCAAGAGTAACGTGAAACGTATTTGAACAGGTGAACAACGTGGACTTCACAAACATCATAAGGGAGGAGGCCGTGCTGTTCCTGCTCGACCTCCCTAAAGGAGAGGAGGTGACCATCCTGGCGCAGAAGAAGAAGGACGGTGAGATGCTGCGAGCGGAAACCAACCTCCGGGCGTCCGAGAACTCACGCCGGGTTTGGTTTAGTTGTTTAAATAAACCACTCGCAGTTGAGTGGGAAACGAATTTGTGACTCTCAGACGGGGTTTATTTTAAGGCGGGCAGGGGTTCATTAGCACAGCGCGTTCTCATCCAAGCAGAACGCCATGCAATCCCGTCCAAGGCGTGGACCAGTGGCCGGCAGGACTGCATGAGTGTCTGCAGGCAGCTTCCAGGTCTGGGCCGGCGTTGCCGAGGCGGTGCCCGGCCTCGTTGCCTCCGTGGTTAAGTGGATACACTTCTCATTTACAACAGGGTTCCTCAGCCTAGGCGCTGTTGGCATTTGGGGTTGAATAATTCTTTGTCGTGGGGGCTGTTCTGTGCCTTGGGTGTTTAGGAGCCTCCCTGGCCTCTCTTCACTAAATGCCAATAACAAATGCGCGTGCGCGTGCGCGCGCGCGCGCACACACACACACACACACACACCCCTATTCCCAGCATCCCACACACACACACACACACACACACACACACACACACACACCCCTATTCCCCGCATGCACTTGCAGGCATCAGAAATGGCTGATGCGTCACCAGATGCCCCTGGGGCGCAGAGTCGCCCTCGTTTGCGAAGAGCTCACCTAGAAAACGGCAGCACCCATGATGTGGGCCGCGAAACGGGGGGATTCAAATAGGAGCACGCGCGTGGCCGTGGACATTCCACCCGGCCTGTTTCTCTGTTGGGTCCCTCACCTGCGTGGTGGAGGCCCCACGAGCGCCCGTTTCACGAGGCGACGGTGTCGTACGGGACCCGTAAGGAGGACTCGGAGTTTGTGGCTTTCGTTTTGTCGTTTGACATCGTCAGCTGCCTCTTCGCATAGTGCGTCTTCTCCGGTTAATTTGTAATTCCACTAGCTATCGATAATGTTTTTGTCTCGGTTCTTTTTAGTTTATCGTCGCATCGTAGAATCAGACGTCGGAGATTCCTTCTATATTAGGACCCATTTTGAATACGAGAAGGAATCTCCGTACGGACTTAGTTTTAACAAAGGAGAGGTGTTCCGGGTCGTGGACACCTTGTACAACGGGAAACTGGGCTCCTGGCTCGCCATTCGCATCGGCAAGAACCACAAGGAGGTGGAACGAGGCATCATCCCTAGCAAGAACAGGTACGGCTGCTGGGCGCCTCGCGGGGCGGCGGCCATCAGTGGTGACAGGTCCCAGTCCCGCTGGGGTGTCCAGCGAAGATGGTTCTCCCTGGGTTCACCGTATCCGTAATCGGCATCGTCCTGCAGACCCTTTTATTTTAATGTAGCCGTTCCGACTTAAACAGCACGTGACGTTCTCTGCAGAATGGTGCAGTTGTTGCATCGTGGGGCTTTTTCCGTCGTGTTTTTTCAAAGACTCCGACGGCGCACTCGCCTTCTCTTTGCAGAGCCGAGCAGCTGGCCAGCGTTCAGTACACGCTCCCCAAAACCGCCGGCGGAGACCGGGCCGACTTCTGGCGGTTCCGGGGTCTGCGCAGCTCCAAGAGAAATC
>NW_006432224.1:2118087-2119773 GCF_000325575.1 Pteropus alecto | reverse complement strand
GGATTTGTCAGCTCAGCCTGTTCAAACCAAGTTTCCGGCCTACGAAAGAGTTGTTCTTCGCGAAGGTAAGTTTATTCTGCACAGACCGACCTGACACCCTGAGCGTCCGTGTGCTTAAGGGAGAGAAGGATGACTGCCACTTGTCGTTTCCCTCCTCCCAGCCGGATTCCTGAGGCCCGTGACCATCTTCGGACCGATCGCCGACGTCGCCAGAGAGAAGCTGGCGAGAGAAGAGCCTGACATCTATCAGATCGCAAGTAAGTGGCCGCGGGGCCGTGCAGAGGGGAGCTCAGGCCCAACCTATCAGATCGCAAGTAAGTGGCCGCGGGGCCGTGCGGAGGGGAGCTCGAAGGGGTCACAGGTCGCCCGCCGACGGCGGGCCCAAGGCGCGTGCTCCGCAGAGGCAAAGCCTGCACGTGAAGCTTTGCGGGCCACCCCGTGCATTTAGTTTGGAGGGGAACCCGAGCGATCATGTCCCTGTCCTCCCCGTGGCCTTTAATGTGAGAAGCGTCGCTGTTTACGAAGCTCTGGGCTTTGTGACAGCGCTGCTTAGCAGAGGCTCTTCATCGTGACGACATCACTGTGGGTGAGTGTCCATGCTGACGCCAACAGCCAAGCCTTAGGGCGGTGGCGGTCCTGACCGCCAGCAGCCTCTCCAGTCCGGGCTTCCTGGTGACACCCAGCCAGTGAGTCACGAAGCCCGGCTCTGAGCTCAGCCCTTTCCGGCTCCAGTCCGGAGCTTCTGGTCATGAAGCTGACAGATGCTCCCACGTCGGAGGAGTGGTACAAGTGTGACTTGTGCTGTCGGCTGTTACCTCAGACATCCATGGCAGGTAGTGGTCAGCATAGTGACAGTGTAGGGCTCCCGTGCTTAAGGGATTTGGCTTCGGTTTGTCTTGTTTTGTTTAGTTTGGCTGTGATAGTAGTTTAAATATGCAGACTTAGTTTCAATCCCTTGGCTTACAAAAATTATGTATGAAAACTTACATGTAACTTACGTAAGTTATATGTAAAAACCTAAATTATACTTTTCCTAATTATAAAAATATTCTCTATTTGGAAAGTTTATTTATTTATTTTTATTCTTTAGGCGAGGTAACCCTTGGTTGACCTCACAGATTGCAAGGACCTTGTCCGCTTACAATCCCTTATTTTTTTTTATTTTTTACATCTACAGCACCTGCTCTTCCTAGGTGGTCTCCCATCCAAATACTAACCTGCCCCGACCCTGCTTAGCTTCCGAGGTCAGACAGGATCGGGCTTGTTCAGGGTAGCATGGCCGGAGATGGAAAAGTTTTAAAGATTAATTTCGACATAAATCATCGTCACCCTAAATTTTACCCAAGTGTATTTTCTTCCACCTCTCCCGCTCTTCAGACATACTTTTGCAGAATTTTATTAACACTGTAGAAAAGTTTATACCCTGCTTTTCCTTCTTAATAATAGCATATTTTTACTTTATTATCTTGCAATTGATTTGTAGTTTGTTAGCCTTCTCTCGTTTGTACAGTTTGTTTCAAATTTATATTTTATTATGACAGAGGATGTAGAAATCTGTCCATGTTGTGTTTGCTTGTTTATACTTTGCTTTCTCAGAGGATTTAACTCCTCCAGAATGTAGCCTTTCCCTTTCCCGTCTTTGTGACGGTTTTCCTGACAGTGTCCCGAAGGCAGGAGGACGGAGTG
>NW_006432224.1:2109470-2113175 GCF_000325575.1 Pteropus alecto | reverse complement strand
CGTTAGGATGGTAGGTATCGTTGCGTTGGGTCGCTCGGTGCACTGTGTGACTGAGAAGAGGTGGCTGTCATCTGAGCCAGGCTCGGCCTCTCCCACCCCCTTCCGTTCGAGTGCATTTTACCCGAATGGTCAGATCCTGAGAGCGCTCAGCTCACGTCGATGTCCCGAGCTAGTGACTCTGATCTAGTTGCTATGGAGGTTCCTTTTCGCAGGGTCCGACTCAGTCTTGTACGTCGCCTGCGAGCCCTCGAGAAGTCATCCTGAGGCCGCCTTGGCGTTAGGCATGTGGCATGGTGTGGCTCAGGGCCACCCAGGGTCCTCGCTCACTTGTGTATGTTGTACCGTGGCAAGAGCCGGGTGGGCCGTGAGTTCCGGCTGCCCTTTCCCCGAGGCCTTGAGTGTCCCCCGGCCAGCTCCGGGGTCACCGTCTTCCAGGAGCCGGCCAGACAGAGAGGGCAGAGCGGGAGCGGGACGCGTTCCGCAGCAGCTTTCGTGGAGACGAGAAGCCATTCGGGTGGGTAGACGGTGCTGTAACGGGGGCCGAGCCCTGGGGCTCACTGTCCCGCACCCCACAGGCGCCCTGTGGGACACCAGGGCCACCAGGGCCGGGCACGGCCTGGGCTTCCGTGTCAGGAAGGCGCACTCGGCGCCGTCGGCCCCCCTAGTGCCAGCTCCGCCCAGGCAGCTCGGGCAAGGGTCCGTGCCCCAGCCCCCACCGGAGCGGGGCGGCGACTGCATCCGGATACCGGGTCCCCCAGCTTTCGTGCCTCATGGGGCCCGGAGCCCAGGCTCCCCCGTCAGACCGCCCCGTTGAACCCTGACACGGGTTTCAGTGGTGACCAGTGACAGCACCCTTTCCGTGAGAGGCTCCTCGCGCCTTCCTGGTCCGCTGCCAGGCGACACAGGCCGTTCATGCCCGCAGCTCCCAGCCCCCGTGAGGGACGCGGGGCTGCCCTTCCCCCTCGCTGTCGGCGGAAACGAGGGAGGACGTCCTCGAGTTAAGGAGGCAGCCCGCACTCAGGTGCTGCTTCTCCCTTGTGTTTTACGGAAGCTTTTGGGCCGAGTGCCAACCTTTTTAAGAAGCTATGTCTGTCACGTCCGCGCATGCGCGCTCGCTCAGCCTGGCCCGTGGCGTTGGTTTCCGGGGTGGTTCGCGCGCGCGCTGCTGTCACTGTCCCCGTGTCCTGGGCTTGGTCTGGTGGCCTTCTCCCTCCTCACCTTGCTTCGCGTTGACCGGCTAGCGACTGGCTAGGTGTTGAACCCAAGGGGTGCCAGGGTCCCTTCACTGTCTTCTGGGGCCGGAGCCGGGCCCAGCGTGGGCCTGACCGGCCAGCGTCCTCGTCACCCAAGCCCGTCGCATCTCACAGGGTACTCCGTGTGTCTGCATGTGTGCTTGGCCTTTCCTCACCAGAGGTTTCGAGAAATAGATGTGATTTCTTCAAAGGAAAATATGCTTTGCGCTCTCTCCTTTTAAATGAAGGCCACCTCTTAAAGAACTATTGAATAAATCTTTAATTTACTTTTATTTGACCCAGGCGGACGGTGCTACAAGTGATGACCTTGATTTGCATGACGATCGTCTGTCCTACCTGTCAGCCCCAGGTAGTGAATACTCAATGTATAGCACGGACAGTAGACACACTTCTGACTATGAAGACACAGATACAGAAGGCGGGGCCTACACTGATCAAGAACTAGACGAAACTCTTAACGATGAGGTTGGGACTCCACCGGAGTCTGCCATTACACGGTCCTCTGAGCCCGTGACAGAGGACTCCTCTGGGATGCACCACGAGAGCCAGACACACCCTCCTTACCCACCACAGGCGCAGCCACAGCCAGCCCATAGAGTAGACTCCCCCGGACTTAAAACAGCCTCTCAACAGGTAAGCAGCCAGCAGCGGCGCTTCGCAGTCAGAGGTGCCTCGTCCAGTGTCGCAGAATGTGCTGATGGAGTTAAATGTGTTCTGTCCTTTCTCCAGGTTAAGAGTTAATTTTTAATTTCACGTTGAGGATACCAAGACTTCGTTCTAGGCCTCGCGTGCTCATCTCGCGCAGGCGTGCTGTGCTTTCGTTTGCTCATAGGGCCTGAAGTCACAGGGTTGGTGTTCACGCTTAGAGTGCACGCCTGCCAACCACGCACACGGCGGTGGGAGGCCAGCGGTGAACAGGAAGCACCGCACTTAGAGCGTTCTAAACGCTTCACGGAAGGCGGAAGCCTCGTGTCCAGCCCCTTACCTTTTGCCCGAAACACACCCAGCACCGTCAGCCTCCATCGCTAGTCACAGTGTGTAGATTTCACTGCCGTCACACTGCGGGGGGGAGGCCGCCCCTGCCCCCGCCCCCCGCGCCTGTCCCCGCTCACTCAGCGCAAGCTGACTCTGTACGAACGCCACGTGCTGAGGCAGCTCACGTGACGCTAAGCGATCCGGGGGCGCCCCTGTCGCATGCGGCCCCACCACAGGTTCCCGTGCTCTCCGCTGCCCCTCGGTCCGGCACGTGACCAGTGGCTCCCCCTTGGCGTCCCCGCGCTTCGTGGCTGTGGGCGTGCGCACCGTAGCGCTTCTGGGTCGCTACAGGTCGTGCGGCTCTGTGGCTTGCATGGCTTCCAGGGGCATCTGGTCATTTGAGAACAGTCCTTTTCATTGGGATTTGTGCTTGATATTTTTATTTTTGGTTTTGGTTTTCAGTATCTTCCAGAATTCCTTACTATGTAGTGGAGCCCCATCACGAAATATTTTCATGTTTTAGAAATCACGGTGTCCATAAATTTTCTTAATGATTTTTATTTTCAGTGTCCAAATTGAGTGGAATCAGTAGTTCAGTGCATTAGTTTTCTACTAAATTTAATAATTACCTTTAACTCAATTTTAATTTAGCACATGCTAGAACGTAAAAGCTCCTATTCCCGTTATAAATTGTGAGCTGTCGCTTAAACTGGCTGTCTCTAGTGATGAATGGTAGAACAGACGTTTTCATAGTACATCAGTTTTGTCTGTTACAGCAGACTAGAACCTAAAGCAAGCCCCACGTTCTCACCGTGACTTCTCGTACAGGTGTACAGGAAGGACCCCTGTCCCGAGGACATGACGAGGCAGACCCTCGTTCTGAAGCAGCCGGCCGGCGGCCACGCCGGGCAGAGGCCAGACAAGGGGCCCCGCGTGAGCTATGACGCCGCCCCCCAGCACGTGGCAGAGCAGGCCGCCCGGGGCCTGGAGCAGCCGCCGTACAGATACGACGCCTCGGGCTGTGCGGACCAGCTTTCCCAGAGCCTGGGCCCGCGCCTGCGCTACGAGGAGCGTGTCCCCGCTTACGAGGACCACGTCCCCGCCTACGAGGAGCGCTGGGTGTACCACGACGACAGGCAGCCCCCGCCGCCTCGGCCAGCCTTCGAGAGTCAGCCCCCGCGAGACCTCGACGCCAGGCAGCACCCCGACGAGCCCTCGGAGCGAGGGTACTTCCCCCGGTTTGAGGAGCCAGCCCCTCTGTCCTACGACAGCCGGCCGCGCTACGACCAGCCACCGAGGACCTCCACCCTACGACACGAGGAGCCACCAGCTCCGGGGTACGACCTGCACCACAGATACCGGGCAGAGGCGCAGCCCTACGCCTCGGCGGGCCCTCGGGCGTCCGAGCCCAAGCAGTATTACGACCAGTACGTGCGCAGTTACGAGCAGGTGCCGGCCCAGGCCTTCGGCCCCGCGG
>NW_006432224.1:2095985-2109441 GCF_000325575.1 Pteropus alecto | reverse complement strand
GCCGCTCGTGGCTGTGTCTCAGCAGAAGCCGGAGGGTCTGCCCGCGAGTGCCAAGCCGCTGCCGCCGCCCCCGACCGCAACCGAGGAAGAGGAGGACCCGGCCATGAAGCCGCAGTCTGTGCTCACGAGGGTGAAAATGTTTGAGAACAAAAGGTCGGCGTCGTTGGACAGCAAGAAGGACGAGAACCACACCGCCGGGTTCAAGGTGAGCGCGCGGCCCCGCCCTTCCCGCCTGGGTGCGGCACGTGCAGCGCTTCGCGGCCCCGCCAGGCCCGCGAAGCCCGGCGTGTGATTGTTCCCGCGGCATCTTTGTCTGATTTCTTGCAGCCTCCAGAGATACCGTCTAAACCTCCAGGTGCTGCCGTTACTGGTCCCAAGTCCACTCAGAATCAGTTCAGCGAACACGACAAAACCCTGTACAGGTGGGTGACACTCGTGGCGTTCGTGGGGTGCAGCTGACTGGGAGCCAGGCCCTTGTAGCCCGTGGCGGCCGCGCACTGCGCCAGTAGTGGGCAGGGAGGCGAGGGGCACTCTGTCCCCGGGTGCCAGCTGCCGGCCTTTTTGGTTAAAACCGCTCCTAGAAAGCAGAATCCAGGTCGTCACCAGACCTTCGTCACAGCTTTATGCTCTTTGTTTCAAAGTGCATTCAGATGTGCAGACTCGGACGGGCTGGTGCACTGAATCGGTCCCTCCGTGAGCATGCGCTCCGTGCTGGCGGCGTGCTCGGCGCTTCGGAGCAGTGAGGGCGGAACGGGTTTTGCCCCCCTGAAGCGCACCCCCGAGGCCCAGCGGGGTCGTGTTCCCAGGGCGTGGTGGAGCCGGAGGGAAGCCTCGTCCCCTGCTGACAAGGGACAGGCCGGAGGAGACAGCCGTCTTCTGCCTGACTCCCAGGTCTTATTTGCTCGCATCTGTGCTCGTGATAAAGAGGGGCTGCCGGGTGCCTTTTCCTTGCGATTTAGTGACGTCCGATGCTTTTCACGAACACGTTTTTTCTAGCCAGTGTCGTCAGCAGATGAGCTGTTTTACATAAAATAAACTTGTGAGAGCCGAAGCTTAGCCCCTCGCCCTTTTTTTTTGGTGTAAAACCTAAGTTGATCCATTTTTGACACAAAGTTTCTAAACTTCACGTATTAATGACGTGTTAGTTTGCTTGGTAACTTGCTCCTCGCCCCCTGCTTCCCATGCCCTCTGGCACTGTGGCCTGTGTACAGTCATTTCCTCACGTGAGGGTCGTCTGTGGGTCCTGGTCTGAAGTTCAAAGGCCTTTAGAGCAGTTACATCCTGTTACTTGTTGAGGACGCGGCCGGTTGGGCTCGGGGAAGCGTCTGTTCCCTTTTTTCTTTCTGATCGACCACCTCTGACCGGGAGGCTTCTCCCCATTCACCCAGCTCCGTAGGCCGAGCTTCCTGAGTCGGGGTGGAGACCGCAGTGCTGAAAACATGGCTTCAAGTGTCCACTCCGACTGCCGGCCAGACCCCGAGGCCCCCGGCAGTCGGCCAACCGTCAGGGACGCGATCGTGTCCCCCTCCCTCTGCGAAGGTAGCACCTTTAGCGTTGTCCCATTTGCTATTCATTGTCAGGATCCCCGAACCTCAGAAACCTCAGCCGAAGCCCCCGGAAGATGTCGTGCGGTCAAACCACTACGACCCCGAGGACGACGAGGAGTATTACCGGAAGCAGCTGTCGTACTTCGATCGAAGAGGTTTCGAGAACAAGCCTTCTGCGCACACTCCTGCTGGCCAGCTCTCGGATCCTTCCAAGCTTGTGCATTCTCAGGGTCAACCTAATTTTTCTAGTTATTCCTCAAAGTAAGTTATCTCACCTTCAGAAAACGAGGTGCCATGTGGGCTGTGGCCGCACGAAGTGGGGCCGGGGGCGGGAGCGCGCCCTCGGCGGTCATGGCTCAGCCCCGCGGGCTCGCCGCACCCGATGCCTGCGCGTTTTCTTCTTAGGTCTCTGACATCAGAGGCAAATCAGAGGGGAGAGAGTGAACTGTCACCCTGACTTCAGGTGACCCGCGAGCGTCTCCTCTTCCTGTTAACACTGGTTCTTTTCCTTCTTTTCTGCATTCGTTTTTTAAATGTAAAAACGGGTGTGGCGGGGGCAACACTGTGATGGGGCAGGACAGAGAGTAGATCTTTCCTCGGCTGAGAGCTCATTACCTTTGAGCACTGCGGCTTGGGGGCCCTTAGGTCCCTATGCAGTGACGGGACAGGGCGCAGCTCGGACCGAGCCCCGAGCTTCTTGACCCCGTCAGTTTTTCTCGTCGTCCATCACTCCCTTCTGTCGACTTGTGTCTCGGGTCTCGGTTGGTTTGGTTGCCGTCTGGTGGGTTTGGTCGGGGTTCAGGCCCGCGAGTGTGGCTTCCTGTCTCCTGCCAGTTCTGCTTCTCTGGTTGAACCCCGAGTGACAGAGAGTTTGTACTGACGGGGACAGGAAGCCACGCAGGCATGGGTGGGTTCATACTTCAACAGAAGAGGCCCACGAGAGCGGAAAACGGGCGTGGGCTCGTGACGACGAGACGAATTGGCTCGCACAACTGTGTGACCTGGCTAAGCGCGTCCTCAGTCCCTGGGGGCGGGGGGAACGGGGACCGGGAGCGTCAGGGCTGCTGGGGAGTCTGAGCTCTGGGAGGCCATGCTCACTTTGAAGGACCCATCCAGAGGGCAGCTCTCTGGTCAGAGGCGGCGCCCCCCTTAGCCTGTGAGTGACTGGGTCCACTCGGTCGAGCCGACACAGTAAAAAGCCATCACAGCCCGCGTTTTCCTATAAGCCGTCGTCGGGAGCGAGGGCTGGGAACCTTTCCTCCGCCGTCCTCCGTTTACTAAAGTCTGCGTCTGCAGAGCAAAGGCTTTCGTTCCCACGCACTGCAGACGGTGCGCCCGCGAGCGCCGTGGGCCTGCCTGGCACCTCGCGTCTCGAGGGCCCAGGCTGGGTCGGCGCGGCCTCCGGAATGCGCTGTCACCGTTAGCTGTCACCGTTAGCCATCTTACGCTCACTCCCGTCAGAGGGGGTCCGGGCGGAGGCCCAGGAGAGAGATTTCATCGATCCCTTCACTTGGAAACTGCCCTAGAGCCTTAAAAGGATACATTTAAGTCTAAAGAAAAGTCAGTGAAAAGCTTTGTCGGGGGATCAGTTGGCAAGGCGCCCGCCCGGTGTCTAACCTTCACGCGGGGTCCTGGCCGGCGCCCCGGCTCCGGGGCTGGGCTTGGGCGGGGTCTCGCTCCCCGCTGATGGTCGTCACGTCCCGAGGGGTGCGTTTTCCACGCGCAGGCTCAGCCCCGCCCGCCGGGGTCCGCGTGGCTGTGGCGCGGTGCACGTCGCCGCGCTCCCTCCTGGGACACTCAGGTTCTTCTGCCTGCTGCTTTTCGTGGACTGTTTCCCTCACCCTCGGGACTGCTGCTGCTCCCTGTCCTGCCGCTTCGTCTGCTTCCTGCCTGGGCTCCCCTCGAACAGCACAGCGGAGGGGCAGCGGGGTGCGGGGAAGGCTCGGACGTGCACTGCTCGCTCCCACCCCAGTGAGAGGGTGAGCGGGAGTGCGCTGACCAGGGTAGGTCCGGGGTTACCTTCCCGCACGTTCCCCAGGCCCGACGAGGGTCCGTGATGTGTTTTTTATAGATCCAGTTGTTTTGAAATAGCGGATGCGTCTTTTGGGGTCGATGTTTTAAAATGACATTTGAGTTGCGTTTGCTGCAAATTTCTTGGTTAGATTGACCGTTTTCTTTCGTTTCTCTATTGCGCTTGCTTTGCCATCACCTAGATGTCTTGGCTCTTACACTAGCTATGACTTCTTGAAAAGGAACGTCAAGTGGTAAGACCGGCGTCCGTGTCAGGCTGTCCCATGAGGTGTCCCTCGCTGTGTCACTGGCATTACGTGCACTTCCAGTCTAAACGCCAGAGAGCAAGAGAAGCCCGCAGCTTTAGAGCTGACGAGAAAACTGGCCGCCTTCGGCGGAAGTCTCCCGCGACGTGCGTTCCACGTGTCCCTGTCCGCTTCCGTGCACGTAAAGCCAGTGCCGCTTTGGCGCTCTGCAAGGTTTGGATGGCAGCGTTGCAATTATGGGTGTATTTAAAAGGCTTCTTTTGTGTGGCTTTTGTGTGTAACGTGTGGACAATTGGCAACCTGAAAAATAAGCACGCATGGCACAACTTAAATGAGCCCCGTGAAATTAAGCAATAATTCCTCTAGAGCTGGTTAAAAAAATGGATCTGGTACATCGAGGGCAAATTTGAAACTAAAAGATTTCGGTTTCTCTGTGTTCTGGAACACAGCCACGTTCATTCGTTGACACGCTGCCTGTGGCTGCTGTGAGCAGGGCGTGACAGACCGCGTGGCCCCAAAGCCGAAAACGCTTACTGTCCAGCCCTTCACCGAGAACTCTGCCGACCTGTCTCTGACATCGGTTCTCGGGGTGCTCCGAGTGTGCCAGAAGCCAAAGCTTTGTGCCACAACACAATTAAGTACTATAAGTATACCCAGAATTTCATCTGCCTTTGGTGCCACCTTCTGGATGTTTTGCTGACATTCTTAAAGTTCTTGTGCCGTCTCTACATTCTTGTGCTGATGAATGGTTGGATTTGTTTGTACATTTTGGAAGAGTAACTACTTGTAATTCTTAAGAAACTGTAAAATTTCTAGATTTTTTAAAAAAAACACGAGGATACTTAGAGAAATGAATACTTGCAAATGTGAATCCATATTTTCAGGTGTTGGCGTTTTCTTCATTTTCTCACAGGGGAAAGTCTACTGAAGCTGATGCCGTGGACAGGTCGTTTGGTGAGAAGCGCTATGACCCCGTGCAGGCCACACCGCCCCCGCCTCCGTTGCCCGCCCAGTACGCCCAGACGCCGCAGCCCGGCTCCGCCTCTTCGCTCGCCCTCCACGCCCACGCCAGGGGGGCCCATGGCGAAGGTAGGACGCAGAAGCGGGCGGTGGCGACTCATAGTGATACTCCGAAAGTTTCTAAGCAAAATGGTTTTTCGTACGGGAAACACATACTTGAAACTCTTAGGCTAGAAACGGTGAGAACTAAGGATTTCTTTAAAAATACATCGCCTGTTTTCATGACTCTGACCATTACGTTGGACAAACCTATCAGCTAAATTTTAATCTGTTTTATTAACGTAGCTCAGTTTCTAGAAGTATAGTTGTTTACCAGTCTGTCTGACTCTAAATGGTTGAATGATGGTTTTTAATAATTGTCATGTTTCTTCGTCACACACGGACACAGAGAAGCGCTAGTGTGACGTTTCGTGTGTCCCTCAGCACCTTGCCTTTGGCGTTTATTGTCCCTGGCAAGAGCGCAGCAAGGTGGCTAACGTGCGGGTCCGCTGTTCACTTTCAGGGCTGCGTCTCCCTGCGTTTCCGCCCACGTTGTCCCCTTCCCTCTCTCTGAGCAGGGACCGTCCTCCCCTGACCCACGCCGACCCTCTTCCCAGCCCCTGGCCCAGCTCCCCTCCCACCTTCCCGTCTCGCACGTGAGTCTCTCCCTTCCACAGGGCCCGTCACGCTGCTGTCACGTCTCTGCCTTTCATCAAGCTCCTTGAAAGGGACACTGTTCCCTCCACCTCCCGAGACCCAGTTTCTTATTTGGCTGTTTCAAAAAAAGAGTATTAAGCTGTGTGTTTCCCCCACGAGCACGCCACACTCACCCTCGCCCGGGCCGCTGGCGGCTGCGAGTCGGCGCCTCCGGCCGCCGTGCGCAGGGCGGAGTCCAGGCCGAGCCCCCGCAGACGGACGAGACGCACATCCGCGTTTTCTTTCCACGCTATCTCGTCCGCAGATAAAGAGCGTTTTGACTCGCGTTCCAGTTCTTAGGCTTTTCGTCCTTTTTCTCGCCTTTCTCACGGGCTGGGACGTCCAGTAAATGCGCAGGAGCGGTGCCGGCGCGCGTCTCTGCTGCTGCCCCGCCTCGGGGAGGAAGGTGCAGCGTCCCCCCGACGCCGTCGGCTCGGTCTCTGGTTTCCCGTAGCTGCCTGATACCGTGTTTAGGACGTTCCCTGCTGTTCCTGGTCTGACACCATTTCGTCAGATGCTTTTTCTGCACACACTAAGATGCTCCTAAGACATTTTCCCCTCGCTTTTGTTAACGTAGTAGCTTACGTGATCGTGTCCACAAGGAGTTCGGGTTTGTGATTTTCGTTTCCTGGTATGTCCTTGTCCGGTTTGGTATTAGTCAGGGTGGTGCTAGTTCACAAAAGAGAGGACACGTTCTCTTTTTCTCTTTTCTGAAAGAGTTTGCACAGCACGTGGCATTTTTTTTCCTTAATCACCTCATGGAGAGCAGTCGGGCGGTTTTACTCCGCCACCGGCAGGGCATGGGGTCCTCGTTCCCCGTCTTTGCCACACTGGGCGTCACCGAACCGCTGAGCGACTGCGTGAGAGCTGGCATGCGTGCTCCGCGTGCGTGGGGTTTGCATTTCGCTGACGCACGGCGAGGCCGCGCACGTCCCTGCAGGGTGGCCCGCGCTCCCCTCTGCTCCACCGCCGCCGTCCAAGCCCTCGCCTGTCTCCCTGTCGGGTCCCGTCCAGGGCGTGGGTGTCCCGTGAGGCTTTGGACCCTAATTCTTTATCGATTATACATGTCGTCAGTAGTTTCCCAGGCTGTGGCTTTTTTTTTTGACTTCATCGTGGCGAGTGTGGTGCTGGCCTCATTCTCGTTTTGTTTCTAACTCGGCGTGGAGTTGGAGGGGGGTCTCTGACGCTGTGGAGGCCGCCGTGGCAGCAGGTACACGGATAGCAGCACACGCGTCCATGCCACCGCGGGCCCCTCAGCGCCACACACAGCCCGGGGTCCAGGAGCCACCCCTGACTGTGGCCACCCTGAACGGGGCCCTGAACAGGGCCTCAGCTGCGGCGCCAGGACGAGCTGAGACGGGAGAGCCGCCCCAGGGGCGCGCGGGCGTCTTTCTCGCGGCTGTAAACGCTCGCGTTTGTGTGTGTTTCAGGTAATGCACTGTCCTTGGATTTCCAGAATTCCCTGGCGTCCAAGCCAGACGCCCCTCCGCCTCCGAGCAAGCCCGCAGCTTTCAGGGCGCCGAGCCGGGACGACGCTGCGCAGGCCGCTTTCCACCCGCAGAGGAGCTTCCCGGACAGAGCGGCGGCCGGCGGGCCCGAGCAGGCGCCGAAAACGGGCACCCCGGCCTACAGCCGCTTCACCCCAAAGCCCTACACCGCAGCCGCGCGGCCGTTCGAACGCAAGTTCGACAGCCCGAAGTTCAGTCACAGCCTTCTGCCAAGTGAACCCGTGCCCAAACCCGACGTGTTTTCCAAAGTCCCTATGTCTCCAAAAGCGCTGGGGAAAGCGCACGGCTCGGCACAGCCGCTGGAGTTCGACAGTGGCGTCGAGACGTTCTCCATCCGGGCGGAGAAGCCCAGGTACCAAGCGAACAACGTCGGCGCGGTGCCCAGAGCCGTCCCAGTGAGGTGAGGCCTCTGCCCGTCGCCGGGCCTGTGGTCTGTGTGATCACTTTGACTCACACTCTGAGCCGTGCTGTCCAAAGTCTCGCTCCCATGAATGCAGAAGGCACGACGTGGCATCAGATGACAGTCACGTGTGCTAGGCGGGTGTCGTCGTCCCCAGTATACCGAGAATGCAGTTGAGTGACGTTGCGGTTTGCTCAGGGTCACACAGGCAGGGTGAGGGGGCCTCGGTCAGGCCCTGGCCATCCGCCCTCAGCCCGTACTCAGCCAGCCATGGCTTCCCGTAACCTCTGACCTTCCACTGGCGAGGGACATTGGAAAGGCCCTCGAAGCACGAGCATCTGTGGTCCCCGTCCGCTGTGTCTTCAGCAGTGATGTTAAAAAGGGACGACGTAGGGACCTCCCAGGGCGTGTCAACGTCAGCGGCGCCCTTTGAAGTCAGTGTGAGCGGGGACGGGCAGGGCGACGGGCAGAGTGGGCCCAGGTCCACCGCGCTTTCCAAGCCCCGTGCTGGCAGCACTCCCGGGGCCCAAGGCCCCGCGGGCCGCCCCCACCCCCAAGAGCCGCCCCCCTTTTACGGGCCGCCACCTCCCCTGCCCAGCTGTCCCGTCTGTCACTGTGCCCGTCCCCAGGAGTGTGGCCGCCCCACCCTCCACAGGCTTCATTTTGTCGGCCCAGCTCCGTGCTCGCTTTTAGGCCTTGGCTCAAAATTTTGTTTCCAGAGGCCTCGATGCCTCCATAATGGAAGCAGCTGTCGAGCCAAGTCAACGCCCCATCTCTCTCCTGGGTGTCTGGGCTGTGCCCCCTCCAAAGGCCTCACTACCTCGCGGAGCGGGGCAGCCTCGCCTCTGACAGCAGGGAGCGGGAAGGGGGGCGGTGTGCACACCCACCGTCCTGGGCCTGCAACACCCACGTGCTTTTACCAGGCCGGGGCGCCCCCAGCGGTGAGGTGCACCACCGCCTCACGTCTCGGCGGAAGGAAAGGGGTTGCTGCCGACTGAACCCCGACTTGCCCTCGGGTTTCAGACACCGGGTTTGTGGACGTGCAGACCGAACTGCGGTGGTTGGGTGAGCGAGGCGCGGGCCTCGCGCATTCTGGGTTCAGAACCCGGGGACGAGAGCACCTTGGGGAGGCGCCTTCCAGAGCGGAATTGGTGTCTGGTCTCAGAAGCTAAGCAGGGTCAACCTGGTTAGTACGTGGATGGGAGACAGAGCGGGTGCTGTAGGCGTAAAAAGTAAAAAATAAGGGATTGTAACCCGACGTCCAGTGGAATCAGTTTTTCCAGGAGGAGCGTGCTTCGTTACCCCACGAGTCACGTTGTCACCGAGCGCTCGCTGGTGAAAGTGACCCCGGTCGCACCGAGAAAGGGAAGGGCAGCGAGGTGGCGGGCGGGTGCGCGGTGCGGCTCGCTCACAGCGCGTCTGTGCTCAGTCCCTCAGCTGTGGACGAGGACGCTGAGGAGGACGGGCACACCGTGGTGGCCACGGCCCGCGGCGTGTTCAGCAGCAACGGCGGGGTACTGAGCTCCATAGAAACGGGCGTCAGCATCATCATCCCCCAGGGAGCCATCCCCGACGGCGTGGAGCAGGAAATCTACTTCAAGGTCTGCCGGGACAACAGCATCCTGCCGCCCCTGGACAAGGAGAAAGGTAGCCGCCCTCGCCGCCCCGCCCGCCGTCTGCCGCCCGGCACGCTCCCTCCATAGGGAGTGGCGGTGGCAGCGGCTTCCCAGACCCTCCCCATGGCAGCATCCCTTCTGGTGCGACTCTGACCGTGGCAGGCCGTCACCACGGGGCGTTCCTCCACCTGTCTGCCGGGCTGTGCCCTCAGCACAGCCGTCCTAGAGTCAGTCCCCCTCCACCTCTAGGGAGGGGACAGGCAGCTCCCGCTCAGTCAGGCTTTTGCTCTGTGCCTGTCACTTGACGAGGCCACCAGCCTCTCAGGGCAGCTGCTGTCTGCTCCGCATCCCGGACCCAGCACTGGTGGCCACTCAGCAGGGTGAGTAGAGCCCGTCGAGGCTACTAGACCACATGCCTGTGCGCCCCTGGCGGCGGCCGCGGTCCCCGGTCCCCCCAGTCCCCGGATCCCACGGTACAGCGCCACGTGCCAGCCCCTCTCGGCCAGCCGAGTGCACGCTTCAGCGGGGTGCCAGCGTGCATCGCGGGACGAGGCCTGTAAACCAAGTCTGTGGCAAGCACAGCGGTAGAACGCAAGTGCCAGGCACTTACTAAGGCGCAGCGGAGGGCGCCTGGCTGCGGGAGCCCTGGCTGCGGGAGCCCTGGCTGCGGGAGCCCTGTGACGGACGCAGGAGCCGCCGGCCACGCGCCGCCTCAGCACTGAACGTGGCTGTTCCGCGTTGACATGCGCCGCCCCATAAAACACGCCAGTTTCCAAGACAGCGTGTTGGTCACGTGTGGGCCTAATTTGGGGGTATATTGGGTCACATAAATATTAAATTTTATGTCACCTGCTCTTTTTTTTTAAATTGTGGCTACTAGGAAATTTAAAACTGCAGATCAGTTTCTGGTGTGTTTTTCTTAAGTCGTGGCATCTGTGGGGGACTGGTCCCGTTTGGTGCTGAAGGCCATCATGGGGGGCGGGGAGAACTGGCCTGAAGGAAGATGGCCGTCTGACCGCCCCCTCCCCCACAGGCGAGACGCTGCTGAGCCCCCTGGTGATGTGCGGGCCCCACGGCCTCAAGTTCCTGAAGCCCGTGGAGCTGCGCCTGCCACACTGTGCGTCCATGACTCCTGACGGTTGGTCTTTTGCTCTAAAATCATCCGACTCCTCGTCGGGTACGCTGCCTTCACTCTGTCCTTCGGGGTCTTTGGGTGCTGTCGTTGATTGTCCCCGGGCTGAGGGAGCTCCCCGTGCTGTCCGTCAGACCTCTGCCTCCCGCCCTGTGGCCTCGCGGGCACCTCCGGTGTTCCGGAGCTGCTCTGGGGTGCGTCCGTTGCGAACGAGCAGGGAACAGTGCAGACAGACGTTTGTCTCCTGAACAGCCGTGACTGGGCCAGAGGGGACTGTTTCTTGGTGTCTGGTGACGTTATCCGTCCTGTCAAAATGTTTAAGATGCAGTGAGGGCATCGAAGCTGTCCTGCATCCATGGGGCATCTTCTCGCAAAGATGGCTGATCCCTTCGTGTGGTGACTCCTCCTCAGTCCACGAAGCGGACGCACCAGGGGACCCGAGGGACAAGGCCTCCCACCGCGCCCAGGCCTGGCGTGGCTCTCAGCGCGGAACCCTAAATCACTTCTGTCACACGCACGATTTGAAACGGCTTTTCACTCTTAAATCATAATTTCAAAGCTTCCATTGCATTTTCCCATTGGGTAACTGAGTCGGTCACCATAGGGGACGTTCTGTGTTTGTGTGCGGGTCACTAACTGAACGGGACAGAGGGAAGTCAGGGCCTGTAGTTCTGGCGCTGAGCTTCTGGGAACCCGGTGCGCACCGTGCGTTTCGGCTCAGCTCGGCGTGAACCAGCCGTGCAGCGTGAGGGGTCAGGAGCGCACACTGCAGTGCCACGCAAGGCGCATCACAGAGAAACGTGTTTCCTCGAGGTCACAAGCACCCCTCTTCTAGGAAGAGTTCATTAATTTTAACACACTAATTGTTAAAGCCGTTTTCTCACGGCCTCCCCTGAGAAACGTTTTGTTAGCCGACTTCCAATTGATGAATTAACGTTATTAGACTCGCACTGCGAACACGTGTCCGGGAAGTCAGGCACCCTGCCCTGACGTGATGGTGCCCGGATGGCACGCGACGCAGAGGAGATGAATTAACGTTATTAGACTCGCACTGCGAACACATGTCCGGGAAGTCAGGTGCAGCCTGAGCTCTGCGCGCTGCGCCGGGCTGGGCCAGGGCCCTCACGTCCCTGCCCTGACGTGATGGTACCCGGATGGCACGCGACGCAGAGGGGTGCTTTGCGTCTCTGAGTCTCTCTGCAAAAAGTCAAGTGTAGATTTTGGTAACTACTGACCTAATCCCAGAAAAAGTTAGTGTGTTAGAACCACGAGCCTAAAGGTAAGATCGCTGAGTTCCCGCCCCGCCTCGCCACCCGAAGTACGGGCTCTGTGCCGAGTGCGCACCAGCCCTGGTGTGTCCCTCAGGTCCGGCCACTTGGGCTAAACGGCCAAACCCATCGTCCCTCGGATACTGCTCGGCGACGCGGGGCCTCTGCAGGCGGGATTGCCCACCGCGGCGGGGACTCTGTCGTGGGGTCTGTCGTGTGTGTGGCGGGGCGTTCAGCAGCCTCCCTGGCCTCCGCCCAGCAGGCACCAGTAGCGACGAGCAGAACTGTCTGTGAACGTTGTCCCTCCCTCACGGCTGAAGGCTGCTGCTGTCCAGGAAGCAGAAGTCGGCAGCTTTGAATGTCCCTTAGCCTTGGCCACAGAGACAGCCGGCCACCCCAGCCGTCCTCTCGCTCAGCACCCACCGCCAGGGCCCCAACCTCCAGCCGCGAGGCCCGGATGCCCCAGCGCTGCCTCAGGCTCAGTCACCCCGGGCGGTTCCGTGCCAGGCTCAGGCCGGGCGCGGGTCCAGTCTGACGGAGGATGGGCCCGCGGGACGCAGGGTCTGCAGAGCCTCCAGGTTTCGTTGGCCGGTCCGTGGCTGCAGCGAGAAATGAGCCCTCGGTCAGACCAGACGGGTTCCGCTCTCTCGGAAGCGGGAGGAGGCTGCTGTTCACTACGTGGAATTAGGCCCATGGGAACGCCCCGCACCCGTGGCCGCTAACGTTTACTCAGTTTGTAAAAGCACGAACATGAAAACGTACTGAAAGAGAAATCTGAAACGCCTTCGAGTCCTCCGAGTCCAGGGTCCGTCCCCGAAACGGAGCCCTCTGGTGTCTTAGCTGGTGTGCAGGCTCAGACGAGTGACCTTCGTGCCAGGTGTCCCGTGTGGGGGTTCGACATTTCCATCCCCTGCAGTGCGGTCACCCCGCTAATTCCGGTGCTCGTCCAGCACTTAGAGGCCCGGCGTGGGGCGACACGCTGGAGACGTAGAAGAAACGCGTATCGAAACGCACGTGTTTATGTTTCCTTGTGGTCGCGAGGCATCGCGGCTGGCAGTTCGCCCGACTAAACGACGTGAACTTTTCTCTCTCATAGGTGACCCTAAAACCTGGCAAAACAAGTGTCTTCCTGGAGACCCGAATTACCTTGTCGGAGCAAACTGTGTTTCTGTCCTGATCGACCACTTCTAGCTCGTGCGCCGGAGGCGTGTGGCCGCGTGGCGACCTGGGTCGGGCTGCCGGCGTCTCCGCGGAGTGGCGCTCGAGTGTCAGACTTTGCTTCCGCTTGACACCGTGCCGTTTGCGTCAGGCCCTCGCTGTGACCCAGTGAAGACGCCGCGGGCGGGAAACGTGCCGCACATCGCGCGTCACCCCGCGTGCGGCCTGGAGGACAGCTGGCCGTGGCCGGAGGCTCCGAGACGTCTTGCTTCGTAGCGATTGCTGTGCTTTTTCGCGGTCACTGCTCGGCTTCACGTACTGGTTTCCGTGAAGACGCCGGCCGTGTGGGGTCTGTCCCTTCCAGGGGACACCGTCCACCTTCGGCGGCCCTGGCCTGGCGCACGCACTCTTTTCCATCACGCGTGGGGCGACAGGCTCACGTTTCAAAACGCACCTGGAGTACACGAGCCGTGTCGTGGCCCTGGCGGGCGTGTGCGGCAGAGGGTCGTGGGGGGAGGGGTCTGGTGACGACAGTTAGGGGTCGTGCGTGGAAGGACCCCGAGGCACGCGGGCCGCTTCCAGGGCCTCACCGGTCCATTAACGCTGTCGCCGCAGACGTCCTGCCAGCGGGCGCCTCACCCTCGCACAGCATCCTCAACTCTCTCTCTCTCTCTCTCTCGATCTCTCGATCTCTCGATCTCTCTCTCTCTCTTTCACTAAGTTTTTATGGCTTTTGTGCGCGTTCGATACTGAATCATGAAAAAGATTGCGTGAATGTGGATTCGGTGGTTTCCAAAACGTATAATCAGCCAGAAGGAAATAATGGCGTGACTTGGGGATTTTTTTTTTTCCTTTT
>NW_006432224.1:2092691-2095887 GCF_000325575.1 Pteropus alecto | reverse complement strand
TTCTTGGTTTGTAAATTAACTTTTATAAACTTCAGCTTTTTATACATAAACAAAACCGAGTTTCTTAAGGCGACCTTTGTATTCTCTCCCGTACCTCTTGAGCCTTGAACTTTGACCTCTGCAGCAATAAAGCAGCATTTCTATGACACACCCAAGGTCATTTTTCTACAAAAAAAGAATGCACAGAGTTGTTACATTTTTAAGTGCTGCATTTAAAAGATACAGTTACTCAGAATTCTCTAGTTTGATTAAATTCTTGCAAAATATCCCTACTGTAATTTGTGATACAATGCTGTGCCCCAAAGTGTATTTTTTTACTAATAGACAGTTTATTATGGCACATCCGCACGGTTCCTGTTTGGATAATACACCACTACATTCTATTAATCAATAGGTGTGACTGAATTTCTTTTGCGGTTATTAAAAAAATCTCAAATTTCTAAATCTACAGAATAAAACTTTTTAAAATAAAGTGCCGGTTTGGTCTGTTTGCCCACTGACTATATAGTCTCACGCGACTATTCACGATCCTGTTTTTGAGTCCTGGACACTAACGATGATCAGCCAGTCAGTCACCTGCTGCCGCATCAGGCCTGGCGGGGCATGTGCAGAATGTGTCACCTTCAGACACGGCAGGAGGAGCAGGCGACCTGAGAGCGTTCGGTGGTCTCCCCATGCATCTGCAAACGCACGTGTGTGTCGTGCGTGCCAGCGTGCCGTAGGACCGGTCCGCGCGTGTGTCACGTCCAGCTGCTCCCCAGACCGGCGTGGGCTTCCGCTCACGTCGCTGCATTTGGGGGGAAACGGTGCGCGATGGCTGCAGATGCTCCGGCGCTGCGGACGTTCCGGCGGTGCTCATGAAGTGAACCCCGATGTAGATTTAACCCATTCGTTTCCCCAGCATTTGACACGCACACCCCGTCTTGGGCCCGTCCCCACAGTCGGCGCGTAGGATGTAGGACGCGTCCCTCGTGCCCCTTCATGCCGAGCCCCCGGGCCATGGCGGGCGGCGATCTCTGTCCTGATCGTTCCTCCTCTTTGAGGCTGTGACGGAAATGGACTCATAAGAGGGAGCCGCCGATCCTGGCTCTGTCCCACGCACGGCACCGAGACGGGAAGGTGCGACCGTCACTGCCGAGAAGTGTCCACCCGCCCGCAGGCGAGGAGCTTCGGGCTGGTCTCCAGCGTCCATTCCGTGCGGGTTTGCGGGTGAGCGCGGCCTCTCCCCTGGCCGAGCCCCTGGGAGCGGGGTCGCCGGCCACCGTGTCCAAACGGCCACTGGCTTCCCAGGCCGGCAGCACCGTCCGTGGGGGTCCAGCTGCTCCGCCCCCAGCAGCAGCTGCCGCCTGGGTTTCTGTGTGTCGCTGCCTCGCTGTGCCTTGACTCGCGTCCCCCTGGCGCCTGGGGACACGGAGCAGCTGCTCGCTCGCCTGCCGTGCAGACATCTCTGCAGAGCCGTCTGTGTTCGTCTTTTCTCGATTGGGAAGTTCGTACGCTCTGGACGAAGATGCGTCGTCAGGTGCGTGACTCACAGGCGTTTGCTCGGCCCGCTCGCTTTCCCACGGGTCCCTTCAAAGAGCCTGGCACCTGGCCGTGACGACGCGCGGTGGACTCGCGCCTTCTTTCCCAGATGGCGCGGTTAAAGTCGCACCTGGACGTCTGCCTGACGCCACGTGCAGAGCTGTGCCCGTTTGAGCAGCGTGTCGGTTTCGGGTTCCACACGTGTGTCTCTGACCCGGTCTGAGTCAGTACTTGACAGTGTGGGACACGGGTTGACTTTCACTAGGTCCGTACTGTCTCAAACGTGTCCCCACGTGAACACAAACCCGCAGACACGGGGCTTGGCGAGACCCTGGGTTTCCGTTGGAGCCGCTTAGTGACAACTTATCTGCACGTCCGTCACCCGCACCTGCCTGCTTTTCACGGCCAGGCACGGGGGCTGGACACGGTCTGCTCACCAGGTGCTTTCTCGTTTGCTGAGACGCGGCCACATCTGTCCCCTCTGACCTCCTTCCCACAGCGCCGGGCATGGCACAGCGAAGCCCTGCAGGGCCGAGCCCGCCCCTCGCCTGTGACGGCCCCTTCTCTCTCGTGGAGAACCCAGCGAATGGCCACCGGTGTCCTCTCTCTGACTTCTTAGCAGAGTTTCTCCCCAGGCAGCAGGCGTCGGGGCCCTCGCAGTGCAGGAGAATCCAGATGGGGCGACGCACACCCCGGAGCGCAGCCTCGGGCGCAGGTGGCCGCAGGGCGGGCCCCTGGGGAGCGCGGTGTGTGCCGTTTGCCTCGCCTGGCAGTTTGAAAACCCTGCCCGGGGGGAACGTGGCACCTGCTACAGAAACGCAGGCCAGGGGGTGCTCGCAGTGCGGGTCCAGGTCCCGGCACCGAGGGCCCTGGCAGCCCCGAGGCATTCGCGTGTGCAGACCTCGAGGACACGTCAGCTCCGATTCAGGCTGTCGATTCAGACTCGGTGACTCTCCTGCTCAGTGTGCTTGCCCTGCAGACCCCTCGACCCCGAAGGAGCAATGCGCCCAGGCTGTAGAAAATTTAGAATTTTTCAGAATTCGCAAGGAAGGCATAAAACTTGGAAAATTTCTAATTCAAAGCTGAATAGACGAGACTTCGTGTCCCAGCCTGCTTTGTAGAAACTGGCTTTGCAAACGGCTTTCAGGGCCCTCAGAGCCTCTTCCCTCGGGGCAGGGCGAGCACCCGGCTCAGAAGGTTGGGGACACAGCCTGTGACACAGCCGAGGTTCTCACAGGAGCCCGTGACTGCGACGAGCCTCTGCACCTCCCTCCCTTTGCCGCTGAGGCTGTTCTGAGTGGCGACCAGAGGAGGAGGGGTACGGAGTGGGGGACACGGGGCAGAACCTATGGGACTCGGCGGGGAGGGGACGCAGGTGGGAGGTGTGCCAGCCACCAGGGGAGGGGCGCGGGAGGGGTCGTGGAGGACACGCTGGGGACAGGGGCCTATGCTGAGGGGACCTGGCTGCAGCGGACGAGCCAGGCGTGCGGTAGCCACAGGGACCTAGGCTTTGGGCGTCGTCCGACAGGTGGCCTTGGGGGTGGGGCCAGAGGCCTTAGGTGAACCCAGAGAAGGCTGGGGACAGGCCTCCAGGTAGCGGGGGCTGGGAGGACGGTGGGGGCAGGGGCGAGGTGGAGGGGGCCTTGGCCCAGGCGGCAGCCCTGGGGGCTTTCGG